>NC_053022.1:64306240-64647404 GCF_003073215.2 Triticum urartu | reverse complement strand
ACTCCAAGGTGCTGGACTCTTTTTCTGACTCCGAATGGCCCGCGCCCCTGCCAATCGAATCCGATTGGGCGCCGATCATGGAATTCACCGCCGCGGATATCTTTCAGCACTCGCCCTTCGGCGACATTCTGAATTCACTAAGGTCTCTCTCTTTGTCAGGAGAGCCCTGGCCGGACTATGGCCAACAGGATTGGGATGCGGACGACGAAGAAATTCGTCCCACCCACCACCCACTTCGTAGCCACTGTCGATGACTTAACTGACATGCTCGACTTCGACTCCGAAGACATCAACGGTATGGACGACGATGTAGGAGACGAACATGAACCAGCGCCTATAGGGCACTAGAAAGCTACCTCGTCATATGACATATACATGGTGGATACACCCAACGAAGGCAATGGCGACGAGATAGCGGAGGATGACCCCTCCAAGAAGCAACCCAAGCGCCGACGTCAGCGGCGCCGCTCTAAGTCCCGCCAAAGAAAAAGTGGTGATACCGGCACAGGAGATAATAACACTCCGGATAGTGCCGAAGACAACAACAATCCCCTCCAGCATATTTAGAGCAGGAGGATGGAGAAGCCAGCTCTCCTGAGAGAGCGGCAGACGGAGATGAGGAGGATGACAATTACATGCCCCCTCCGAAGACGAGGCAAGCCTCGGCGACGGTGAATTCGCCGTACCAGAGGAGCCCGTCGAACAAGAGCGCTTCAAGCGCAGGCTTATGGCCACGGCAAATAGCCTGAAGAAAAAACAGCAGAAGCTTCAAGCTGATCAAGATCTGCTAGCTGACAGATGGACTAAAGTCCTTGCGACCGAGGAATACAAACTTGAGCGCCCCTCCAAGAATTACCCAAAGTGTAGGTTACTACCCCGAGTGGAGGAAGAAGCGTATGATACGGCTGATCGGCCACCTCGTGGCCGCGATAGAGAGGCATTCCAGCCAAAAGCTCAGCCTCCACCCCGACGCCATTCAAATAAAAAGGCATGGGGAGATACGCTAGACCTGGGAGACATATTGGAGGACAAAGCAAAGCATGCAAGATCGATCTATGGATCACGACGGCACACCACTCTGCGAGACGATAAACGTCATGCCGGATACAGTAAAAGCAAATCCGGCCGGGCCGAACACAGCGGGCAAGACCCATTCGAGCTGCGTCGCGATATAGCCCAATACAGAGGCGCCGCACACCCCTTATGCTTCACAGACGAAGTAATGGAACATCAATTCCCAGAAGGTTTCAAACCTGTAAATATTGAATCATACGACGGCACAATAGATCCCGTAGTATGGATTGAGGATTTCCTCCTCCACATCCACATGGCCTGTGGTGATGACTTACACGCCATCAAATACCTCCCACTAAAGCTCAAAGGACCAGCACGGCATTGGCTTAACAGCTTGCCAGCGGACTCCATTAGCTGTTGGGAAGATCTGGAAGCCGCATTCCTTGACAACTTTGAGGGCACTTATGTGCGACCACCAGACGCCGATGACTTGAGCCACATAATTCAGCAGCCAAAAGAGTTGGCCAGGCAATTCTGGACTCAGTTCCTTACAAAGAAAAATCAAATCATCGACTGTCCGGATGCGGAGGCCTTAGCGGCTTTCAAACACAACATCCGAGACGAGTGGCTAGCCCGGCACCTTGGTCAGGAAAAGCCGAAATCTATGGCAGCTGTCACGACGCTCGTGACCCGCTTTTGTGCGCGAGAAGACAGCCGGCTGGCTCGCAGTAATAAAATATCAAAGAACCATGGTACCTCAGATACCAAGGATGGCCATAGGAGGTCACGTCGCAATAAACATAAGCGCCGCATTAACAGCAAAAATACTGAGGATACGGAAGTCAATGCCAGATTCAAAGGTTCTAAACCCGATCAGTGGAAAAAGCCATTCAAACAAAGTACGCCGGGTCCATCCAGCTTGGACCGTATACCCGATCGCTCGTGTCAAATACACGGCACCCCAGACAAGCCAGCCACTCACACCAACAGGGATTGTTGGGTGTTCAAGCAGGTCGGCAAGTTAATTGCTGAAAACAAGGACAAGGGGCCGCATAGCGATGACGAGGAGGAGCCCCGGCAGCCGCACACTGGAGGACAGAAGAGGTTTCCCCCGCAAGTGCGGACGGTGAACATGATATACACAACTCACATCCCCAAGAGGGAGCGGAAGTGTGCGCTCAGGGACGTATATGCGTTGGAGCCAGTCACCCCAAAGTTCAACCCTTGGTCCTCCTGCCCGATCATCTTCGATCGCAGGGACCACCCCACTAGTATCCGTCATGGCGGATTCGCCGCACTGGTCCTAGACCCAATCATTGATGGATTTCACCTCACTCGAGTCCTTATGAATGGCGGCAGCAGCCTGAACCTGCTTTATCAGGACACAGTGCACAAAATGGGTATAGACCCCTCAAGGATCAAACCCACAAAAACGACCTTTAAGGGCGTCATTCCAGGTGTAGAGGCCCATTGCACAGGCTCAATTACACTGGAAGTGGTCTTCGGATCCCCGGATAACTTCCGAAGCGAAGAGTTAATCTTTGATATAGTCACGTTCCGCAGTGGTTATTGATGTCTACTACACAACCTTCTTCTTGTAGATGTTGTTGGGCCTCCAAGTGCAGAGGTTTATAGGACAGTAGCAAATTTCCCTGAAGTGGATGACCTAAGGTTTATCACTCCGTAGGAGGCGTAGGATGAAGATGGTCTCTCTCAAGCAACCCTGCAACCAAATAACAAAGAGTCTCTTGTGTCCCCAACACACCCAATACAATGGTAAATTGTATAGGTGCACTAGTTCGGCGAAGAGATGGTGATACAAGTGCAATATGGATAGTAGATAATAGTATTTGTAATTTGAAATAATAAAAACAGCAAGGTAACGAATGATAAAGTGAGCGTAAACGGTATTGCAATGCGTTGAAACAAGGCCTAGGGTTCATACTTTCGCTAGTGCAAGTCCCCTCAACAATACTAACATAATTGGATCACATAACTATCCCTCAATATGCAACAAAGAGTCACTCCAAAGTCACTAGTAGCGGAGAACAAACGAAGAGATTATGGTAGGGTACGAAACCACCTCAAAGTTATTCTTTCCAATCAATCCGTTGGGCTATTCCTATAATTGTCACAAACAGCCCTAGAGTTCGTACTAGAATAACACCTTAAGACACAAATCAACCAAAACCCTAATGTCACCTAGATACTCCAATGTCACCTCAAGTATCCGTGGGCATGATTATATGATATGCATCACACAATCTCAGATTCATCTATTCAACCAACACAAATGACCTGAAAGAGTGCCCCAAAGTTCATACCGGAGAATCACGACGAAAACGTGTGCCAACCCCTATGCATAGGTTCCCAATGTCACGAAACCCGCAAGTTGGTCACCAAAACACACATCAAGTGGCATGTGGTATCCCATTGTCACCACAGATATCCACGGCAAGACATACATCAAGTGTTCTCAAATCTTTAAAGACTCAATCCGATAAGATTACTTCAAAGGGGAAACTCAATTCATTACAAGCGAAGAGGGGGAGGAGAAACATAAGATCCAACTATAATAGCAAAGCTAGCGATACATCAAGATCGTATCATCTCAAGAACACGAGAGAGAGAGAGAGATCAAACACATAGCTACTAGTACATACCCTCAGCCCCGAGGGATAACTACTCCCTCCTCGTCATGGAGAGCACTGGGATGATGAAGATGGCCACCGGAGAGGGATTGCCCCCTCCGGCAGGGTGCCGGAACGGGTCTAGATTGGTTTTCGGTGGCTACGGAGGCTTCTGGCGGCGGAACTCCTGATCTAATCTCTGTTCTGGAAGTTTTAGGGTACGACGGTATATATGGGTGAAAGGAGAACGTCGGTGGAGCTATGGGGGCCCCATGAGGCAGGGGGGCACGCCCAGGGGGGCGCCCTCCACCCTCGTGACCTCCCCGAAAACTTCTTGGAGTAGGGTCCAAGTCTCCTAGATCACGTTCGGTGAGAAGATCACGTTCCCGAAGGTTTCATTCCGTTTGGACTCCGTTTGATATTTTGTTTCCTCGAAATACTGAAATAGGCAAAAAAACAGCAATTCTGGGCCGGGCCTCTGGTTAATAGGTTAGTCCCAAAAATAATATAAAAATGGAAAATAAAGCCCAATATAGTCCAAAACAGTAGATAAAGTAGCATGGAGCAATCAAAAATTACAGATATGTTGGTGACGTATCAGGCATCCCCAAGCTTAATTCCTGCTCGTCCTCGAGTAGGTAAATGATAAAAAGAGAATTTTTGATGCGAGTGATACTTTGGCATAATTTCAATGTAAATCTTCTTAATCATGGTATGAATATTCAGATCCGAAAGGTTCAAGACAAAAGTTCATATTGACATAAAAAATGATAATACTTCAAGCATACTAATCAAACAATTATGTCATCTCAAAATAACATGGACAAAGGAAGTTCATCCCTACAAAATCATATAGTTAGGCTATGCTTCATTTTCGTCACACAAAGATGTTCCCAACTTCTATACCCCCGATGACAAGCCAAGCAATTGTTACATACTCAAATAATCTCAAACTTTTTCAACCTTCACGCAATACATGAGCGCGAGCCATGGACATAGCACTATGGGTGGTATAGAATATGATGATGGGGATTGTGTGGAGAAGACAAAAAAGGAGAAAGTCTCACATCAACGAGGCTAATCAATGAGCTATGGAGATGCCCATCAATTGATGTTAATGCAAGGAGTAGGGATTGCCATGCAACGGATGTACTAGAGCTAAGAATGCTCAACAAAAGAAAACTAGTGGGTGTGCATCCAACTTGCTTGCTCATGAAGACCTAGGGCATTTTGAGGAAGCCCATCGTTGGAATATACAAGCCAAGTTCTATAATGAAAAATTCCCACTAGTATGAACAAGACAAATTATGAGACTCACTATATGAAATCATGGTGCTACTTTGAAGCACAATATATGAGACTCACTACATGAAGAACAAGGTGCTACTTTGAAGCACAAGTGTGGAAAAAGAGATAGTAGCATTGCCCTTTTTATTTTCTCTCTTTTTTTGGGCCTTTCTTTTTTTTTCTTTTTGGCCTTTCTCTCTATCTTTTTTTGATTGGGCAATGCTCTAATAATGATGATCATCACACTTCTATTGATTACAACATAATGATTACAACTCGATACTAGAACAAGATATGACTCTATATGAATGACTCCGGCGGTGTACCGGGATGGTGCAATGAATCAAGAGTGACATGTATGAAAAATAATGCATGGTGGCTTTGCCACAAATACAATGTCAACTACAAGATCATGCAATGGCAATATGACAAAAGTAAAGCATGTCATGATGATGATGATGGAAGTTGCATGGCAATATATCTCGGAATGGCTATGGAAATGCCATGATAGGTAGGTATGGTGGCTGTTTTGAGGAAGATATAGGGAGGTTTATGTGTGAAAGAGCGTATCATATCACGGGGTTTGGATGCACCGGCGAAGTTTGCACCAACTCTCGATGTGATAAAGGGCAATGCACGGTACCGAAGAGGCTAGCAAATGGCGGAAAGGTAAAAGTGCGTATAATCCATGGACTCAACATTAGTCAAAAGAACTCATATACTTATTGAAAAAATTTAGAAGTCATCAAAAATCAAGTACTACGCGCATGCTCCTAGGGGGATAGATTGGTCGGAAAAGACCATCGCTCATCCCCGACCGCCACTCATAAGGATTCACAAGCCAGGTACACTTCATGCTTCAAATTTGTTACACAACTTGAACCATACGTGCATGCTATGGGACTTGCTAACTTCAACACAAGTATTTCTCAAATTCACAACTAATCAACTAGAACGACTATGATATTATCACCTCCATATCTCAAAACAATTATCAAGCATCAAACTTATCTTAGTATTCAACCCACTAAAAAGAAAGTTTCACATATCTTGAATACCAAGTATATTAACATTAAGCAAATTACCATGCTATTAACGACTCTCAAAATAATCTAAGTGAACCATGAGAGATCAAGTTTCTTTAAAACAATCCACCACCGTGCTCTAAAAGATCTAAGTGAAGCACTAGAGCAAAAATTATCACGCTCAAAAAGATATAAGTGAAGCACATAGAGTAAACTATCAAGCTCAAAAGATATAAGTGAAGCACATGGAGTATTCTAACAAATTTCAATTCATGCATGGATCTCTCAAAAGGTGTGTACAGAAAGGATGATTGTGGTAGACTAACAAGCAAAGACACAAATAATACAAGACGCTCCAAGCAAAACACATATCATGTGGTGAATAAAAATATAGCTCCAAGTAAATTACCGATGGAAGTGGACGAAAGAGGGCATCCCCAAGATTTGACTTTTTGGTGTCCTTGGATTATCTTGGGGGTGCCATGGGCATCCCCAAGCTTAGGCTCTTGCCACTCCGTGTTCCATAATCCATCAAAAGAATTCACCCAAAACTTGAAAACTTCACAACACAAAACTCAATAGAAATCTCGTGAGCTCCGTTAGAGAAAGAAAACAAAAGACTACTTTAAGGTACTGTAGTGAAATTGTTCTTTATTTGTATTGGTGTTAAACCTACTGTATTCCAACTTCTCTATTGTTTATAAACTATTTTACTAGCCATAGATTCATCAAAATAAGCAAACAACACACGCAAAACAGAATCTGTCAAAAACAGAACAGTCTGTAGTAATCTGTTACTAAGGAAAACTTCTGGAACCCAAAAAATTCTCAAATAAATTGCTGGACCTGAGGAATTTATCTATTAATCATCTGCAACAAGAATTAACTAAATATCGTTCTCCAAATAAAAATGGCAGCAATTCTCGTGAGCTCTAAAGTTTCTGTTTTTTAGAGCAAGATCAACAAGACTTTCCCCAAGTCTTCCCAACGGTTCTACTTGGCACAAACACTAATTAAACATAAAAACTCAATCATAACAGAGGCTAGATGAATTATTTATTACTAAACAGCAGCAAAAATTAAGGAACAAAAATAAAGTTGGGTTGCCTCCCAACAAGCGCTATCGTTTAATGCCCCTAGCTAGGCATGATGATGTCAATGATGCTCACATAAAGGATAAAAATTAAAACATAAAGAGAGCATCATGAAGAATATGACTAGCACATTTAAGCCTAACCCACTTCCTATGCATAGGTATTTTGTGAGCAAACAACTTATGGGAACAATAATTAACTAGCATAGGAAGGCAAAACAAGCATAACTTCAAGATTTTAAGCACATAGAGAGGAAATTTGATATTATTGCAATTCCTACAAGCATATATTCCTCCCTCATAATAATTTTCAGTAGCATCATGAATGAATTCAGCAATATAACCAGCACCTAAGGCATTCTTTTCATGATCTACAAGCATAGAAATTTTATTACTCTCCATATAAGCAAAATTCTTCTCATTCGGGATAGTGGAAGTATCATAAGAGACTTGGATACTATAAATTGTTTCCACATTAAAAGAATAATGTTCAGCGAAGGGGTAATCATAATCATGACAAGTTTTATAAATATAATCACTACTTTTTATAGCATACGTATAATCACAATAATTATCATAAGTAGGAGGCATGCTATCATCATAACAACTTTGCATATCAAAACTTGAGAGGCTAAAAATATCATCATTATTAAACATAGCATCCCCAAGCTTGGGAAAAACATTAATTGCAGCAAATATATTCTCAAATATGTCATCCTGATCAAACATAGCTTCCCCAAGCTTGGGCCTTTTCATATCATAAGCATAATCACTCTAATCATTAATAGTATAGATAGCACCAATAGTATAGCAATTATCATATTCTTCCAAGCAAGTGCCAAAAAGATTTTCAAGATCATAAGAAGTATCATTATATTCCACAATTATATTTTCATGAGGCACAATAGTAATAGGAGCAACATTATTTGAGAGAGATATCTTTTTACCTCTCTTCCTTTTCCTTTTCTTCTTCTTCACCACATCATGTGTGGGTTCAATCCTCTTTTTGGAGCTCCTTATTAATGAGATTGGTTGAATAAGAGGCTCCTCCTCGTTACCTGATTTATCATAAGAAATAATAGGATGGTATTGGGAAGCCTCTTTCCTTTCATTAGTATTCTCTTCATCTTCTATTTGTTTTCTTTTCTTTATGTAATTGGCAATATAAGGATTTTCAATACAATTCACCGCACAATACATATAAATTTTCTCTAGATCAAAATCAAGAAATCTATCAAGATTAAACTTTGGAATACCCTCAGTTATACGTTTCATTTGCTCATACCCCAAAAGAAGACTAAGCTCTTTATGATGCTCAAGGGTAATCAAATTATCACAATATTTGGACACGACTTGATCATGAAACAAATAGCATTGGAGCTTTAAATGACCATGTTCATTGCAAAGTTCACAAGGGGCGCGAAAAATATTGAATCTTTCAGCACATTCATCTAGCTCTTCTTGCAACAATTTGGTTTCTAAGTACTTATGCCTCTTGCAATATCTATCTTCCCTATTTGGTGTGTACTTGCAAACCCAATCTACTCCACAAAAATTGACATGTTTATAGGAGACATTTTCATCATAACTAGTGCAATCATCATTAGCATCATGGATATTCAAAGAATTCGTACTACCAACATTGCAATCATGCTCATCATTCAAATATTTAGTGCCAACCATTTTATAGATTTCTTCTTCTAGCACTTGAGCACAATTATCCTTTCCATCATACTCACGAAAGATGTTAAAAAGATGAAGCATATGAGACAAACTTAATTCCATTTTTTGTAATTTTCTTTTATAAACTAAACTAGTGATAAAACAAGAAACTAAAAGACTCGATTGCAAGATCTAAAGATATACCTTCAAGCACTCACCTCCCTGGCAATGGCGCCAGAAAAGAGCTTGATGTCTACTACACAACCTTCTTCTTGTAGACGTTGTTGAGCCTCCAAGTGCAGAGGTTTGTAGGACAGTAGCAAATTTCCCTCAAGTGGATGACCTAAGGTTTATCAATCCGTAGGAGGCGTAGGATGAAGATGGTCTCTCTCAAGCAACCCTGCAACCAAATAACAAAGAGTCTCTTGTGTCCCCAACACACCCAATACAATGGTAAATTGTATAGGTGCACTAGTTCGGTGAAGAGATGGTGATACAAGTGCAATATGGATAGTAGATAATGGTATTTGTAATCTGAAATAATAAAAACAGTAAGGTAACGAATGATAAAAGTGAGCGTAAACGGTATTGCAATGGGTTGAAACAAGGCCTAGGGTTCATACTTTCGCTAGTGCAAGTCCCCTCAACAATACTAACATAATTGGATCACATAACTATCCCTCAATATGCAACAAAGAGTCACTCCAAAGTCACTAATAGCGGAGAACAAACGAAGAGATTATGGTAGGGTACGAAACCACCTCAAAGTTATTCTTTCCAATCAATCCGTTGGGCTATTCCTATAATTGTCACAAACAGCCCTAGAGTTCGTACTAGAATAACACCTTAAGACACAAATCAACCAAAACCCTAATGTCACCTAGAGGAGCCCGATAAGATAACTTCAAAGGGAAAACTCAATCCATTACAAGAGAGTAGAGGGGGAGAAACATCTTAAGATCCAACTATAATAGCAAAGCTCGTGATACATCAAGATCGTATCACCTCAAGAACATGAGAGAGAGAGAGAGATTAAACACATAGCTACTGGTACATACCCTTATCCTCGAGGGAGAACTACTCCCTCCTCGTCATGGAGAGCACCGGGATGATGAAGATGGCCACCGGAGAGGGATTCCCCCTTCGGTAGGGTGCCGGAACGGGTCTAGATTGGTTTTCGGTGGCTACGGAGGCTTCTGGCGGTGGAACTCCCGATCTAATCTCTGTTCTGGAAGTTTTAGGGTACGACGGTATATATGGGTGAAAGGAGAACGTCGGTGGAGCTACGGGGGCCCCACGAGGCAGGGGGCGCGCCCAGGGGAGGCGCCCTCCACCCTCGTGACCTCCCCGGAAACTTCTTGGAGTAGGGTCCAAGTCTCCTGGATCACGTTCGGTGAGAAGATCACGTTCCCGAAGGTTTCATTCCGTTTGATATTCTGTTTCCTCGAAATACTGAAATAGGCAAAAAAATAGCAATTCTGGGCTAGGCCTCCGGTTAATAGGTTAGTCCCAAAAATAATATAAAAGTGGAAAATAAAGCCCAATATAGTCCAAAACAGTAGATAAGTAGCATGGAGCAATCAAAAATTATAGATACGTTGGAGACGTATCAGTTATCACGCGCTGCTCGGGCGAACCGCATTTGCTAGATTCAATGCGGTACCGCATTATGCATACCTCAAGCTCAAGATGCCAGGACCTCGCGGAGTTATTACAGTCAATGGAAACACAGAGCGCTCTCTCCGAACAAAGGAGCACACCGCAGCCCTCGCAGCAGAAACGCAAAGCAGCCTCTCAAGGCAATCAACCAGTTCGGCGCTTAACAGCCCGGACACCTTCAAGCGCGCTCGGGGCAATCGGCAAATAGACCGCCTGGCACGATCTGAGCTTGTGTAGCAATACGGCGGCCACCCCAATCCCATCCCAGCGGCGAAACTCGTGCCGCACGTACATAATTACGCATTAAAAATACCATGGGCACATGTGGGGAGGGGGCACAACAGCGGCACGCCCCTATACGCGGCCTAAACCGCACTAGGGGCTTCCCGTTTGGTTATTTTCCTTTTTCTTTTAGGATCTTAATCTCTTGAAACACTGTCCGGCTGCACTATTTCCGAACACATGATGCAGCAACCAAGGAGGTAGACAGCTATGTTATACCACGGAGTTCCCAGGTTGATTACAGTAACGAGTGAAATATTCAATTTAATATCATTCCTCAGCTTGCCCTTGGAAGGGACATAGTCCTACTCTTTGCTTATCGCACTATCTGTATCACTCTGCTTTAATGCAATTTTTTAATAAACAATGCATGACATTACGACTATTATTGCATTCTTGTTATATATATATGTGTGTGTGTGTGTGTGTGTTCATTAATGACGCCTTGCAACCGTACACTATGGTACAGCCAATACACCAGGGGCTTACGTACCCCACAATGCGGTGTGAAAAGTCCGAACACTTTCACAAGTGCGGCACCCCGAACTTATAGCATTATATGCATCAGCTCCGAATCATCTCTTTGGTCAAATGTTGGGTTTGCCCGGCTCCTATGTTTTGGTACCTTACGTTCCGCTCTATCGGCTAAGGTAGCGCTAGGAGAACTACTGCGATTGTGCCCCGGTTCTGCTGGGTTCAGCACCTCAGTAGAGAAAGTTAAAACTGACTGTCATGATAAGGCGAGAGACTGGTCGCTGTTCGGCGAGGTTTTCAAGTCCCTAAAGACTTATGCCGCTTAGAGCGAGGGGCCGGCCATGTCCGGCTTAAAGGCGTGTATCGCGCGCCAAATTCGGCCTTCCGAATACCAGGGGCTTCACCGAAATTTAAAATTATAGAATTCTATGGCTAAGTGAGAGTGATAAAGCATTATTAGTCCGGTTGCCTCGTTCACTATGCTGAGCACCTCCCTCGAAGGACCCAAACATGGGAACAAGAGTGCTCAGGTTTATCCCGAACACCCCAGCACTCGTGGCATGGGGGTAGAAGCCGAGGACTAGCCATCTCTCAGATTGTATAAATAGCCAAAGAAAAGGTAATATTTTAAATTCCAACAAGCGTTGCATAGCGCATATGAAACAAGTTTTCATACATACAGGATAAAACGAGCAAGTCTCATTCAAATATTACATCTTTTGAACACTCGTCCGCGATGAGATGGGCACCCGGCAGAACACCCTCGTAGTACATCTCGGGGTGGCGGTGCTCCTTGCCCTCCGGCGGCCCCTCCTTGATCAGCTTCACGGCGTCTAGCTTGACCCACTGCAATTTCACATGGGCGAAAGCCCGGCGTGCACCTTCAATGCAGACAGATCGCTTGACGACCTCCAGCCGCGGGAAGGCATCCACAAGCCGCCTCACCAGGCCGAAGAAGTTGTTCGGAAGGGCGTCGCCAGGCCACAGCTGGACTATAAAGCTCTTCATGGCCTGATCGGCCGCCTTATGTAGCTCGACCATCTGCTTCAGCTGGTCGCTCATTGGCACAGGATGTCCGGCCTCAGCATACTGAGACCAGAATAGCTTCTCCGTTGATCTTCCGTCCTCGGCCTGGTAAAATTGTGCGGCATTAGACACACTGCGGGGAAAATCTGCGAATGCTCCTGAAGAGCTCCGGATCCGGGTAAGTAATCGGTAATTTACTTTTACATGCTTGCTTTGCATATAGAAAGCCTTACCCGCCGCTATCTTCTTCATCGCGTCGATCTCCTGGAGGGCCTTTTGGGCTTCGGCCTTGGCACTTTTTACACTCTCGAGGGCCACGGCAAGCTCAGACTCCCGCGTCTTTGAGTTAAGCTCCAACACCTCGTGCTTCGCCATGAGAGCCTGGAGCTCTTGCTGCACCTCGCCCACCCGAGCCTCGTACTTCTCTCGCTCAGTGCGCTCCTTGGCCGCTTTATCTTCAGCCTTGGTTAGCGCTTGCTTCAGGGTCGCCACCTCGGTTGTGGCCCCTGGCAAACATACGATGATCCTGTCATTTTGCAATCGCGTCCTCTTTTATATATATACATATCTATAGACATGGTATTTCTTACCCTTGTTCTCCTCGAGCTGCCTCTTGGCAAGGCCGAGCTCTTTCGTGGACCCCTCGAGGTCCTGCTTCAGTACGACGACCTCCGCAGTCAGTGCGGCGGACGCCAGCAGCGAAGCCTGCATATGCATATTGACACACTTATGTTAGACTCCTGCGATATTATTTGATCCTCTGTTCGGCTTTTCTTTGTGAGCACTGAACAAAGCATCAGGGGCTACTGTCTATGCGGTAATACTTCTACTACATTTTAAAACACTTACCTCGAAGCCTGTTAGAAGGCTGGCGCAGGCTTCAGTCAATCCGCTCTTGGCGGACTGAACCTTCTGGATCACCGCAATCATGATAGTGCGGTGCTCCTTGTCGATGGAAGCGCTGCGAAGCGCTTCCAACAGATTGTCCGGCGCCTCTGGATGGACAGAGGTCACCGGCACAGGCGTCTTGCCCCTCTTAGAAGGAGGCCGCCTGCCCGAGCCTTGAACCGCTGGAGGTTCCGACGCGGTGTTCGGCTGAGGGCCAAACTCGGAGCTCTCAGGGCCCCCGTCCCCTCGGCTCCCGGAGTCCGGAAGGTTGCCTTGAGGTGCCTCCGGGACTGTCTCCCCTCGATCCGGTGCCTCTTGAGACAACACCTCAGCGTCGTCGGCAGGATGAGGGGAGGTGGCGGTCAGGACTGGATCGCTATCCATGTCTGACAAGCCCAAGGAGTCGTCCGACGATACATCGATACTGGCTCGTGGCGGCTTGCATAATTGTGTCCGGCGTTAGGGAAAGTAGTGCGACAAAGGAATCCTATAGGTACTCTGGTATCCAAATACTTACGATCTCCCCGGGGGCTTGGCCCTGGGCAACCACTCATCTTCGCCTTCGTCGGCGGCGGTGGAGCTGTCCGGAAGGAGAGTCCTTCCCTTCTTGGACCCTTCGCCCCCCAGTTGGGGCGGCCTTCCTTTTCCTGTCTCCCCCAGTAAGTGGGGGAGCATCTTCTTCTTCTTCTTCCTCGTCTTTGGGGGAAGAGTGCGCCACAGAATCATCAGACAGTGAGTCTGACGACGCCTGGCATCGGGAACTCTTTCGGGTTCCCTTGGCCTTCTTGGTCTTCTCCGGCACCGTATAAGGGGTCGGAGTCAACATCTTCGCCAGAAGAGCGTCTACGGAGCCTTCGGGCAAAGGAGCCGGACAGTCGATCTGTCCGGCCATCTTCTGCCAGTCCTGTCAAAAGTATGGGAGTTTAGATCCCGCATAGAGTCAATCTATAAAAAAATAAGTATCCTGTGAAAGGTGAAGCAGCTTACCACACTGGCTTGGCGCTTCGCGCTGAATCCGCGATCCTCAGTAATAGGAGGGGGGGACCTCGGCACTTTTGAACAGCACCCTCCAGGCATCTTCATGAGTCGTGTCGAAGAGCCTGTCAGAGTTCGATGCTGCGCCGGGTCGAACTCCCACAAGTTGAACTCCCGTTGTTGGCACGGGAGGATCCGGCGGATGAGCATAACTTGGACTATGTTGACAAGCTTGAGCTTCTTGTTCACCATGTTTTGAATACATGTTTGGAGTCCGGTCAGCTCTTCCGAACTACCCCAGGACATGCCCTTCTCTTTCCAGTAGGTGAGCCGCGTGGGGATGCCAGATCGGAACTCGGGGGCCGCCGCCCATACAGGGTCGCGTGGCTCGGTGATGTAGAATCACCCCGATTGCCACCCCTTTATTGTTTCCACAAAGGAGCCCTCGAGCCATGTTACGTTGGGCATCTTGCCCACCATGGCGCCTCCGCACTCCGCCTGGTGGCCGCCCACCACCTTCGGCTTGACATTGAAGGTCTTCAGCCATAAGCCAAAGTGGGGCTGGATGCGGAGGAAGGCCTCGCACACGACGATAAACGCCGAGATGTTGAGGATGAAGTTCGGGGCCAGATCGTGGAAATCCAGGCCGTAATAGAACATGAGCCCCCGAACAAATGGATGGAGAGGGAATCCCAGTCCGCGGAGGAAATGGGTGAGGAATACTACCCTCTCGTGGGGCCTGGGGGTGGGGATGAGCTGCCCCTCATCTGGGAGCCGGTGCGCGATGTCGTCTGGCAGGTATCCGGCTCTCCTCAGTTTCTTGATGTCTCCCTCCGTGACGGAGGAGACCATCCACCTGCCTCCCGCTCCGGACATGGTTGGAGAAGGTTGAGGTGGGAAGTGTGGGCTTGGGCGCTAGAGCTCGAGTGTGCGAAAACGGATGAGCAAAGGAGGAAGAAGGCATGGATAGAAAGGTGAATCCTTATCCCTTTATATGGGCGGACGAAGCTAAGCGTCCCCACTTGCCTGGTAAAACTCGCTTATCCCCCAAGCGCCGCAATTGATGGCGTGGTTGGGTTACCCACACCCGTATTGATGAGAATCCTGCAATAAGGGGACACGATCTCTGCTTTGACAAGACGTGTCGAAAAACTGCCTCACGTTATGTGCGGGGCTAGTTAAAGGGAACGGTTCGAATAATCACCGGGCCATGACATGACATCATACTGTTAAGACAAGTCAGCAAATTAGATCTGCGAAAATATTATTCTCTCTATGGTGGAATGTGGAACTTATTTTGCAGGGTCGGACACTATCCTCGTATTCAAATTCTTCTATGATGTATTCGGAGAAGGAACCCACCTTGCAATGCGGAAGACAATACTGCGCGCCGGACTCATCGTCATTGAAGCCTGGTTCCGGGGCTACTGAGGGAGTCCTGGATTAGGGGGTCTCCGGACAGCCGTACTATCTCCATTGGCCGGACTGTTAGACTATGAAGATACAAGATTGAAGACTTCGTCTCGTGTCCGGATGGGACTCTACTTGGCGTGGAAGGCAAGCTAGGCAATACGGATATGGATATCTCCTCCTTTGTAACCGACCTTATGTAACCCTAACCCTCTCCGGTGTCTTTATAAACCGAAGGGTTTTAGTCCATAGGACAACAACAACATACAATCATACCATAGGCTAGCTTCTAGGGTTTTAGCCTCTCTGATCTCATGGCAGATCTAATCTTGTACTACCCATATCATCAATATTAATCAAGCAGGACGTAGGGTTTTACCTCCATCAAGAGGGCCCAAACCTGGGTAAAACATTGTGTCCCCTGCCTCCTGTTACCATCCGGCCTAGACACACAGTTCGGGACCCCCTACCCGAGATCCGCCGGTTTTGACACCGACAATGGGTAACAAGTAATAAAAGTAAACAAGGTACAACAAGGTGGCCCAATCCTTTTTGTAGCAAAGGACAAGTCTGGACAAACTCTTATATAAAGCAAAGCGCTCCCGAGGACACATGGGAATTATTGTCAAGCTAGTTTTCATCATACTCATATGATTCGCGTTCGTTACTTTGATAATTTGATATGTGGGTGGACCGGTGCTTGGGTGCTGCCCTTCCTTGGACAAGCCTCCCACTTATGATTAACCCCTCTCACAAGCATCAACAACTACGAAAGAAGTATTAAGGAAAACCTAACCATAGCATGAAACATATGGATCCAAATAAGCCCCTTACGAAGCAACACATAAACTAAGGTTTAAACTTCTGTCACTCTAGCAACCCATCATCTACTTATTACTTCCCAATGCCTTCCCCTAGGCCCAAATAATGGTGAAGTGTCATGTAGTCGACGTTCACATAACACCACTATAGGAGAGACAACATACATCTCATCAAAATATCGAACGAATACCAAATTCACATGATTACTTATAACAAGACTTCTCCCATGTCCCCAGGAACAAATGTAACTACTCACAAAGCATATTCATAATCATAAACCAGAGGAGTATTAATTATCATTAAGGATCTGAAAATATAATCTTCCACCGAATAAACCAACTAGCATCAACTACAAGGAGTTATCAAAAATACTAGCAACCCACAGGTACCAATCTGAGGTTTTGGGACCAAAATCGAATACAAGAGATGAACTAGGGTTTGAGAGGAGATGGTGCTGGTGAAGATGTTGATAGAGATTGACCCCCTCTCGATGAGAGGGTCGATGGTGATGATGATGACGATCATTTCCCCCTCCCGGAGGGAACTTCCCCCGACAAAACAGCTCCGTCGGAGTCCTAGATTGGTTCTGCCTAGGTTCCGCCTCGAGACGGGGACGCTTCGTCCCGAAAGCTTCTTCTTGATTTTTTTCTAGGGTAAAAGACACCATATAGCCAAAGATGGGCACTGGAGGCCTGCCAGGGGGCCCACAAGGTCGGGGGCGCCCAGGGGGTAGGGCGTGCCCTCCACCCTTGTGGCTGGTAGGTGGCCCCCCTCTGGTACTTTCTTCGCCCAATATTCTTTATTTATTCCAAAAACGTGCTATGTGAAGTTTCAGGACTTTTGGAGTTGTGCAGAATATGTCTCTAATATTTGCTCCTTTTCCAGCATAGAATTCTAACTGCCGGCATTCTCCCTCTTCATGTAAACCTTGTAAAATAAGAGAGAATAGGCATAAGTATTGTGATATAATGTGTAATAACAGCCCATAATGCATTAAATATCAATATGAAAGCATGATGCAAAATTTACGTATCACATACCCTCAACCCCGAGGGTGAACTACTCCCTCCTCGTCATGGAGAGCGCCGGGATGATGAATATGTCCACCGGTGATGGTGTTCCCCTCCGGAAGGGTGCCGGAATAGGGCCCCGATTGGTTTTTGGTGGCTACAGAGGCTTGCGGCGGCGGAACTCCCAATCTAGGTTTATTTCTGGAGGTTTGGGGATATATAAGAGGTGTTGGCGTCGAGAACAAGTCAGGGGAGTCCATGAGTCAACCACAAGGATGAAGGGCGCGCCCTCCACCCTGGTGGAGGCCTCGTGGCTCTTGTGCCCCAACTCTTTTGCTTCGGGGGCTTCTTCTGATCCATAAGAAATCACCGTAAATTTTCAGCTCATTTGGACTCCGTTTGATATTCTTTTTCTGTGAAACTCAAAAACAAGGAAAAGACAGAAACTGGCACTGGGCACTAGGTTAATAGGTTAGTTCCAAAACTCATATAAAATAGCATATAAATGCATATAAAACATCCAAGATAGCATGGAACAATCAAAAATTATAGATACGTTGGAGACGTATCAAGCATCCCCAAGCTTAATTCCTGCTCGTCCTCGAGTAGATAAATGATAAAAAACAGAAATTTTGACGTGGAATGCTACCTAACTTATTTATCCATGTATTTTTATTTATTGTGGCATGAATGTTCATATCCATAAGACTCAAAACAAAAGTTTAATATTGACATAAAAACGATAATACTTAAGCATACTAATAAAGCAATCATGTCTTCTCAAAATAACTTGGCTGAAGAAAGCTTATCCCTACAAAATCATATAGTCTGGCTATGCTCCATCTTCATAACACAAAATATTCAAATCATGCACAACCTCGATGACAATCCAAGCAATTGTTTCATACTTTTGATGTTTGTCGGTGTACTAGAGTAGGGGTACCCTAGTATCCCGAACTTGTGCACGGGCAGTCGCAGCATCCCGCGGCAAGGCTTGCCGGGTGACCGCCAAGGTCCTCCGTGGTTCCTTTGGAGCCATTCAAGAACAAAGTATCCAAGTCAAGACCCCGGCTAGAGGAGCTTGCCGGGAAGGCCAACCAAGGCACCCCAAGACCCCGGCAAGAGGAGCTTGCCAGGAAGGCCACCCAAGGCATCTCAAGGAACTTGCCGCGGCGCGCCACACGTCCCGACAAGGCCCGGTGAGCGACAAGCTCCCGGACGCGACAAGACAACGACCGCGGCAAGGCGCTTGCCGCGGCAAGCCACCACTCTGTGCCCGCGCTCCAGCACATCCACCAACGTGTCGCTCTAGGACCCTTCCAGGCGTGCGTGGCGGGCGGCCGTGCAGCCAGCGGTGCGCAGTGGCGAGCGGCGCTGACAAGATTGCCATCGTGGCGAGCGGTGGCGTTCCTGACGGTCCCTTTTGCACTGTTTAGGCGATACAGACGGGCATTTAATACCCTTGTCCCCTGCCGTCAGGGTTAGGTATGATACACTGTAGCAGGTAGCTGTACCTACCGCATCACCTTTTTCATTTTTACCCTTTGTCTCCGTTGCCACCTGTCGGTGACCCCTTGAGCATATAAAAGGAGGCCCATGCGCAACGTAGAGGGGGGTTCGGGAAAAGAGAACACTGACGCTCGGTCTCGTTAGCTGCTGGTGCGTACTGTAGCACTCCGCGCTCCCGAGCAAGAACTCAATACAAACCACAAAGCAGGAGTAGGTTTTTACGCATCCGTGCGGCCCGAACCTGGGTAAACTGCTCGTGTGCTTCGCCTCGATCCGCTCTTTGCACGACCTCCGCCCCCGCCGAACCGAAAGGGACTCGGTCCGCCGGTCCCATAGGTGTTCGTGGATTAGTCCCCCGACATCTTTGGCGCGCTAGGTAGGGGGCGTCCAAGTTGTGTGAACCAGATCCGGCGTTCACGCGAGCTAGATCTTCATCATCTTCATCGACATGCCGCCGAAGAAGAAGGCTTTGGAGGCGGCTGCTCCGTCCGCCCCGCTACCACCGGAGCAAACGGCTGATGGGGCGGATGCTGGCGGAAGAACGGGCGTCAACGAGGGAGCTCACGGTGCTGCCAGGTCCAAGGACAAGGCTACGCTGCCCATCGGCGGCGTAGCCGGCTCCCACAACGACCGGGCGCACTCCAAGACCTCGGCGTCCGTACATGCACCGCGCCCACCTCAGGAGGCGCGGGACCGGCAGCGTCATGGTACTCACGGTACCATGCGTTTGCTGGACCAAGATCGAGCTGGTGGGTCTCGGAGTGCTCCAGACCAGCATGCACACCAACATGCTGGCACGAGCGAGGCGCGGTCGCCTGGACGGGATACTGCTCCTTCTAACATAGTTAGAAGTCCGAGCATATCCCGCTCCTCGCACCGTTCGCCACCACCACCCGCCACTGCAGCAGAAGCTTTGGCGCGAGCTCAACTGCTCCTAGACTACCCTCCAACAGCAGACAAGATCGACGACTGGAGGGCCACCATCCAAAGTCTCATCGGCTTCGCCAACGGCGACACTCAACGGCAGCCGAGCACATCGCAGCCGCGGCAAGTCAGCCAGGCACGAGCTGGTGGCGACAAGACCGGTGGGGGTGCAACTACTGTGCACTCTCCGCCCCGAAGGCCAAGATCGCCGACTCGCCGGATCCACCTCGACAGCGACTCCACCGCGTCATCAGATCCACGAGCTCGTCGCGATCAGCGCCAAGTTCTTCACGAACGACAGCAAGAAGACGCTCGTACTCGCATCGAGCGCCGAAGAGAAGCGCGACGTCAATCAGACCAGCGCGCTGGGCCCTCTGTCGACATGCATGCGCCAGGGGAACCAGGCGACTTGCCGTACGCGGTAGGTTGCCCTGCGTTCACTCGTGAGCTGCGGCAAGTCCAGTGGCCCAGCATGAAGAATTTCAAGCCAGACATACCAGAGAAGTACGATGGCAAGTCGCATCCGTCGGAGTTCCTCAGCATCTACACCATCGCGGTGCATGCTGCCGGGGGGCGGGACGACAAGATCCTTGCCAACTACTTCCTGCTGGTGCTGAAGCCCAACGTTAGGTCCTGGCTCATGCACTTGCCGGACAACTCCATATCCTCCTGGGCAGACCTATGCCATCAGTTTGTCGGCGCCTTTACAGGCGGCCACAAACCTCATGGCCAAGAGAGTGACCTTCATCTGCTTGCCCAGAAGGAAGGAGAGCCCCTGCGCAAGTACATTCAGAGATTCAGCCGTGTACAGCACAACATCCCAGATGTCCACCCTGCCGCAGTCATCAGCGCGTTCCATCAGAACGTGCGTAACCGCAGGATGCGGGAGGAGATGGCGATGTGCAAGATCAAACATGTCAGTGAGCTGTATGCCCTGGCCGACAAGTGTGCACGTGCTGAAGAAGGGAGGAAACTCCCCGGAGAGAATATAGGAGCAGGAGGATCTGACAGTGAGGATGCTGCCCCGGCAAAGAAAAACCGGCGGCGGAACAGGAAGAAGAAAGGCAAAGATGTGCTAGTCGTTGAGCAGTCCGGCAACGAAGGTGGCGCCAAGAAAGCCAAAGTTGGTAGCTCCGGCAAGGAGATTGCCGCATGCACCAACTGCCAGGCTGTGGCGGTCGCCGACAAGCAGGATGGCACCGACAAGCAGTACTGCAAGATTCACCGCACCAAGGGCCATGACCTCCAGAGCTGCAAGAAGGTCGAGTAGCTTGTCCAGCAACAAAAGGCTGAGTACGAGCGACGAGACAAGGAGAGGGCCCAAGGAGGCGCTGGAGAATCTGGCAAGAAGCGCGCCGGCCGGGGAGGACGCCGCGGCAAGGCCAAGCAGCGGCAAGGAGACAGACCTCCCCGCGGCCGCGACAAGGATGAAGACGACGACGATGACGACGAAGACATGGATGATGTTGAGACCAGCGAACAGGAGTTCCAGAAAGCCACAGAGGTCTTGTGCGTTGACGGCGGTGCTTCTCTACATACTTCGCACCGCCAACTCAAGCAGTGGGTGCGGGAAGTCAATGCGGCAGAACCACCTGTCGAGTCACGCAAGCTTCTGAAATGGTCCAGCACGCCTATCATCTTTGATATTGAGGACCACCCTAACCGCACAACTGCGGTCCGGTGCTTGCCGATGTTGGTTTCACCAACTATCCGCAACCTCAAGGTCACTAAGATGTTAGTTGACGGTGGGGCCGGCTTGAACCTAATCTCCTCCGCTGTACTCCAGAAACTCCAGATCCCTGACAGCGAGCTTGAAGAGACCGGCACATTCCAAGGAATTAACCCAGGAAGGAGCAAGCCGAAGGGGAAGGTCACGTTGCCAGTAACATTTGGCAGCGAGCTGAACTTCAGGACTGAGAGGGTCACTTTTGACGTTGCCGATATTCCATTGCCTTACAATGGGATACTTGGCCGTCCAGCACTCGCCAAGTTCATGGCAGCCTCTCACTACGCATACAATATGCTGAAGATGCCAGGCCCGATAAGCGTCATCTCTGTCCCCGGTGACAAGAAGGATGCTCTTATCTGCACCGACAAGATCTACCGGGAAGCGGCAGCCGCAACAGACCGTAAGGCACTTGCCGTTGAAGCTCCCGGGGGGAAGAAGAAGACCGAGTCCGGCAAGAGCTCTAGTGCCCACCCCGGCAAGCGCACCTCTTCGGAGTGCTGCGCCGCTGTCGAGAACGCACCATCGAGCTCCACCGGCAAGTGTAAGAAGACAATGGCGGCTCCGCCAGAGACGAAGAAGGTGTCCGCCAAGGAGGACGGCACTGGTGGTACCTTCACCATCAGTGCCACTCTCAACCCTAAATAGGAAAGCACGCTCATTGCTTTCCTGCGGGCGAATGTCGACGTGTTTGCGTGGCAACCGTCTGACATCCCCGGTGTTCCCAGGAAAGTAATTGAGCATCACCTTGCCGTTTGTCCTCATGCGCGGCCCGTCAAGCAGAAGGTCAGGAAGCAAGCAGTGGAGCGCCAAGAATTCATTGCAGAAGAGATGAAGAAGTTGGAAGCAGCAGGCCTTGTCAGAGGAGTGCTCCATCCTACGTGGTTGGCCAATCCTGTAGTCGTGCGCAAGGCGAACGGGAAATGGAGACTTTGTATCGATTTTTCCGATGTTAACAAAGCTTGTCCCAAAGACCCATTTCCTTTGCCGCGCATTGACCAGATTGTTGACTCCACAGCCGGATGTGATTTGCTTTCATTTCTTGACGCATACTCAGGATACCATCAGATCTTCATGGCAGAAGAGGATGAGGTGAAGACCGCATTTATTACTCCATGTGGCACGTACTGTTTCATACGGATGCCTTTCGGTTTAAAAAATGCTGGTTCAACATTTGCAAGAGTAGTCCATGTCGCTCTTGAGCCACAAATACACAGAAATGTAGAAGCCTATATGGATGACATAATGGTCAAGAGCAAGGACAAGGCAACTCTGATCCAAGATTTAGACGAGACCTTTGCAAATCTGCGCAAGATCAGCCTCAAGCTCAACCCAGAGAAGTGTGTGTTTGGAGTCCCCTCCGGCAAGCTTCTCGGGTTCTTCGTGTCTCAGCGGGGAATTGAAGCCAATCCCGACAAGATCAAGGCCATTGAACAAATTGAAGTACCAAACCGCGTCAAGGATGTACAAAGACTTGCCGGTTGCGTGGCTGCTCTCAGCAGGTTTATCTCTAGGTCTGCTGAGCGCGCCCTGCCATTTTTCAAATTATTGAAAAAGGCAGGTCCAGTGAAATGGACTCCGGAAGCGGAGGCTGCGCTGCAAGACTTGAAGAGATACCTGTCCTCCCCTCCAATACTTGTCGCACCTAAACCACAAGAGAAGTTGCTGCTGTATATAGCAGCAACCAATCAAGTGGTTAGTGCTGCGTTAGTAGCAGAGAGGGAGGCAGATGACGAGCCAGCAACCACGGCAGGCACATCCAGCGACAAGCAGGGGGCTTCCCCGACAAGCTCTGGTCCGGACAAGGATGGATCTGCGCAGACGCGCGAGGAGATACAGAAGAAAATGGTGCAGCGCCCAGTTTACTTTGTCAGTTCCCTTCTGCAGGGGGCTAGGTCAAGGTACTCTGGCGTGCAGAAATTGCTTTTCAGCCTTCTCATGGCCTCGAGAAAGCTGCGCCATTACTTCCAAGCACATGAGATCACAGTTGTCACTCGCTTTCCGCTGAAGAGGATACTACAGAATCCAGAAGCGACAGGCAGGATTGTTGAGTGGGCACTGGAACTGTCAAGCTTTGGCCTCAAGTTTGAGAGTACTTCAACTATCCAAAGCAGAGCATTGACAAAATTCATAGCAGAATGGACGCCAACACCAGATGAAGAAATTCCAGAAACGAGCATCCCCGTCGACAAAGCAAGCAAAGAGTGGCTGATGTACTTTGACGGTGCCTTTTCGCTGCAAGGCGCCGGCGCTGGTGTGCTGCTTATCGCACCCACCAGAGAGCACCTCAAGTACGTAGTCCAGATGCACTTTCACAAGGAGCAAGCAACAAACAATACTGCAGAGTATGAAGGCTTGCTTGCCGGTCTCAGGATCGCGGCAGACCTTGGGATCAAGAAGCTCATTGTCCGGGGTGACTCACAGCTTGTCGTACGCCAAGTGAACAAGAGCTATCAGAGTCCGTTGATGGAAGCCTACGTTGACGAAGTGAGAAAGCTAGAAGAGCACTTTGACGGCCTACAGATGGAGCATGTTCCAAGAGCTCAGAACGCCATTGCCGATGGCCTGTCAAAGTGCGCCGCACTTAAGTTACCTGTGGAACCAGGGATCTTTGTGCTCAAGCTGACTCAACCGTCCGTAACGCCATCAACTGGACAGAGCAAGAAGAGGAAGTTGATTTCTGGTGACTATTTTCCGGCAGAGCTTCCCGAAGCCGCCGCCAAGAAGGTCCCCAAGATCAACGCTAAAAGCGCTGAGGAGCAATATGCTCCGGCAAGCCCTAGGGTTTGTTCCGTTGAAGCAGAAGCTCCCGACAAGTTTTGCTCTGGCAAGCTTGCCGGGGAACGTCAAGCTCCGGCAGAGCCGCAGGTTCTCGCCGTAGAAGAGGATGTTCCCGCAGCAGCAGATTTGCCTTTAGTCCTTGTTGTCGAGCCACAAGCTCCAGCATGGGCGCAGCAGATTGTCCGTTTCCTTCAGACAGGAGAACTTCCCGAAGAGCAAGAAGAAGCGGAAAGAGTAGCCCGGCAGTCAAGTATGTACCAGTTTGTCGACAAGACACTGTACAGAAGAAGACTCAACGGTGTGAAATTGAAGTGTATTCACCGGGAAGACGGACAAAAGCTGTTGGCAGAGATACATGGAGGCATATGTGGACACCACATTGGCGCAAGAGCACTTGTCGGCAAAGCATTCTGACAAGGTTTCTTTTGGCCGACAGCCCTCCAGGATGCAACTGCACAAGTAACCAAGTGTGAAGCGTGCCAGTTCCATTCCAAGCAGATACACCAACCAGCTCAAGCTCTCCAGACAATCCCTTTATCCTGGCCATTTTCGGTCTGGGGGCTCGACATCCTCGGCCCCTTTCCCCGAGCAATCGGGGGCTTTGAGTACTTGTACGTTGCAATCGACAAGTTCACAAAGTGGCCGGAAGTGGAACCAGTGAGGAAGGTGACATCACAGTCAGCAGTCAAGTTCTTCAGGTCGATTGTTTGCCGCTTCGGGATCCCTAACCGGATAATCACCAACAACGGTACACAATTCACGAGCCGCACCTTCATGCAGTACGTCCAAGATCTTGGCGCCAAGGTCTGCTTCGCTTCTGTTGCTCACCCTAGAAGCAACGGTCAAGCGGAGAGGGCAAATGCTGAAGTGCTGCGAGGGCTCAAGACCAGAACTTTCGACAGGCTGCACAAGTGCGGAAAAAACTGGATCGAGGAGCTGCCGGTGGCTCTTTGGTCGATCAGGACGACGCCAAATCGAGCCACTGGCCAGACACCTTTCGCTCTAGTATATGGAGCAGAGGCAGTTCTACCCACAGAACTCGTATACGGGTCACCTCGAGTGCTCGCTTATGATGAGCTTGAGCAAGAGCAGCTGCGACAAGATGACGCGCTGCTCCTTGAGGAAGACCGTCTTCAGGCTGCTGTACGAGCTGCTCGCTACCAGCAAGCTTTGCGCCGCTACCATAGCCGCAAAGTTAATGCCAGAAGTTTCGAGGAAGGCGACCTTGTTCTTCGGCGTGTTTAGTCCGCCAAGAATTCCAACAAGTTGACGCCAAAGTGGGAAGGCCCTTACCGGGTGAAACGAGTCACTAGGCCTGGCTCACCGCCTTGAGACCGAAGATGCCATTCCGGTGAGCAACTCCTGGAATATTGAGCATCTTCGTAAGTTTTACCCGTAAGGCGCGGTTGCCGAAACCTGTTCCAGCAACCACCTTTTGTACAAGTCTTGCCGCTGTTGCATATAATCCTTTGTACAAAGCCGGGCGCAGACCCCGTGCATAAGTAAAGCTCGTGTGCTCCGCACATCTTGTCAATTTCATGCTTTCTATTTTTTGCATGTGTTATCTGACACTTTGTGCAGCACCTACTCCCCGGTAAGCAATAACGAGCCGTAAGGCTCCATATCTTTATTTTCTCTCCTTTCTTTTTTCTCAAGGAAAGGAAGGTTCCCTCTCCCACAAGTTTGCCGGGGGGAAAGGAGAAGATAATGGTATGGACCAGGCGTCGTTCAAGAAAGTTTCGCCTTGCCGGGAAGCAAACAACGGAAAAGCTAAGTTGCCAAAGTTTGAGCAATCAGATTTTTTTTGAATTTTTTTAGTTATCTCCCTTGAACAACCACACTTTGTATGGAAAACCTGTGCGCGGAGGAACCAACTCATAGCTAGTTGCGCCCTTACTTTGTTTCAAGTCCGCTCAACAACTTAAGTGAGCTGCGACTAGTTGCGACAAGGTTTCTTGTCGGTAACGGCACCACCAGCAGGCTGCTGACGTTCCGCACTCAGTGCTCGCGGCTAAGGTGCCTGCACCGGCAAGTTCCCTAAAAGCATAGGGCAAAAACATACAAAGGGAGGAATCAAGTAAAGGGAATAACATTGCAATCATTACCCAGAACAGAGCTATATTACAAGATAGCTTGTCGCGACTCTAACGGATTGTTTTCATAACATGATTAACAGCGACAAGGAAAGAAGAAACAGGCGGCCTAGTCTACGCGATCGCCTTCGATCCTCTTGATCCCGCTCACCTTGTCCATAATGGGTGCGACAAGGGTCTTGAGCGCCTCCAGATCAGCATCCGGCGGCAGGGTCCTAAGGACGTTGGTGAGGTTGAGGCCCGGATTGCGGAAGGCCACCTTCACCAACACTTTTTGAAGAGCTCCCGCGCAGATCTTGTGCGACTCGTCGGCCAGCTTCCTTGGGATCCTCTCCCGGAGTCGCTGGAGGGCCGTCCCACGCCTTTGAAGAACAAGATGAGCTTGGCGCTGGGTTGGAAGTTCTCGTCGGAGGGATACCCGAGGTCCTCCATCCCCAGCTGCGCCAGCTCCCTGTCAATGTCTGCGGCAACATTCACAAGACTCTCCGTCCAGTGCTCCACAGTCTCCTTGAAGGCATTCTGGGCGGCGGCAGCACTCTCCAGCAGCGCCTTGTCGGCCTTGATCTCCTCCTTCAAGGCCCACCTCCTGCTTCCTTGGCGCCGTCCAACCGTCTTGGTCAAAGTAGTCAGCTTCAACTCAAGATCCGCGTTGGAGTCCTTGGCGGCGCTGAAGCTCTTTGCCCTTCTCGGCGAGATTCGGCCTCCAGCTGCGCCACCTTCGCCTCCAGCTCCTTCTTGGCGGCTTCGGCGGCTGCGGCAGCATCCTCCGCTTGCTTGAGGGATCCGCCGAATGTTTCCTCGCGCGCGGCAAGCTCCTCCTCGTGGGCGTCAAGATCTCGCGCTATTGCGCAGCGCTGCGGATAGCTTCACAGCGGCAAGCCGCTGTTGCTCTTCGACTTGTTGGTGAGTGATGAGGCGTATGACTCTAAGTGATTTATGCGCTGCTATCCGTCCTCTTCTGTTCTTCAGGATCACGCCGCGCTCGCAGCTCGCCTTCCTGCGCAGACAGCATTTCCTTAGCGGCAAGGCGTTGCAGCCTGTGTCTTCCTCTGAAGACTCGCTCATAGTCATCTTCTTGGGAGGAGTGGACTCGATGGAGCCAATCGGCGCTAGTCATTCCTGCGTTGCATCGCGCTGCGCGCTCGGCAGTGGATGCTAATATTCGTGTGAGCGGTATGTAATAGGCCCTATCGATGCATACGTCGTCTGGGTCACTGTCTAACTTCGTCATGTATGCCGGCGTACTTGCCAGCTCGAGAAGCGCGCGGACGGAGCTTCGGTGGTCTCCGCCAGGGACCGGAGAGCTTCCTGGTGGAAGACCCCGAGCTCCTCCGCGCGCTTCTCGATGTCTGCTCCCGCCTTCGCGACAAGCGCCTCGTGGGATTCCAGCTTGGCTTGCCGCGCGCGGTAGAGCGACAACAACTTCCGCAGCAGCCGCTCTTCCTCGGGCTCGTTGCTGCTGCTGCTCGGCGCGTCAACCAGCGTCAGCCCAGCAGAGGCGAGCACCTCCCCGTCGAAGATCTCTCCCTCGACCGGCGCCCTGGAGCTTGACGCCCAGGGGAGGTTGATGAAGACGCCATCCGCCGGCCTTCAAGTAGACGCCTGGCTGGGCCTTGGAGCCTGGCTGGGGCTCTTCGGAGCCTGGCGCTGCGGCAGCGGCGGACGGGTCGGCGGTCGACGTAGCGCCTGGCGCTCCTGCGGCCTCAGGGTCGTCAGTACGATCGCCAGACCCCTCGCCAGTTGCTGCGGCGGCAGCCTTGGCGGCCTCTGTGCCGGCGGGATCGTCAGCACCGGCTGCTTCTTCGGCGGAAACCTCGGTCTCCATCGGCTCCGTAGCAGATGGATCTGACAGCTGGAAAAGGGAGAAGAGTCAAGCAAAAACCCAAGAAGATCAAAAGAAGAAGAACCCCAAGGGAAGTCTTGGCAGCGAAAGGATTACCTGTACCGGGTTCTGCAGTTGGTGGTCTCCGCCGCCGGGGGCCCGCTGGTGCTGTCCCCTTGCCAGGAGAACTCCCCCTTGCCGGAAGACCTCTCCTTACCGGATAATTCTCCTTGGCCGGCGGACTTCTCCCTTGGCTCCGGGTTGGGGGCTTGCTCTGCTCCTACAACAAGCCTAAGCAGTCAGATATCAGCAAAGACAGAGTATCCCATGCGCACCTCACAGCGGAAAGCGAAAACCATAATACTTACGCTGGGGGGCTGCTCCTGGAGAAAAGTTTGCCGGGGTCCGGCAAGGTTGGTCTCGCGCGGCACACCCCCTGCTGTCGGCGGTGGGCTCGTCCTCGATGACAATCACCAGGAACCCTTGGCCCCTCTTTGCTGCTCTCTGGGCCAGAGTTCCTAAAAGGAACAAGTTTCTGAGGTAAGGCAAATGAGACACAAGACAAAACAACAAGGGTTGAAGAACTGCAAGTACAACAAGAGAATCTTAACTCTTCTTCTTCTTCCTCGTTCGGAGCTGAACGCGGAGAAGTCGAAGTCCGGCTCACGTCCGGCACGAGGAGGCGGAGGAGAGGTTTCCCTTGGCCTCTTGGCGGGAACAGTGGCGGTGGTTTGAGACGACCCCGCTCGGCTGCCGCCGCGGCGTGAGAAGCGGCAGGAGCAGAAGCGGTGGTCCGGGAGGGCCCCGCTCCAGTTGCCGTCGCAGCGTGAGGTGCTCCCGCGGCAACAGTGCTTGCCGCGGTGGAGCGTGTCGCGCGGCGCGGCGGCTGTTGACTCGCTTGCCGCTCCGCTACGTCCCCGGCCTTGCGGAGACGCCTTCTTGGTGGAGATGGAGGCTCTGCTTGCGGCGAGCTGTCTGAAGATGAGGTGGAAGACGAGTTGATCTCCAGCGAGCCGCTCGTATCCTTGGCGGGCTCGCTCGACCCGGCGCCATGCCCGGCAAGTTCTTTCTCGCCGACGCGCTCCTCTCGCTCGGCACGGCTTCCCGCCTCTGCTGCATCTGCCTCCTCCACGGTGAATCCAAATTCGCCCGCGGCTGCGGCTGCCGCCGCCTCTTCCAGCCTGGTGGCGATGCGTGTCATCTCCTCATCGGTGGTGTCGCGGGTGAGGCTGTCCTTCTCGTCGGGGCGGATCGCCACTTCTACCAAGCCATCAAAAATTGCTGCACGACGTCGTCCGCAGGCTCTTGCCAAGTTGGGACAATCCCGTGCGAGTCGCACTGCGGCATCATTGCCCGGATGCGGTCGAGCGAGGAATTGTTGCACAGAGGAACGACACCCCCCGGCAACCTGAAGACTTCGGGATGTTGGGGGTCATACTTGAACAGCTCCTGGAGCATCGCGTTGAGCTCCAGAACAGTGAAGTTGAAGTTGAGGCCCGGCCGCAGCCTCATGATATCCGCCGCATTCTTGAACTCCCAGGCGGGTCTCCCCCGTTCCTGCAGGGGGGCGATGCGGCGGCGAAGAAAATCTGCGCCAACAGCGCCTACAGTGAGCCCGGCAAGCCTGAGGCGTAGGATCCGGGTGACAGCAATCTTCAGCCTGTCGTCTTCCGGGGCCACGTCACTCTAGTCGCTGCCGCGTGCTACTGGGGTTTGGCGCCGGGTGGTAAACGGCTGCGGGTTCTCCTCGTCAATCCAGCACCAGTCTGCTCTCCATTCCTCCCACTTGCCGCGAAACTCTCCCTCCAGATAAGTTTTCTTCTTGCCGGCCCTTGAGATCCAGGCGATTCCGCCGGATAAAGGCTCTCCTCTCTCTACCCGGGGTATAAAGAAATGGCGAAAGAGGGCTACATTGGGATGGACTCCGACAAAGTTTTCGCAAAGATGTGCGAAAACTGCCATGGTTAGAACGGCATTGGGGGTGAAGTCAAGGAGGTGGAACCCGTAGGTGTTCATGATATCGCAGAAGAATTCAGAGAAAGGCGGGCAGAGCCCGCAGTAGAAGAACAAGGCAAAGAAAGGGTATCCGTTCGGAGCCTTCTTCCAAGCGGCGGCGGGAAGTACCTTCATGCGCGGGTGCGCCCGCGTCTCCGTCGACCAGAAGAGGTAGTAGTTCTCCCTCAGCTCCTTCGCAGCGAGCTTGGGGGGGGGAAGACTACCCGCTCCTTCTGCAGCGCCGCAAGCCGCTGCGCCTCGGTCGACTTCACAACCTTCCCCTTGTCGGCTTTTGGAGCCATGGCGGAAGTGGTGGAGTAGGTCGACGGCGTTGGTGGTGCTGGTGGCGATGGGGGGCGGAGCGCTGCTCTCTTTCGACTTTGGGAAGACAAGGGAGCAGCGGAGATTTCCGAGATTGAAGCAGCAACTGGCAAATGGGCGAACTACCCCTGTTTCCTCTGCTTATAAAGAGGGAGGGGGCGGAAGTTCTGCATTTTCGAATAAAGAAACCCCCCACGATCTCTCCCACGACGCCACATTCAATGCGTGCCATTCGGGGAGGGTGCGGTGGATGTGCAGAGAGATACGGCGTAACCTAGGCCGCGCGTGCCCGTGCCCTGTTTTGGGCCTGGCCCAACAGCGCTCGGCACCGTGTATGGCCCAGGCCCGGGGGCTCCTGTCGGTGTACTAGAGTAGGGGTACCCTAGTATCCCGAACTTGTGCACGGGCAGTCGCAGCATCCCGCGGCAAGGCTTGCCGGGTGACCGCCAAGGTCCTCCGTGGTTCCTTTGGAGCCATTCAAGAACAAAGTATCCAAGTCAATACCCCGGCAAGAGGAGCTTGCCTGGAAGGCCAACCAAGGCACCCCAAGACCCCGGCAAGAGGAGCTTGCCGGGAAGGCCACCCAAGGCATCTCAAGGAACTTGCCGCGGCGTGCCACACGTCCCGACAAGGCCCGGTGAGCGACAAGCTCCCGGACGCGACAAGACAACGACCGTGGCAAGGCGCTTGCCGCGGCAAGCCACCACTCCGTGCCCGCGCTCCAGCACATCCACCAACGTGTCGCTCTGGGACCCTTCCAGGCGTGCGTGGCGGGCGGCTGTGCAGCCAGCGGTGCGCAGTGGCGAGCGGCGCTGACAAGATTGCCATCGTGGCGAGCGGTGGCGTTCCTAACGGTCCCTTTTGCACTGTTTAGGCGATACAGACGGGCATTTAATACCCTTGTCCCCTGCCATCAGGGTTAGGTATGATACACTGTAGCAGGTAGCTGTACCTACCGCATCACCTTTTTCATTTTTACCCTTTGTCTCCGTTGCCACCTATCGGTGACCCCTTGAGCATATAAAAGGAGGCCCATGCGCAACGTAGAGGGGGGTTCGGGAAAAGAGAACACTGACGCTCGGTCTCGTTAGCTGCTGGTGCGTACTGTAGCACTCCGCGCTCCCGAGTAAGAACTCAATACAAACCACAAAGCAGGAGTAGGGTTTTACGCATCCATGCGGCCCGAACCTGGGTAAACTGCTCGTGTGCTTCGCCTCGATCCGCTCTTTGCATGACCTCCGCCCCCGCCGAACCGAAAGGGACTCGGTCCGCCGGTCCCATAGGTGTTCGTGGATTAGTCCCCCGACAATGTTCCCAAACATTTTCAACTTTCACGCAATACATGAGCGTGAGCCATGGACATAGCACTATAGGTGGAATAGAATATGGTGGTTGTGGAGAAGACAGAAAGAAGGAGATAGTCTCACATCAACTAGGCATATCAACGGGCTATGGAGATGCCCATCAATAGATATCAATGTGAGTGAGTGGGGATTGCCATGCAACGGATGCACTAGAGTTATAAGTTTATGAAACCTCAAAAAGAAACTAAGTGGGTGTGCATCCAACTTGCTTGCTCATGAGGACCTAGGGCAATTTGAGGAAGCCCATCGTTGGAATATACAAGCCAAGTTCTATAATGAAAAATTCCCACTAGTATATGAAAGTGACAACATAGGAGACTCTCTATCATGAAGATCATGGTACTAATTTGAAGCACAAGTGTGGAAAAAGGATAGTAACATTGCCCCTTCTCTCTTTTTTTGTTTTTTTTGTTTTTTGGCCTTCTCCTTTTTTGGCATTTCTCTTTTTTTTTCTCACATGGGACAATGCTCTAATAATGAAGATCATCACACTTTTATTTACTTACAACTCAAGAATTACAACTCGATACTAGAACAAAATATGACTCTATATGAATGCCTCCGGTGGTGTACCGGGATGTGTAATGAATCAAGAGTGACATGTATGAAATAATTATGAACAGTGGCTTTGCCACAAATACGATGTCAACTACATGATCATGCAAAGCAATATGACAATGATGGAACGTGTCATAATAAACGAAACAGTGGAAAGTTGCATGGCAATATATCTCGGAATGGCTATGGAAATGCCATAATAGGTAGGTACGGTAGCTGTTTTAAGGAAGGTATATGGTGGGTTTAAGGTACCGGGGAAAGTTGCGCGACACTAGAGAGGCTAGCAATGGTGGAAGGATGAGAGTGCGTATAATTCATAGACTCAACATTAGTCATAAAGAACTCACATACTTATTGCAAAAATCTATTAGTCATCGAAACAAAGTACTACGCGCATGCCCCTAGGGGGATAGATTGTTAGGAAAATACCATCACTCGTCCCCGACCGCCACTCATAAGGAAGACAATCAAAAAATATCTCATGCTCCAACTTCGTTACATAACGGTTCACCATACGTGCATGCTACGGGACTCACAAACCTCAACACAAGTATTTTCAAATTCACAATTACTCACTAGCATGACTCTAATATCACCATCTTCATATCTCAAAACAATCATCAGGAATCAAACTTCTCATAGTATTCAATGCACTTTATATGAAAGTTTTCATTATATCCCTCTTGGATGCCTATCATATTAGGACTAAATTCATAACCTAAGAAAATTACCATGCTGTTTAAAGACTCTCAAAGTAATATAAGTGAAGGATGAGAGTTCATCAATTCTTCAAAATGAAACCACCGCCGTGCTCTAAAAAGATATAAGTGAGGCACTAGAGCAAATGACAAACTACTCCAAAAGATATAAGTGAAGATCAATGAGTAGTTGAATAATTATGTAACTATGTGAAGACTCCTCATAAATAAAATTTCAGATCTTAAGTACTTTATTCAAACAGCAAGCAAAAAAATAACATTGCAAGGATAGCACATATCATGTGAAGAAGCAAAAACTTAGGCTCAACCAAAACTGACCGATAGTTGTTGAAGAAGAAAGGTGGGATGCCAACCGGGGCATCTCCAAGCTTAGATGCTTGAGACTTCTTGAAATAATAATTAGGGATGCCTTGGGCATCCCCAAGCTTGAGCTCTTGTGTCTCCTTAATTCCTTTCAAATTGCGGTTTCCCTAAATCTTAAAAACTTCACCCAGACAAAAATCAACAAGAACTCGTGAGGTAAGCTAGTATAAATCCATGCTAAACGTTATCATTCTCGACTATAGAAAATAACTAAAATTATAATTTGACATTGCATACTAAATGCCTCTGCATATTTAACACTCCTATCCTCAAATAGAATCATTAAACAAGCAAACATGTGCAAACAATGCAATCATAACAGCAATCTGTCTAAACAGGATAATCCGTAAAGAATGCAAGAGAAATCATACTTCTTTAACTCCTAAAGTTTTGAAAAATTACCGCACTGTAGAAAATTTGTTTTTACTCATCATGTAAAAATTTCAAGATTTTATCATGGTCTGACTATTCACAAATATTCAAAACATAACAACAAACTTTTTGTTTTCAAACAGCAACATATAGACTTGAAAAATAAGCATGGTAAAGGCTATACTTGACCTTTTTATTGAAATAAAAGATGCAAAACATTACAGTAAATAACAGAAAGCAAATCCTAATAAAATAAAATGATGCTCCAAGCAAAACACATACCATGTGGTGAATAAAAATATAGCTCCAAGTGAGGTTACCGATGAACGAAGACGAAAGAGGGGATGCCATCCGAGGCATACCCAAGCTTAGGCTCTTGGTTGTCCTTGAATATTACCTTGGGGTGCCTTGGGCATCCCCAAGCTTAGGCTCTTTCCACTCCTTATTCTGTAGTCCATCGAAACTTCACCCAAAACTTGAAAACTTCACAACACAAAACTTAACAGAAAACTCGTAAGCTTCGTTAGTATAATAATGCAAATCACCACTTCGGTACCATTGTGAACTTATTATAAATCCATATTGGTGTTATATATAACGTATTCTAACTTCTCCATGGTTCATACCCTCCGATACTACTGATAGATTCATCAAAATAAGCAAACAACACAATGAAAACAGAATCTGTCAGAAACAGAACAATCTGTAGTAATCTGTAACTCCCGAATACTTATGTAACTCCAAAAATTCTTAAAAATAAGAAAAACCTGAGAAATTTGCTTATTAATATTCTGAAAACAGAATCAGTATTTTATTAGGCTTCTGATAAAAATGAGAATTCTTTTCCTGAGCACAAAAGTTTATGTTTTTCAGCAAGATCAAATCAAATATCACCATAGATCATCCCAAAGGTCTTACTTGGCACTTTATTGAAACAAAATCTATAAAACATGATTAATACAGTAGCTTAATCATGTGAACACACAAAAACAGTAGGGGTAAATATTGGGTTGTCTCCCAACAAACGCTTTTCTTTAATGTCTTCCTGGCTATGCATGATGATTTCAATGATGCTCACATGAAAGATAAGAATTGGAACATAACGGGAGCATCATGAAGATTCTGACTATCACATTTAAGTCTAACCCACTTCCTATGCATAGGGATTTTGTGAGCAAACAACTTATGGGAACAAGAATCAACTTGCATAGGAAGGTAAAACAAGCATAACTTCAAGATTTTCAACACATGGGGAGGAAACTTGATATTATTGCAATATGTAGAAGCATATATATGTTCCTCTCTCATAATAATTTTCAGTAGCATCATGAATGAATTCAACAATATAACCATCACATAAAGCATTATTCTCATGATCCATAAGCATAGAAATTTTACTACTCCCAACATAAGCAAAATTCTTCTCATTCATAATACCGGGAGCAAGTTCAACAAAATAACTATCATGCGAGGCATAATACAATTGAAAATTAAAATCGTTATGACAAGTTTCATGGTTATCATTATTCTTTATAGCATACATGTCATCACAATAATCATCATATATAGCAACTTTGTTCTCATAATCAATTGGAACCTCTTCCGAAATAGTGGATTCATCACTAAATAAAGTCATGACCTCTCCATATCCACTTTCATAATTATTATAAGATTCAACACCCTCCAAAATAGTGGAATCATTAGCTAGAGTTGACACTCTTCCAAACCCACTTTCATCAATATAATCATCATAAATAGGAGGCATGCTATCATCATAATAAATTTGTTCATCAAAACTTGGGGGACAAAAAATATCATCTTCATCAAACATAGCATCCCCAAGCTTGTAGCTTTGCATATCATTAGCATCATGGATATTCAAAGAATTCATACTAACAACATTGCAATCATGCTCATCATTCAAATATTTAGTGCCAAACATTTTATTGACTTCTTCCTGTAACACTTTGGCACAATTATCAGAATCCTTATTTTCACGAAAGACATTAAAAAGATGAAGCATATGAGGCAACCTCAATTCCATTTTTTGCAGTTTTATTTTATAGACTAAACTAGTGATAAAACAAGAAACTAAAAGATTCGATTGCAAGATCTAAAGATGTACCTTCAAGCACTAACCTCCGCGGCAACGGCGCCAGAAAAGAGTTTGATGTCTACTACGCAACCTTCTTCTTGTAGACTCGTGTTGGGCCTCCAAGCACAGAGTTTTATAGGACAGTAGCAAATTTCCCTCAAGTGGATTACCTAAGGTTTATCAATCCGTGAGAGGCATAGGATAAAGATGGTCTCTCTCAAACATCCATGCAACCAAATAACAAAGAGTCTCTTGTGTCCCCAACACACCCAATACAATCGTAAATTATATAGGTGCACTAGTTCGGCGAAGAGATGGTGATACAAGTGCAATATGGATGGTAGATATAGGTTTTTGTAATCTGAAAATATAAAGACAACAAGGTAACTAGTAGTAAAAGTGAGCGAAAACGGTATTGCAATGCTTCGAAATAAGGCCTAGGGTTCATACTTTCACTAGTGCAAGTTCTCTCAACAATGATAACATAATTAGATCATATAACAATCCCTCAACATGCAACAAAGAGTCACTCCAAAGTCACTAATAGCGGAGAACAAATGAAGCAATTATTGTAGGGTACGAAACCACCTCAAAGTTATTCTTTTTGGACTAATGTTTATTGGGATCCCTCTGGACTATTGCAACACGCAGTGCATTGCTGATATGGTTAGTTCTTTTGGCCAATTCCATTATTGGAACAGTATGGACAGGTGCAAGGTCAGGTCACTAGTTCGAGCTTCTTTTTCTGATAATGCTTTGGTTCCGCGTTCAGTTGTGTTTCGTGAGTTTGCTAATTGGGGAGGGACAATGGTCTCTTGGAAAGCTGGTTGTTATATTCTCGATGGAGACTTTGCAGAAGCTATGATACCTGCAGATGAGGATCCCATGCCCTTGGATGGCAATCCACATCCTATGCCAGGGGAAAATCCTCCACCACAGCCTTTTTGGGCAATGCCTCCTTACCCTGCCCTGGGATGGAATGTTGTGCCCCCTGGACACGATCAAGGGCACCATGAGGCTGCTAATGCGTGGGCGCAGAACATGAACAATGATGTTGGTTGGGGGCCTTGGGAAGAACCTGCTCAGCAGCCAGAACCTGTTCCTATGCAAGACCCAATCGCACAAGATCAGAACTCCATAATTCTGAATCCCTCTTTGGAATCGGACGGTGATGATGACATGGCAGAGGTGCAACATCCTATGTTAAATCTTCACCCAGTTGTTCCCTTGAACCCAATTAACTTGGGGATTGTCCGTGTCTTCTATGGACCCATCCTTCCACCGGCTATGATCTGGGAACGCTTCTTCAAGTCCCTGCTACCTGATTTTACAATCATGAATGTTCCATGTTCTCTGCCTCGACTTTGTTTGCCACCAATGCCTGTCAAGTTCGACTCTGACTTGGAGCAACGATGGTTGTCTGTGGTTAATTTCAACAAACGCTCTTCTGTGGTACTCCAGGAGCTCAATGATGATATGATCTGCTTGGACTCATAGCCTACAGGACATACACAAGATATGCCAGATCAGAGTTCTGAACCGCAAATACAGGATGAGTTTCAGTTCACTTCTGTCATAGCATCACCTTTGGGGAAGAGACCGCGGCAGCCTCGTTTGAAGTGTACCGTCACAATGGTTGAGGAGAGCCCATATTTTTCAGTTAGACGGATGACTCGCAGCTGCGCTAAGAGAACTGGCATGAAACCAACATCTGCAATCTCCATCAAGCCGGCGCCTCTACGACGCCCCAAGGCCAAGAAGCTGAAGTTTGACTCTGCCCCGTGTCAGGATATCACTTTGCCGCCACCAACACCTATTTCTACCTTGCAGGCAGTCGGCGAGGCCCTTGGCATCGCCCCAGAAGACTTGACGGTGGAAAAGCTTATGGCTTCTCCTAAACCTGATCCACAACAAGATAGTTCCAATGATGAGTGAACTTTCCTATGCAGCTCTGGGGCGTCCGATCTGTTGGGTCTTTTGTTGCTTTACTTTATTTCCGCTCTGTATGCTTGAACCTCTGAACTTCTATGATCCTGCTGCCCGTAGCTATGCTGAAACTCGTACCGTGCTGTAAGCGGCCCAGTTGGTTACTTTCTTATTATTTTGGTTATCTATGGGGACTATAATGTTTTGTAATTGGTCGGTTCTATGCTGGAATGTGTGTGGTTTGAATTCACCGGCTAGACAGCGTGATGCGAGAGCCAAAATTGAAGAGAGTCGCTACTCCATTATTTGTCTGCAGGAGACTAAATGTGAAACCTTTGATATCCGCATGATTAGGTCTTTCTGCCCTCGAAGCTTTGATCAGTTTGCTTTTTCTCCCTCGGTGGGTGCTTCGGGTGGTATTGTGATCATTTGGAACTCCTCTGTTTTTGAAGGCCAGCTTCTTGAAATCCAACTTTCAGTGTGGTAGTTTCATTTAAGTCTGTTCATAGTTTTGAAAAATGGACAATGGTTTCTGTATATGGGCCATGCGAGGGGCAACCTAGAGATGACTTTGTCAGCTGGCTATACCACATATCTATCCCTTGTGACGAACATTGGTTGCTCCTAGGTGATTTTAACTTTATTCGCTCTTTGGACAACAGAAACCAACCTGGAGGTGATATAAATGATATTTTTCTTTTTAATGAGGTCATCGGACATCTTGGTCTTATGGAATTGCCAATCAAGGGGAGGAGTTTCACCTGGTACAATATGCAGCAAATACCCCTTCTCGAGCAGCTTGACTGGTTCTTTACCAGCTCAGACTAGATCTCCCATTATCCTCACACTGTGGTCTTTCCGTTAGCCAAAACCGCGTCGGATCATGTGCCTTGTGTGGTGTCCATTGACACCAATATTCCTAAGTCTAAGGTTTTTAGATTTGAAAACTTTTGGGTGGACACGCCAGGCTTCATGGACTGCGTTCGTAATTCTTGGGAGGCTCCAGTTTTTTGCTGATCTCTCTGCTTCGGCCGTGTTAACTAGGAAATTTAAACGGCTGAGATCGGATTTGAGAGCTTGCAGTAAGAAAATATCTTATCTCAAGAAGCTTACGATGGACTGCAGCAAGGTTATCATTTTTTTGATCAGTTGGAGGAGGTCAGACCTCTAGTTCGAACAGAGTTTAACTTCAGGAAAATAGTCAAGCTTCATTATGAGCGTTTGTTGAAGCTTCATTATATCTATTGGAAGCAGCGGTGCACAATCAGATACATTAAGGTGGGTGAGGAGAATTCCAAATTCTTCCATGCTATGGCATCGGAACGCATGTGGAGGAATTCAATAGCCAGCTTGAAAACTGCGGAATGGTTGATCCGGTTTCGGACCATGATCAAATGGCGGGAATCCTGTGGGCTTCTTTTAAAAACAGAATGTGCCAGGCCCAAGGGATCTCTATGGGCTTCGACCTAACAAACCTCATCCATCCCATCCAGGGTCTGGAGGAACTGTCTCAACCGTTCTTTGATGATGAAATTATGAAGGTTCTGAAAGAGCTGCCCCCTGATAGAGCACCTGGCCAAGATGGATTCAATGGTCTGTTGGTTAATCGCTGCTGGCCGATAATTGAGCAGGATTTTAGGCGTCTCATCCAGGACTTCTATGAAGGAAAATTATCTCTTGAGAATATTAATGGTTCTCTCATTACCCTCATACCCAAGATGCTCTCTCCTAAGGGACCAGATGATTTTCGGCCTATTTCTTTGACTAACACTTGTTTGAAATTTCTTACTAAGCTGTTAGCAAACAGGCTGCAAAAAGTGATCCTTCGTTGTATCCATAAAAATCAATATGGGTTCTTGAAGAGTAGATCAATTCAGGATTGCTTAGCTTGGGCCTTTGAATACATCCACCAGTGCAAACAGTCAAAGAGACCCATTACAATTCTGAAGCTAGATTTTGCAAAGGCATTTGACACCGTGGAGCATGAGGTTGTTTTGCAGATACTTAAGCACAAGGGGTTTGATGACAAATGGATAGGCTGGGTCAAAGACATTCTCTCTATAGGATCTTCCTCTGTTTTTCTCAATGGCATACCTGGCAAGCAGTTTAAGTGCAAGTGTGGTGTCAGACAGGGGGATCCTCTATCACCTCTGCTCTTTGTAATTGCTGTCGATCTTCTGCAGTCAGTGGTTAACCAAATGTTCTCGCATGGAACCTTGACCCTCCCAATTCCTTCACATGACTAGGATTTCCCTATAATCCAGTATGCTGATGACACTGTCATCTTTTTGACTGGCAAAGATGAGGAGTTGGTGGCTCTCAAAAATATGTTGCTTACCTTTCAACAGTCCATTGGGCTTAAAGTTAACTTTGCAAAGTCTTCCATGATTCCTTTAAATATTGATGATGTGGAAGCTGCCAGGCTAGCTGATTTTCTTGGTTGTAAACTTGGACAACTACCATTTACTTATCTGGGTTTGCCACTTGGTACTACCAGGCCCAGAATTGTGGATTTTATGCCTTTAGTTGATGCCTTGGAGAGGAGACTGACAGCTAGTTCCTCCATGCTAAACCAAGGCTCCAGGTTGCAGTAGTTAACTTCAGTCTTGACTTCCATGCCCATATATTTCCTCTGCAGTCTACAACTCCCACCTGGTATTATTAAGCAGCTTGATAGGATCTTCAAGCAGTGTTTGTGGAGAGGAAATAGTGATGCACCAAAACAATCTCTGGCTGCATGGGATCTGGTTTGTAGGCCTAAGGAAAAAGGAGGACTTGGAGTGATTAACTTGCATATCTAAAATAAGGGCCTCCTTCTCAAGCATCTCCACAAATTCTTCAATAAGGCAGATATCCCATGGGTTACTTTAATCTGGAATAGTTACTATGATGATGGATTTCCACATGCTATAGTCCCAGTTGGGTCATTTTGGTGGAGGGATATCCTCAAGCTCTCTGATGCATATACTGCAATCTCCTCAGTTCACATCAATAGGGGAGACTCTGCCCTTTTCTGGTCTGATGCTTGGTTAATTGGTGGCTTTTCAAGACCTCTATGTTGGAGATTACCTAGGCTTTTCTCCTTTGTTATTAATGATAAACTCTCTGTGCATGAATTCCTCATCTCTCAGGACCTCTACTAAATGTTCTTCTTGCCTTTGTCACATGAGGCTGCCCTGGAATTGCAAGTTTTGGAAGCTTGGATCCTGGATTTACATAGGGACATCACTTTGCCAGATGTTTGGATATGGCCTGGAAAATCTGGTGACTACTCTGCCAAGAGCTTTTACACTCTTATGCATTCTCATTTGCCAACCATCTTGCCATGTAAGTGGTTGTGGGATAGCAAGTGCACCATGAAGATCAAAGTCTTTGGTTGGTTGTTGTTTTTTGATAGACTCAATACCAAGGACTTGTTAATTCGTAGGCATTGGGGATCACCTATGGATGACAATCTCTGTGTTATCTGCAATGAATTAGTCTATGAGGATAGGTTGCACTTGTTTTTCAACTGCAACTTCACTCGCAGAGTGTGGAATTATATTTCCATTGATTGGTCCAGGGGCTCTGAAATTCAGCAATGTATTCAGCATGCAAGATTAAGGTTTAAGCATCCCTTCTTCTTTGAAGTTATGCTCACTACAGCTTGGAATATATGGATCCTCAGGAATGGAAGGACTTTCAGAGGAGAGAATGCAACCTTTGCTGCTTGGAGATGCAATTTTGTACATGACCTTACTCTTCTAGCTCATAGAATGAGAGTAGATATTAGAGTCAAGTTGTATGCTTGGATTAACTCTCTAACTTAACTAGAGGTAGGTAGGTAGGCTCTGTTTTTTCTTCCTTTTATTCCTTGTAATCTTCCCAAGCTTGTACAATTGCTACTTCTTTCTATAATAAAGGGTTGTGGAGCTTTGCTCTAAAGTAAATATTCAAAAAAGTTATTCTTTCTGATTGATCTATTGGGCTATTCCTATAAGTGTCACAAACAGCCCTAGAGTTCGTACTAAAATAATACCTTAAGACACACATCAACCAAAACCCTAATGTCACCTAGATACTCCAATGTCACCATAAGTATCCGCGAGTTTGATTATATGATATGCATCACACAATCTCAGATTCATCTATTCAAACCAACAAAAAGAACTTCAAAGAGTTCCCCAAAGTTTCTATTGGAGAGTCAAGACGAAAACATGTGACAAACCCTATGCATAAGTTCACAAGGTCACAGAACCCGTAAGTTGATCACCAAAACATACATCAAGTAGATCACGTGAATATCCCATTGTCACCACAGATAAGCACATGCAAGACATACATCAAGTGTTCTCAAATCCTTAAAGACTCAATCCGATAAGATAACTTCAAAGGAAAAACTCAATCCATTACAAGAAGGTAGAGGGGGAGAAACATCATAAGATCCAACTATAATAGAAAAGCTCGTGGAGGGCTCGTGGCTCTTCTGGCCTAACTCTTTTGCTTCGGGGGGCTTCTTCTGGTCCATAAAAAATCACCTTAAATTTTCAGCTCATTTGGACTCCGTTTGATATTCCTTTTCTGCGAAACTCAAAAAGCAAGGAAAAAAATAGAAACTGGCACTAGGCTCTAGGTTAATAGGTTAGTCCAAAAAATCATATAACATAGCATATACATGCACATAAAACATCTAAGATGGACAATATAATAGCATGGAACAATCAAAAAATATAGATATGTTGGAGACGTATCATGGCACACCATCGGCCATCGATAGCCCTGCACGCCCTTCCGGCTGTCTCCGGCCATAGCCTAGCCCGAGAACCCCTGCTTCGAGGTAGCGAGGAGAGCCGCTAAGTGCTGCCCGCCTATGTCGAAGCACCAAGATCGATGCCACACTGCCGCCAAGGGAAGGACGCGATAGATCTGGCGCCTTTCCAAGCACGAGCACACCCAAGCTCACTTTCGCAGCACTACCACGCGAGCTGCCGTCCTCTGCTGCCACCACTAAGCCCAGCCCCGCCGCCGCACGCCACATCGCACACACCGAGTAGCCACCGACCACCATCGAGACCGCCTGCACGAGAATCACTGAGAAGGACCATGCAGCCGTCGCTCGCCTGCCCCACCACCGACGCGCCTACGCCGGGAAGACTATGGGAACCGCGCCACTGAGCCCCACGCAGCTTGACAATCCCGCATGGACGCACTTGCCCCGCACCAGGCGTCCATGCAAGGAGGGAGTTGCCCCGCCGCCAGCCACCGCGAAAATTGAAGGTAGACGAAAAAACTGTATCACCCTTCCGGGTGCGTCCGTTGTAGTGAAGGTGTGCCGTTTCCTATTCTAGCCACAGGTAGACGAAAACTGTGTCTGGTAGTCCCTTAGGGATTGAAAGTTCGCTAAATGAATCATCGGATGTGGGTTGGGCGGTTACATCGACCGATCGTACTATCGGGTACATGTTGTGATTGTATGTTGCGATCGTGTGCCAGTGCAGTTGCGGTTAGAAAAGTTGGGAATGAATTGATCTTGTCACACGAATCCAACCGACATAGCACTAGGCCATCCCGGTCCCTCTAGCGTTGTTCGCGGTCATTTGAAGCTTTCCACGCTAAATAGAATGGTCGATAAACTTTGGTAGGGATTTTGGCTTGAGGATAAACATGTGCTCACTAAAACCAAGATGCTTCTCCAATGACTTCAAAAGGAACCAACTTATTAACCTTAAATTAACCCCATTGAAAAGTAATGGTTAGATAAACAGCGAGGATATAAAATGGTATGAAAGCTAATGGCCAGCAATTTAAGTTTTGGTATTTGAACTTTGGTGTATTTATCCTTCATTCTTATCAAGTTTTAACATTTGAAACTTTATAAAAAAACTTGTCAAAACATATTCAAGAGTTTTCTTGTTTCAAACTCCTCATTGCAAGGAACTAAACATAAATTGAACTTTGGTTCTAAAGATACACTCCCTTCAATCTGAATTGAATGCCTACAATTTTATACTAAATCAGCGGTAATTAATATGTATTAGAGGGAGGATTAGATTTAATTTTGAAAGTCAAACCAAAAAACACAGGAGGTGGGGTAGATGGAGCATGCATGGAACAAGATAAATTGCATGCATGGAACACCTAAAGTAATTAAGGGTGAAACGCATGCAAGGGATCAACCACGTTTATGAATAGCGAGGCAAGCGTGTCGTTGGCCAAGTGCGTGCTTCGGCCCGTGCTTGCTACTACGAATTTCTCATGGTGCAACAAGTAGAGGGTAAAAGGTACTCTACTTTGTATTTATATATAGTTTGGTTTGTATTTAAAAGAGTAATTATTCTGAAGTGGCATGTGTTGATAGCCCGCTGAAGGAGTGATCACACGTAACAATTAATCCATTTTGTTTGAAGTGCATCATTTGGAATACTTTGAAAAGCTCTCTTCCGTTTCAAGTGGGGCAACTAAGGGCATATACAATGGTTGATAAGATAGTCTTATCTTAAGTCTTGCATTTAATTTAGAGATGACAAAAAAATATGTCTACAATGAGTTATATTTTAGTCTTATCTTCAATAACTAGCAATTCCTTAAAACATGATGAGACAAATTGTGCTAAGAGATCATCTCTTGTCTTATCTTAAATAAAAGAAGACAAGCCTTTTCTTACGAGATCTCTCTCCTCCACCTCATCATTTATTCTATATGGCACTCCTAAGATAGCATCATTGTACATGGCCTAAGATCATTGAGCCGTGGAATTCCATCTTCGGATTAAGGAAATATTGCTCCGCACTCACTGATACGGTGCACAAATGGTGTAATTACTGGTCAAAAGTCAAAACGAAAGCAGCCACTAGAAGTGGGCAAAAATTGGTCGCGTGCATGCTAAAGGAGAAAGGACCAAGACTAGTCACAATGAGAAGTAACTTAGAGTAGTAACATGCATATGTTATTATCACCATAATGAGTAGTAACATATATGTTGTGTCATGCATCACTTTATTTATTAGTTTGTAGACTTATTTTTTTTGATATGTGTGATGTTACAGTAACTAGTTATGTTATCACATGCCTTTTTTTTTCATTAATTACATGTTACATCATTTATTTTACCTAAATAAGTATAATGTTATCATTTATGTTACTTCCACTATTGATAGTCTAATAGGAGACAACATGAGACTCCGAGCTCACATAGCGTAATAGCAATAACCAAACAGAATCCAGCACCAAGATAAATGGCCAGAGTCGCGCACAACAAATGTGGAAAAAATCTTCGTTGGCCCATCACTTCCCATTCACAGTATCATTGGCCACCTGAGAAATGTGGCCCAACGCTCATTAGTCATAAATTCATGATGAATACTTAGAGCATCTTCAACTGCGTCTTCAACACGTCCCTTCAATCATTTTTTCAGCGCCGGCAGACGAAAATTGACCCAGTCGTGTTTTAGGAGCCCATTTTTCGTCAGGTTGGTCTGAAATTGAGGCCGGCAGACCCAGGCCGAACCCGGCACGCCGGGGGCGCCTGGGAGCGCCGGGGCGAGCGATTTTGGCACGAACTAACCGCGGTCCCGCCGCGTCAGCGACAGGCGCCTTGTCGTCCTCGCACCGCCTCGGTTTCCCACGAGAAATCAATGCCAAGGCTGCCGCCGGTCAACCTTCCATTAATTCCTCACGGGCGGCACGGCGACGCCCCCCCTCCCGCCACGCGTACACGCGACGCTCGGCTATAAAAGCCGACGCCTAGCCCTCGCCTTTGGCCACACCCCGCCGTGCTCTGCCTCCCTCTCCCCTCTATCCCCAAGCCGCCGATGATCCTCCCCTCTCTCCCCAAGCCGAGCATCACGATGGACGAGCGCTTCCCCGGCGACGCGATGACAGCCAACGGCTTCGGCCGCCTCTCGCTGCACGCATGGGAGGCGTACCTCCTCTTTGAGGCGAACATCCCGGGGCCACCCGACATGCGCGTAGGGCCGGGTCGGTGGAGGCTCAGCGCCGGTGGCGTCCCCATCCCTCAGGTGCCCGACGTCAAAACGCGCGCCCCTAGGCGGCTATTTTACGCGCTCCCTGGGGGGCCGACGAGGTCGACCGCTTACGGGCATCGCTGACGGAGGAGCAGCATGCCCTCCCGCGGTACACTGCCGAAAACCACGCGGCGTGGGCGGCGTACTTCCAGCAGCGGCAGGAGCGGTGGCTGGCCTCCACCAACGGGGCACTGGTGGTGGGGGGCATCAAGAACAGCGAGGGGCACCGCCGGCCGCACACTGCACGAGGTTCTCCAGCACCTCGAGGGCGGCAACCACCCGCCGCTGACCTACCCCGCCGTGGCCGCCGCCCTGGTCCCCCGCTGGAGCGCCGGGCAATGGATACCCAGGAGGTTTGGCTCCTTCTCGTCCTCGTTCTCCCGCTCCTCCTCCCGCTCCTCTTCCCACTCCTTCGGCTCGCCGACGGTGTTCGGCGTCAAGGCCAAGCCCGCGGCGGAGACGCCGCTCGGCCGGCGCACCCGCAGCCCCGGCATCGTCATCAACAAGGGCGACGGGCGCGGCTCCTCCTCGGCTCCTCCCCGCTATGTCAAACCGAAGACGGAGCCAGGGCTTGCCGCCGTGAAGACGGTGCCAAGGAGGAGCTCGACGACGCGGCGGCCCTGAAGTGGGCGCGTGAAGACTGGGTGCAGACGGAGCTAGAGCGCCAGCGCCGCGCCTACGAGCAGTTCGAAGCTCGGCACCGTGGCCGCGACGAGGGAGGCGTCGTCGTCCTCGACAACATCGACGATGACGTGCCGCCGCCACCGGTCCGTCAGGGCGACGCCGGGCAGCGGTCCAGCAGGTGCGGCCGCGTCAAGGAGGAGAAGGCCGACGAGGATGGCGACGATGTCGGCAACTTCGCCGCGCTCAAGGCGTTCTTTTACCCGTAGTAGTAGTTGCAGCCGTTTTTTTTAATACTTTGTAATGTCATGTTTGTCCAGTTTTTATGTAATCGCCAAACTTTGGCCGAATATTTGTCTAGTTTGTCGAAATTTAGTCGAATTCTTTTTTTTAAACGCCTTCTGGGGCCGATCCTAGGGCCGGCGGCTGGGAACCCGAAAGTCCCCACGCCGAGTTTAGCGCCGGCTCGTCCTCAGGCGATGATTTTACGCGCTCCTTGGGAGTCCAACGGTTGGAGATGCTCTTATCAACATACGCTTGTTTCGCGTACGATACTGTCCTGTTTGTGTTGTCCGTGACCTGAAGTTTGGTAAGCGATGTGATACTCTCTCCAACCGGTTAGCTAGAGGGGTGGTTATTATCGATCGTCAGCACCCTGGCCGGACCACTAATCTAAACGAATAACTAGAACAAGTCGCCATAACTTGGTCCGAACTAAATTGCGCATGTCTGTTTCATGGTTGTCATGCATGTTTCACTGTCCATGGACTAATAGTTCAAAGAACCAGTCCGTCTAGTCCATTGGTTGGTGAAGTTGTTCCTGTCGAATCGTGGTTCGTTAGTGAGCAACGTGCCTTTCAGAAGGTGCGCAGGGAAGAATCTTGCCTTGTCGCCCGTTGGATTTAAACGCTCTACCAGCAGCGAGAGCACCAGCGTGCTGCGTACATACGTCTGAGTCGCGTGCGAGCGAAGTCAAGCTCGATGAGGCAAGCCACAGGATATAGATATGGGGCAGTATCAAATGAGAACGACGACCAATCATATGTATTTTCCATATATCAAATGCAAAGTTGGAAACCAACCATATGTATTTTTTTTATAGATAGAGGCTCATTCGTTGATCGGATTGGAAATTGCTACTGGTTAGGTTATATTTCTGGTAAAGGACGTTAGTACTTGATCTTGATTGAGATCGATCAAAATAAGTACTTGGTACTACCTACTTGCTGGTAAGTAAATTACTATTGTGCTAGCCTTGTAAATTACTATTGTTCCGGGAAATGAGGATCGCCTCTAGGCGACGGCTGACGCTGGCGCCTTGTTGGTCGCCGACGCTGCCGGCGGACACTGGCTCCCGGTTCTCTTGCCTTGGCTCATCCGACGCGGAGGAGGCGGTGCACACGGGTGATGTCCCCGTCCTCGACAACTCTTCTCTAACGTCCTTTGCAGGTCGCCGGAGGAACACGGACGAGGAATTGGCTGACGAGTTCTGGGCGGACATCGGCTACCCTACTCCGGCGTCTAGGGTATGGGAGAGACCGTCGGCTCGACGGGCAGGTGAGGTTTCTTGTGGTTGCAGGTCAGACAAGATCTGGGAGCCCTCGCTGGTCTCGGTGGAGGGCGCGGTGGTCTCCTCTTCGGATGTAATGGGCTCGAAGAAGACGTCGGCGGTGGTTGCCACTGCCCCCCGTGGCGTCTCTGGGGTTCCTGGCCGGTCGAGGCCACTCATAAGCCGTGGATTGGCCCGGTTCCTCCACCTCGATTGTCGCCGCCAAGAACAATCGGTGATCTCCTGCCACGAGCATGTCTCGACGATGAGGGGACCTCGCCGGAGTTGCGTGGGCTTGTGCCATCTTCGGGCCAGCCCGGGCGGGTCGCCACGGCGTTCGCAGCTTCTGATCCGCCATCTGCGGCCGTGCCAGGTCAGTAGACGTATCTTGGGGGTCTGCTACGGATGGTCAATCTCGGCCGTTGGCTCGAACACATGTGGAACAGGGCAGAGACGGGAGCGAACCCTAAGTTCAATCGCTCCTTCGCTGTTGTCGTTGCTACCCCAACGATGACGCGTGGAGATCCTTCCGCGCCGCCGAGCACCTCCACCGGCCAACAGCTCCTTCCGTCTTCAACTTCCCAGCACTCTTCGTCTCCGACGGGTGGCGCACCTGGCTTCGCTCCGGGTGTGTATCAGCTGGTACAGGTGGCGCAGCCATATGAGCAGCAGCCGCCGGTGCAGCAACTGTCGACGCAGCAGTCCTCAGCGTTTCAGTTTCAGTAGCCGTTCGTCGCTACCCCGGATCAATTCTTGCAGCGGCAGCCATTTTTACTTCAATCGACGGGTGGCTTCACACAGCAGCAACAGCAACCGGCAACATTTCAACCACCGGCGAACAACTATGTGCAGCACTCCGGGACTCCTTCCGGGGTGCAGATGGCTGCCGGCTTCAGCGCCCACCCGCCACATAAACCAGCCACCACCGGAGTCCATACCGCTACACGTCCTCGGAAACCTAAGGGTGGCAAGGGCGGGCATCACAAACCTCACCATGGAGAAGCTTTACCATCTGCCACTACTCCTCATGCGGCGGCTCCTATCATGCCGCTCTTGGTACAGGTGCCCGCTCTGGCCTCTTCATCTATGATGGCAGCGGGCTATGGGCAGAACGCTCCTATGCTGAGCTCAATGCAACAGCAGCCACCTACGATTCAACCTTCAGGGGTCGCCGAGGGCGCAACAAAGCCTAAGAAGGTGTGGTGTTCTAAGTGTCGATCTGCAGGGCACACATATGATGACTGCGAGACACAACATTATTGTTTCATTTGCAACAAGACTAATCACCTGATGACCACGTGGCGCTGCCCTGCTCTCAAGATGCCGAAGCCGGCGGCGATCCTGTATGGATATGGAACTGAAAATATGGCATTCTTTCAGATGCCTGACAAAGTTTGCAGGGAGGACCTTGCACCACATGATTCACTGACAGCATTGGCATCTATTTCTGGTGGCTCTATCACTCCCAGTATCGTGGAGGCAGAGGTTGCTAAGATTGCTCAGTACCAACAGCAGTGGACGTGGGAGGCCATACCGCATGGCCAGGACGCTTTTCTCATGTCTTTCCCGAGTGAGGAAGTTCTACAAAGGGTGACTGGGTTTGTAGTTTTCATCAAGTCTCACAATGTCACTATCGAGTTTAGCCTTGGAAGTCAGAGGAGATACCATACCGTTTCGAGCTAATACCTATTTGGGTGTACGTGCATGGGGTGCCTCATGCTCTCGACACTTCCTGGGTCATTGGGCGGTCGGGTCAGTGATTGGTGCTACTCTTGACATTGATCTTCTCTGCTTGCGTCGGAGAGGAATTGTTCGTATCCAGGTAGCGGTGCTCAACCTTGATGCTTTCAAAAGGAGCACAATTGATTCTCTTTCGTCCGATGTGGTTGTTCAAGGGAAAGGTCATGAGTTCCAGTACAGTTTGGAAAAATCATACTTCCGTGTTGATAGTGATTTTGTACCTATAGTCTGGGAGCACAACGATGATCTAGGGAGCGACAAGGGGCATGATAGGGAGGATACAGTGAGGACCAATGATCCAAGCAAGAGTTCCAAATCCAGTTCACCATCCAACAACACCTCAGCCCCTCCTACCTCGGGCGGAGTTGTACCCATGCAGATGGCCATTGCCGTCACACCGCCGAATCCTCATCAAGGCTTACCTGCCAAGGCTGCTTCTTCGTCATTAATGGGGTCTTCTTCGTCGGTGTCGGCTACTTCGTCTAACGCTGCTCCTCCGACGATGTTGGCGCCCCGGTCCTCGATGCCGCCATCACCGACTCACTGGACAGCGTCGCCGCACCTCGACGAGGGGTGTCACATGCGTCGGGATGGCAGCCGCGGTGGTGAATGCGAGCGCTCCATCGCCACCACCATAGCCTGCCCCTGTCTCTCCAACTCGATGGGGAGTGATCTTCTCCCCGTCCGTTCGTGCTGGCTAGGACTCTTCCAGGGTGGAACTCCGCGTGTTATCACCTACACCTCCGTCACCGGGGGGAGTATCGGCTTCTGGACCCGAGGAGGCAGAGGAGCAACCCCTGCGATCTTCTTCTTCATCACCGCAATAGTCTACTCCGCCTCTCGGAGTCACCGGGACAAGCCCGGCGGCCGATATTACTCCTTCGCCGCTGAGGCACAGCGGGCGTCATTACGTCGGGACTGATGGTTCAGCAGCCACCGAGGATGACTCTATGGTGAAGGCCATGCGTTGGACGGCTGCCTGCAACCTCGACTTCGAAGGTACACCCTCTCACAAATCTTTTATGTCTTTTGATAAATCCAAAGTATCTTCAAATATCACTAGACTTGGAGTGTCACTAGGACGTAATGAGAAAGAGATAGACTTTTGGTTAAGGCCCTTAAACAAGTGGAGTTCGACCGGTTTACAGTTGCTCCTAAGTTGTCGAGCTTTGTTGACCATCTTGTGTTAGATGAGGAGGATGAGGATGATGATGCCAATCATGAAGGCAAGCTTCTCTCTGATTTGGTTAAAGACATGACTGAACTAGACCTTGACGATACTGTACGCGACACTATGCTTTGTGAGCTTGTCGCGTCGGTGCATAAGAATAAGCCTAACTCAGGAAAGAAAAGAGGGTGCTCTTCTAAGAAGGCAAAAGTCTCTAAACAAAAAATTGGTTCAGCATGAGAGGCATGTTTTGGAATAGCAGAGGTCTAGGTGACTTGGCTAAACATAAACACATTGTTGATTGTGTAAAGGATCATGGGTTGGACTTTGTGGCTATCACTGAGGCGGGCAAACGTGACTTTCCAACACGTGATCTGGACTACTTTTCATGTGGTTTGGACTACGAATGGCACGTCTTACCGCCGACCGGGAGGTCCGGTGGAATATTGCTAGGTATTAACTCTACGTACTTGCAACTATTGTCTACGTCAAAGGGGTACTATCAGATATTGCTAGGTATTAAGGAGGATGAGGAGTTTAAGTTTGCATTTCTAAAGGAACTTGTTAATACCTGTCGAGACAATCCCCACCCCATGTTAATCGGGGGGATTTTAATATGCTTCGATATCAGCAGGGAAAAAACAATGACCGGTTTGATAAAAAGTGGCCTTTCCTCTTTAATGCAGTTATTGACAGTCTGGATCTGAGGGAGATCACGATGTCTGGTCGTCAGTATACCTGGGCCAATAATCGAGCGGTGCCAACCTTTGAAAAACTTGACCGGGTGCTCGTTACCACCGTCTGGGAATACAAATATCCCCTAGCCTCAGTTCGGGCATTAGAAAGAATTGAGGCCTTATCGGATCATGCTCCATTGCACCGATTTTGGACAACCAATCCCAAGTTCTAACCATCACCAATTTAAATTTGAACTGGGATGGCTCACTAGAGAGTGATTTGATGACCTGGTTAAGAAAGTGTGGGCATGTCAGCCTCGCGGTAATACACCCATTCAATGATGGAATAATCTAATTCACGCATTGCGTCGATTCCTTCGTGGGTGGGCGAAGCATACTGCTGGCATCTACAAAAAAGAAAAACTGCGACTATCTACCTTAATTGATTCACTTGATAAAATGGCGGAGGTGAGGCCTCTGTCTATAGTTGAGATTGAGCAAAAAAGTAATATAAATGAGTAGATAGCCCGCCTACTACGTGAGGAAGAGATTAAATGGTACCAACGTTGCAAGGAGGATTCGCTTGTGCAAGGTGATGATAATACGAAATACTTTCAAATGCTTGTCAATGGCAGACATAGAAAGAAACACATATTCACCCTTGACCAGGAGGAAGGCCGAATTGAGGGGGACATACCTCTTAGAACTTTTATTACTAAGTATTACAAAGAGCTTTTTGGACCTTCAGCTGAATCAAATTTTCAGCTGGATGAATCCATTACTCATGACATTCCTCAAGTTATGGAAGCGGAAAATGAATTCCTAACCTCCCCGTTCTCTGAGGAGGAAATTCGAACCGCGGTGTTTCAAATGGGACACAACAAGGCTCCGGGTCCGGATGGCTTTCCCGCAGAGTTCTATCAATGTTTTTGGGACGTCTTTAAGTCAGACTTGGTTCAGTTGTTTAACCAACTGCATGCTGAAGACCTTGACATTTCTCGTTTAAACTTTGGGGAAATTATCCTATTGCCAAAGATCGAGGAGGCTAGTCGTATTCAACAATATCGACCAATTTGCCTTCTGAATGTAAGTTTTAAAATCTTTATGAAGGTCGCAACTAATCGGTTAAACGGGGTGGCTGACCATGTCGTAAAACCCACTCAAACAACATTTATGCAAGGCCGCAACATATTAGATGGAGTGGTCGTCTTGCACGAAACTGTACATGAGCTTCACCGAAAAATGTTGAATGGTGTCATTCTTAAAATAGATTTTGAAAAAGCCTACGACAAGGTTAAGTGGCCCTTTTTGTTGCGAACTTTGTGCATGAAGGGGTTTTCACAAAAATGGTGTCGTTGGGTAGAGAACTTTGTATCTGGAGGCAGTGTGGCCATAAAAGTTAATGATGACGTTGGCAACTATTTTCAGACAAGGAAGGGGTTTCGCCAAGGGGACCCTGCTTCTCCTATTTTGTTTAACATTGTGGCCGACATGCTAGCTACCCTTGTTGAGCGGGCTAAGATGGACAGTCAAATTAGTGGTGTTATTCCACACTTGGTAGAAGATGGTCTATCTATTCTACAATATGCGGATGACACTATTCTATTCATGGATCATGATCTAGATAAGGCAAGAAATCTCAAGTTGCTCTTATGTGCTTTCGAGGAACTTTCTGGTCTCAAAATTAATTTTCATAAGAGTGAACTCTTTTGCTTTGGCGATCCTGTAGAATCAGCACCTGAGTATGTCGAGATTTTTGGATGCCAGCTTGGGCAGTTTCTGATTCGATATCTGGGTATTCCCATACACTATCAGCGCTTAACTATCACTGAGTGGAAGCATGTGGAAGAGAGACTTGAGAAACGCTTAGCCAGTTGGAAGGCCAGGCTCTTGTCTTATGGGGGACGATTGATCTAGATCAATTCAGTCCTAAGCAACATGGTTTTATATATGTTGTCATTCTTCCACCTACCGAAAGGGGTTCTCCAGCGACTAGACTACTTTAGATCCAGATTTTTTTGGCAATGCGATAATGAATCCAAGAAATATCGACTGGTTAGGTGGAGCATATTATGCAGACCTAAAAGTCAAGGGGAGTTTGGAATCCAAGACCTTGAGATTAAAAACATTGCTCTTCTCAGCAAGTGGGTTTACAAACTACTCACTGAGAATGGAGTATGGCAGGAAATCATTCGCAACAAGTATGTGGGATCCAATGTCATTTCTCAAGTTCATTGGAAACCTGGGGATTCGCACTTCTGGAGTGTTGTGATGAAGGCCAAGGAATTCTTTTTCCAATTTGGGACCTTATCATTTAGGGACGGTTCTAAGGTTTGATTCTAGGAAGACATCTGGCTAGGGAACATCCCACTAATGGTGCAATATCCGAGCTTGTACAGGATAGTTAGACATAAATTCGTCACGATCAAACAAGTTTTAGGACAAGAAAACCCTGATATTTCTTTCCGTAGGGACCTTTTTGGCCTGGCAGTGATACGTGATACGTTTCCAACGTATCTATAATTTTTTATTGTTCCATGCTATTATATTATCCATCTAGGATGTGCATTTATATTTCTATTTTATATGATTTTTGGGACTAACCTATTAACCTAGAGCCCAGTGCCAGTTTCTGTTTTTTCCTTGTTTTTGAGTTTTACAGAAAAGGAATACCAAACGGAGTCCAATTGATGTGCCAATTTTTGATGATTTTTTATGGAACAAAAGAATCCCCCGAAGTAAAATAGTTGGGCCAGAAGAGTCCCAAGCCGCCCACGAGATAGTTGGGCGAGCCCAGGGGGGTAGGGGACGTCCTCCACCCTCGTGGATGACTCGGGAACCCCCCTGACTTGTTCCCGACGCCAAGAAATCCTATAAATACTGAAAAATCCATAAAATAACCTAGATCGGGAGTTTCGCCGCCACAAACCTCTGTAGCCACCGAAAACCAATCTAGACCCGTTCCGGCACCCTGCTGGAGGGGGGAATCCCTCTCCGATGGCCATCTTCATCATCCCGGCGCTCTCCATGACGAGGAGGGAGTAGTTCACCCTCGGGGCTGAGGGTATGTACCAGTAGCTATGTGTTTGATCTCTCTCTCTCTCTCTTGTGTTCTTAATTCGACATGATCTTGATGTATCGCGAGCTTTGCTATTGTAGTTGGACCTTATGATGTTTCTCCCCCTCTACTCTCTTGTGATGAATTGAGTTTTTCCTTTGAAGTTATCTTATCGGATTGAGTCTTTAAGGATTTGAGAACACTTGATGTATGTCTTGCATGTGCTTATCTGTGGTGACAATGGGATATCACGTGATCCACTTGATGTATGTTTTGGTGATCAACTTGCAAGTTCCGTGACCTCGTGAACTTATGCATAGGGGTTGGCACACGTTTTCGTCTTGACTCCCCGGTAGAAACTTTGGGGCACCCTTTGAAGTTTTTTGTGTTGGTTGAATAGATGAATCTGAGATTGTGTGATGCAAATTGTATAATCATACCCACGGATGCTTGATGTGACATAGGAGTATCTAGGTGACATTAGGGTTTTTGTTGATTTGTGTCTTAAGGTGTTATTCTAGTACAAACTCTAGGATAGATTGAACGGGAAGAATAGCTTCGTGTTATTTTACTACGTACTCTTGAATAGATCGATCAGAAAGAATAACTTTGAGGTGGTTTCGTACCCTACAATAATCTCTTCGTTTGTTCTTCGCTATTAGTGACTTCGGAGTGACTCCTTGTTGCATGTTGAGGGATAGTTATATGATCCAATTATGTTATTATTGTTGAGAGAACTTGCACTAGTGAAAGTATGAACCCTAGGCCTTGTTTCAATGCATTGCAATACCATTTGTGCTCACTTTTATCATTAGTTACCTTGCTGTTTTTATATTTTCATATTACAAAAGCTTTATCTACCATCCACATTGCACTTGTATCATCATCTCTTCGCCGAACTAGTGCACCTATACAATTTACCATTGTATTGGGTGTGTTGGGGACACAAGAGAATCTTTGTTATTTGGTTGCAGGGTTGCTTGAGAGAGACCATCTTCATCCTACACCTCCCACGGATTGATAAACCTTAGGTCATGCACTTGAGGGAAATTTGCTGTTGTCCTACAAACCTCTGCACTTGGAGGCCCAACAACGTCTACAAGAAGAAGGTTGTGTAGTAGACATCAAGCTCTTTTCTGGCGCCGTTGCCGGGGAGGTTAGCGCTTGAAGGTATATCTTTAGATCTTGCAATCGAATCTTTTTGTTTCTTGTTTTATCACTAGTTTAGTCGATAAAAGAAAACTACAAAAAATGGAATTGAGGGTACCTCATATGCTTCATCTTTTTAATATCTTTGATGAGAATAAGGATTCCCATAATTGTGCTCAAGTGCTAGAAGAAGAATGCATTAGAGTGTTTGGCACTAAATATTTGAATGATGAGCATGATTGCAATGTTGTTAGTATGAATTCTTTGAATATACATGATGCTAATGATATGCAAAGCCACAAGCTTGGGGAAGCTATGTTTGATGAAGATGATATTTTTTGTCTCCCAAGTTTTGATGAGCAAATTTATTATGATGATAGCATGCCTCCTATTTATGATGATTATATTGATGAAACTGGGTTTGGAAGAGTGTCAACTTTAGGAAGTGAAGATCCCACTATTTTGGAGGATGTTGAATCTTATTGTCATAATTATAAAAGTGGATTTGGAGAGGTCATGACTTTATTTAGTAATGATTCCACTATCTCGGAAGAGGTTCCAATTGATTATGAGAATAAAGTTGCTATCTATGATGATTATTGTGATGACTTGTATTCTGTTAACAATAATGATAACCATGAAACTTGTCATCATGATTTTAGTTTTCAATTGTATTATGCCTCATATGTTAATTATTTTTTTGAGTTTGCTCCCACTATTATTCATGAGAAGAAATTCGCTTATGTGGAGAGTAATAAAATTTATATGCTTGGGGATCATGAAAAGAATGCTTAATGTGATAGTTATATTGTTGAATTCATTCATGATGCTACTTCAAATTATTATGAGGGAGGAATATGTGCTTGTAGGAATTGCAATAATACCAAGTTTCCTCTCTATGTGCTCAAAATCTTGAAGTTATGCTTGTTTTGCTTTCTTATGCTAGCTGATTATTGTTACAATAAATTGTTTGCTCACAAAATCCCTATGCATAGGAAATGGGTTAGACTTAAATGTGCTATTCATATTCTTCATGATTCTCTCTTTATGTTTCAATTCTTATCTTTTATGTGAGCATCATTGAAATCATCATGCCTAGCTAGGGGCGTTAAACGTTAGCGCTTGCTGGGAGGCAACCCAATTTATATTTTTGTTCCTTGGTTTTTGTTCCTGTTTAGTAATAAATAATTCATCTAGCCTATGTTTAGATATGGTTTTATGTTTTAATTAGTGTTTGTGCCAAGTAGAACCTTTGGGAAGACTTGGGTGAAGTCTTTGCGATCTTGCTGTAAAAAACAGAAACTTCACCGTTGACGAGTTTTGCTGCCATTTTTTACTGGAGAGTGCGCTTAGGTTGCTTTTTTTGAAGATGATTAATCGAAAAATTACTCACGTCCACCAATATTTTTCAGAATTTTTGGGGTTACAGAAGTATACGTTTGATATAGATTACTACAGACTGTTCTGTTTTTGACAGGTTCTGTTTTCATTGTGTTGTTTGCTTATTTTGATGAATCTATGAGTAGTATCGGAGGGTATGAACCATAGAGAAGTTGGAATAAATTAGATATTACACCAATATGAATTTATAATGAGTTCACAACAATACATTAGTGGTGATTTATTTTCTTATAATAATGGAGCTTACGAGTTTTCAGTTAAGTTTTGTGTTGTGAAGTTTTCAAGTTTTTGGGTAAAGATTCAATGGACTATGGAATAAGGAGTGGCAAGAGCCTAAGCTTGGGGATGCCCAAGGCACCCCAAGGTAATATTCAAGGACAACCAAGAGCCTAAGCTTGGGGATGCCCCGGATGGCATCCCCTCTTTCGTCTTCGTTCAACAGTAACTTTACTTGGAGCTATATTTTTATTCACCACATGATATGTGTTTTGCTTGGAGTGTCATTTTTATTTTATTTTGTTTTTCTTGCTGTTTGAATAAAATACCAAGATCTGAAATTCTTAAATGTTAGAGAGTCTTCACATAGTTGCATAATTATTCGACTACTCATTGATCTTCACATATGTTTTTCGGAGTAGTTTGTTTTTTGATCTAGTGCTTCACTTATATCCTTTTAGAGCACGGCCGTGGTTTTATTTTGAAGAAATAGATGACTCTGATGCTTCACTTATATTATTTTGAGAGTATTTTAGAACAGCATGGTAATTTTCTCTGGGTATGAAATTAGTCCTACTATGATAGGCATCCAAGAGGGATATAATAAAAACTTTCATATAGAGTGCATTGAATACTATGAGAAGTTTGATACTTGATAATTGTTTTGAGATATAAAGATGGTGATATTAGAGTTGTGCTAGTTGAGTAATTGTGAAATTTAGAAATTTTTGTGTTGAGGTTTGCAAGTCCCATAGCATGCACGTTTGGTAACCGTTGTGTGGAAAATTTGAAGCATGAGGTGTTTCTTTGATTGCCTTCCTTATTAGTGGCGGTCGGGGTCGAGCGATGGTCTTTTCCTACCAATCTATCCCCCTAGGAGCATGCGCGTAGAGCTTGGTTTTTGAGGACTTGTAGATTTTTGCAATAAGTATGTGAGTTCTTTATGACTAATGTTGAGTCCATGGATTATACACACTCTCACCCTTCCATCATTGCTAGCCTCTTTGGTACCGTGCATTGCCCTTTTTCACCTCGAGAGTTGGTGCAAACTTCGCCGGTGCATCCAAACCCCGTGATATGATACGCTCTGTCACACATAAAACTCCTTATATCTTCCTCAAAACAGCCACCATACCTACCTATTATGGCAATTCCATAACCATTCCGAGATATATTGCCATGCAACTTTCCACCGTTCCGTTCATCATGACACACATCATCATTGTCATATTGCCTTGCATGATCATGTAGTTGACATTGTATTTTTGGCAAAGCCACCATGCATAATTTATCATACATGTCACTCGTGATCCATTGCCCATCCCGGTACACTGGCGGAGGCATTCATATAGAGTCATACTTTGTTCTAGTATCGAGTTGTAATCTTTGAGTTGTAAATAAATAGAAGTGTGATGATCATCATTAATAGAGCATTGGCCCCCAGAAAAGGTAAAGGCCAAATAAAAGAAGGCCCAAAAAAGGAAGGCCCAAAAAAAGAAGGGACAATGCTACTATCCTTTTTCCACACTTGTGCTTCAAAGTAGCACCATGATCTTTATGATAGAGAGTCTCTTGTTTTGTCACTTTCATATACTAGTGGGAATTTTTCATTATAGAACTTGGCTTGTATATTCCAACAATGAGCTTCCTCAAATGCCCTAGGTCTTCGTGAGCAAGCAAGTTGGATGCACACCCACTTAGTTTCTTTTGTTGAGCTTTCATACATTTATAACTCTAGTGCATCCGTTGCATGGCAATCCCTACTCCTCGCGTTGACATCAATCGATGGGCATCTCCATAGCCCGTTGATTAGCCGTGTCGATGTGAGACTTTCTCCTTTTTTGTCTTCTCCACACAACCCCCATCATTATATTCTATTCCACCCATAGTGCTATGTCCATGGCTCGCGCTCATAGATTGCGTGAAAGTTGAAAAAGTTTGAGAATACTAAAGTATGAAACAATTGCTTGCCTTGTCATCGGGGTTGTTCATGATGGGAGCATTTTGTGTGACGAAAATGAAACATGGCCAAACTATATGATTTTGTAGGGATGAGCTTTCTTTGGCTATGTTATTTTGAGAAGACATAATTGCTTGGTTAGTATGCTTGAAGTATTATTATTTTTTGTCAATATTAACCTTTTGTCTTGGATCTTTCGGATCTGAACATTCATGTCACAATAAAGAAAATTACATTGATAATTATGTTAGGTAGCATTCCACATCAAAAATTCTGTTTTTATCATTTACCTACTCGAGGACGAGCAGGAATTAAGCTTGGGCATGCTTGATACGTCTCCAATGTATCTATATTTTTTTATTGCTCCATGCTATTATATTGTCCATCTAGGATGTTTTATATGAATTTATATGCTATTTTATATGATTTTTGGGACTAACCTATTAACCTAGAGCCTAGTGCCAATTTCTGTTTTTTCCTTGTTTTTGAGTTTTACATAAAAGGAATACCAAACGGAGTCCAATTGACGTGCCAATTTTTGATGATTTTTTATGGACCAAAACAAGCCCCCGGAGTAAAATAGTTGGGCCAGAAGAGTCCCGAGCCGTCCACGAGATAGGAGGGCGAGCCCAAGGGGTAGGGCGCACCCTCCACCCTCGTGGACGACTCGGGCACGCCCCCTGACTTGTTCCCGACGCCAAAAATCCTATAAATACTGAAACCTCCAGAAAATAACCTAGATCGGGAGTTCCGCCGCCACAAGCCTCTGTAGCCACCGAAAGCCAATCTAGACCCGTTCCGGCACCCTGCCGGAGGGGGGAATCCCTCTCCGGTGGCCATCTTCATCATCCCGACGTTCTCCATGACTAGGAGGGAGTAGTTCACCCTTGGGGCTGAGGGTATGTACTAGTAGCTATGTGTTTGATCTCTCTCTCTCTCTCGTGTTCTGGATTTGACACAATCTTGATGTATCGCGAGCTTTGCTATTGTAGTTGGATCTTATGATGTTTCTCACCCTCTAGTCTCTTGTGATGAATTGAGTTTTCCCTTTGAAGTTATCTTATCGGATTGAGTGTTTAAGGATTTGAGAACATTTGATGTATCTCTTGTATGTGCTAATCTGTGGTGACAATGGGATATCACATGATCCACTTGATGTATGTTTTGGTGATCAACTTGCGAGTTTCGTGACCTTGTGAACTTATGCATAGGGGTTGGCACATGTTTTCATCTTGACTCGCAGGTAGAAACTTTGCGGCACCCTTTGAAGTTCTTTGTGTTGGTTGAATAGATGAATCCGAGATTGTGTGATGCATATCGTATAATCATACCCACGGATACTTATGGTGACATTGGAGTATCTAGGTGACATTAGGGTTTTGGTTGATTTGTGTCTTAAGGTGTTATTCTAGTACGAACTCTAGGATAGATTGAACGGGAAGAATAGCTTCGTGTTATTTTACTATGGACTCTTGAATAGATCGATCAGAAAGAATAACTTTGAGGTGGTTCCGTACCTTACAATAATGTCTTTGTTTGTTCTCCACTATTAGTGACTTTGGAGTGACTCTTTGTTGCATGTTAAGGGATAGTTATATGATCCAATTATGTTATTATTATTGAGAACTTGCACTAGTGAAAGTATGAACCCTAGGCCTTGTTTCAACGCATTGCAATACCGTTTGTGCTCACTTTTATCATTAGTTACCTTGCTGTTTTTATATTTTCAGATTACAAAAATCTTTATCTACCATCCATATTGCACTTGTATCATCATCTCTTCGCCGAACTAGTGCACCTATACAATTTACCATTGTATTGGGTGTGTTGGGGACACAAGAGACGCTTTGTTATTTGGTTGCAGGGTTGCTTGAGAGAGACCATGTTCATCCTACGCCTCCCATGGATTGATAAACCTTAGGTCATCCACTTGAGGGAAATTTGCTGTTGTCCTACAAACCTCTGCACTTGGAGGCCCAACAACGTCTACAAGAAGAAGGTTGTGTAGTATACAGACATTATTATGCACTTTGATATTATTATCTGTTTTTTGGGACATTATTATCACTTTTATCATTAATTTTTGACTGTTCCATGCTATCATATTATCTGTTTGGATGTTTAATGGGCTTTATTATGCACTTTGATATTATTTTTGGGACTAACCTATTAACCGAAGGCCCAGTGCAAATTGCAGTTTTTTTGCCTATTTCAGTCTTTCGCAGAAAAGGAGTATCAAACGGAATCCAAACGGAATGAAACCTTCCCGACGATCTTTTTTGGAACAAATGCAATCCAGGAGACTTGGAGTGGACGTCAAGGAAGCAGCGAGGCAACCACGAGGTAGGGCGGCGCACCTAGGGGGCCAGGCGCGCCCCCACCCTCGTGGGCCCCTCATAGCTCCACCGACCTACTTATTTCGCCTATATATACTCTTATACCCTGAAAACATCCAGGGGAGCCACGAAACTACTTTTCCACCGCCGCAGCCTTCTGTACCCGTGAGATCCCATCTGGGGACCTTTTCCGGTGATCTACCAGAGGGGAATTCGATCACGGAGGGCTTCTACAGCAACACCATATCCTCTCCGATGATGTGTGAGTACTTTACCGCAGACCTTCGGGTCCGTAGTTATTAGCTTGATGGCTTCTTCTCTCTCTTTGGATCTCAATACAAAGTTCTCCTCGATGTTCTTGGAGATCTATACGATGTAATTATTTTTGCGGTGTGTTTGCCGAGATCCGATGAATTGTGGGTTTATGATTAAGATTATCTATGAACAATATTTGATTCTTCTCTGAATTCTTATATGGATGATTTGATATCTTTGCAAGTCTCTTCGAATTATCAGTTTGGTTTGGCCTAGTAGATTGATCTTTCTTGCAATGGGAGAAGTGCTTAGCTTTGGGTTCAATCTTGCGGTATCCTTTCCCAGTGACAGCAGGGGCAGCAAGGCATGTATTGTATTGTATTGTATTGTTGCCATCGAGGATAAAAAGATGGGGTTTATATCATATTGCTTGAGTTTATCCCTCTACATCATGTCATCTTCCCTAATGCCTTACTCTGTTCTTATGAACTTAATACTCTAGATGCATGTTGGATAGTGGTCGATGTGTGGAGTAATAGTAGTAGATGCAGAATCATTTCGGTCTACTTGACACGGATGTGATGCCTATGTTCATGATCATGCCTAGATATCATCATAACTATGCGCTTTTCTATCAATTGCTCGGCAGTAATTTGTTCACCCACCGTAATATATGCTATCTTGAGAGAAGCCACTAGTGAAACCTATGGCCCTCGGGGTCTACTTTACATCATATTATTTTCCTGTCAACTAGCTATTTCTGTCACCGTTCATTTTGCAATCTTTACTCTTCAATCTATACAACAAAAATACCAAAAATATTTATCTTATTATCTCTATCAGATCTCACTTTCGTAAGTGACCGTGAACGGATTGACAACCCCTTTATCAAGTTGGTTGCGAGGTTCTTGTTTGTTTGTGCAGGTACTTGGCGACTTGCGTGCAGTCTCCTACTGGATTGATACCTTGGTTCTCAAAAACTGAGGGAAATACTTACGCTACTTTGGTGCATCACCCTTTCCTCTTCAAGGGAAAACCAACGCATGCTCAAGAGGTAGCAAGAAGGATTTCTGGCACTGTTGCTGAGGAGATCTGCGCCAAGTCAAGATACCAAGTACCCATCACAAACTCTTATCCCTCGCATTACATTATTTGCCATTTGCCTCTCGTTTTCCTCTCCCCCACCTCAACCTTGACGTTTTATTCGCCTCTTTTCTGTTCGCCCTTTTTCCGTTCGCCTTCTTTCGCTTGCCTCTTGTGTGACTGTTTGTTGGATTAATTGTTTGTCACGATGGCTCAAGATAATACTAAATTATGTGACTTTTCCAATACCAACAATAATGATTTTATTAGCACTCTGATTGCTCCTCTTACCGATGCTGAATCTTGTGAAATTAATACTGCTTTGCTGAATCTTGTCACGAAAGATCAATTTGCTGGCCTTCCTAGTGAAGATGCCGCTACCCATCTAAACAACTTTGTTAATTTATGTGATATGCAAAAGAAGAAAGATGTGGATAATGATATTGTTAAATTGAAGTTATTTCCATTTTCGGTTAGAGATCGTGCTAAAACTTGGATCTCTTCTTTGCCTAAAAATAGTATTGATTGATGGAGTAAGTGCAAAGATGCTTTTATCTCTAAGTATTTTCCTCCCGCTAAGATCATCTCTCTTAGAAACAATATTATGAACTTTAAGCAACTTGATCATGATCACGTTGCACAAGATTGGGAGAGGATGAAATTAATGATACGTAATTGCGCTACACATGGTTTGAATTTATGGATGATTATATAGAATTTTTATGCTGGATTGAATTTTGCTTCTAGAAATCTTTTAGATTCAGCCGCGGGAGGCACTTTTATGGAAATCACTTTAGGAGAAGCCGCTAAACTCCTAGATAATATTATGGTTAATTATTCTCAATGGCACACTGGAAGATCTACTAATAAAAAATTTCATGCGATTGAAGAGATTAATGTTTTGAGTGGAAAGATGGATGAACTTATGACATTGTTTGGTAATAAGAGTGCTTCTTATGATCCTAATGATATGCCTTTTTCCAGTTTGATTGAGAATAACAATGAATCTATGGATGTGAATTTTGTTGGTAGGAACAATTTTGGTAACAATGCGTATAGAGGAAATTTTAATTCTAGGCCGTTTCCTAGTAATTCCTCTAATAATTATGGTAATTCCTACAACAACTCTTATGGAAATTTTAATAAGATGCCCTATGATTTTGAGACTAGTGTTAAAGAATTTATGAATTCTCAAAATAATTTCAATGCTCTGCTTGAAGAAAAATTGCTTAAGATTGATGAGTTGGCTAGGAACGTGGATAGAATTTCTCTTGATGTTGATTCTTTGAAACTTAGATCTATTACACCTAAGAATAATATCAATGAGTCTCTCAAAGCCATGAGAATTTCCATTGATGAGTTCAAAGAAGGAACCGCTAGGATGCGTGCTAAAAAAGATTGCTTTGTGAAGGCGTGTTCTTCTAGTTTTCATGATAATAATGATGAAGATCTGAAAGTGATTGGTGTGTCTCCTATTAAATCTTTGTTTGCCAATATGAATTTTAATAAAGATGGGACTGGAGATGAGTCAACTTTAGTTAGAAGGCGCCCAATGATTCGGAGTTTTTAGATCTTGATGCAAAAATTGGTAAAAGTGGGATTGAAGAGGTCAAAACTTTACACAGAAATGAACCCACTATTTTGGATTTCAAGGAATTTAATTATGATAATTGCTCTTTGATAGATTGTATTTCCTTTTTGCAATCCGTGCTAAATTCTCCTCATGCTTATGATCAAAACAGAGCTTTTACTAAACATATCGTTGATGCTTTAATGCAATCCCATAAAGAAAAGCTTGAACAAGAAGTTTTTATTCCTAGAAAACATTATGATGAGTGGGAACCTACTATTAAAATTAAGATTAAAGATCATGAATGCTATGCTTTATGTGATTTGGGTGCTAGTGTTTCCACGATTCCAAAAACTTTGTGTGATGTGTTAGGTTTTCGTGAATTTGATGATTGTTCTTTAAATTTGCATCTCGTGGATTCCACCATTAAGAAATCTATGGGAAGGATTAATCATGTTCTTATTGTTGCAAATAGGAATTATGTTCCCATAGAATTCATTGTTCTTGATATAGATTGCAATCCTACATATCCTATTATTCTTGGTAGACCTTTCCTTAGAACGATTGGTGCAATTATTGACATGAAAGAAGGAAATATCAGTTTCCAATTTCCTTTAAGGAAAGGCATGGAACACTTTCCTAGAAAGAAAATTAAATTACCTTATGAATCTATTATGAGAACCACATATGGATTTCATACCAAAGATGACAATACCTAGATCTATTCTTGTCTTTTATGCCTAGCTAGGAGCGTTAAACGATAGCGCTTGTTGGGAGGCAACCCAATTTTATTTTCGTTCCTTTCTTTTTGTTCCTATTTAGTAATAAATAAATCACCTATCCTCTGTTATGATTGTGTTTTTCATGTTTTAATTAGTGTTTGTGCCAAGTAAATCCTTTAGGATCTTCTTGGATGATTGTTATTTGATCTTGCTGAAAAAAACAGAAAGTATGCACTCACGACAATAATTTTCATTTTTAACCAGAGTGGATAAAGTACTGATTCCAACTGCAGTAGATCTATATACAAATTATTTAGGATCTCCTAATTTATCAAGATGTTTGGAGTTACAGGAGTATTCGAAACCTATAGATTACTATAGACTGTTTTGTTTTTGACAGATTCTGTTTTTTTGTGTGTTGTTTGCTTATTTTGATGAATCCATGGCTAGTATCGGGGGATATGAACCATAGAGAAGTTGGAATACAGTAGGTTTAACACCAAAATTGTCGGAGTAATGGGCCACGGGTTGGCCAACCCGAGTCCCATAACCTTTCAAGACATCGGGGCAGGCTGCGCCCCTCAAGACCCTAGGGCGAAGAGCCGTCTCCTGAGGAGTCGACGGCGGGGCAGCCGACTGCCCGCTCACGGCCGAGTCCCAGGGACGACTTCCAGAGAAGCCGGCTTTGGGGAGTCGGCCGGCGACTCCGACGAACCATGACCCCATCGAGGGGGACGGGGCAGAGGCGTGGCTACAGTGAAACCCACTCCGCCCCTTACCAAGGGCAGGCATGGCCACAGCACGCCGTACCCGGGAAGATCTCCGTGCGGTGTGGCACTGTTGCCCGGCCAGCCCTGACATCAGCACCACAGTACCAAGTCCTGCACCCACGATGGCTTGTCTGTACGGCCGGAGGCAGCAGGGCCCACCAGTCAGCAAGACCTCGGGAGACGGCGGGAGAACCGCTAGTCGGACCCGTCGGGAGTTGGCCCGGGGAAGTCGGCAGAGCCCTCCCCCGGGCCCACGCGCCATTAATCAAGATGAGATGGGGAGTGGCCACAGTGATCGCCCACCAGGCGGCGGGGCTGTTGCCACGACCTCTTGACCAAGCCTGCGTCATCAGAAGCACGGCTACAGTAATCGGCAGCCGGCAAGACCCGCCCGCGGCGGACGCGGCCTATCGGCTCCGTACCAGACTAGTCGGCGGGCCCCAGCAGTCGGCCGAGAAGTCGGAGGTCGGAGGCACTGACGGATGGGCCCGCGCCCAGACGGATTACCATTGTACCCCTGGGGGTAGGCCTATATAAACCCCCCAGGGCACCCATGCAAAGGGTTGGATCCCAGTAGTTCTATACCATAACAGATAGAAGGAGAGCTAGCCTTGCCCTCTTCTACCACCAGACACAGCTCAAGGAGCAACCGTGTAAACACTTGACCATAGTGATCATGCGGAGACCCACCAGAGCAGCAGTAGGGGTATTATCTCCCCGGAGAGCCCCGAAGCTGGGTAAGATTCGCCGGCGTGCATGTCTTCGCCTCATCCCGTTTCCAGGCACCGGCGACGTTCTACTCGCCCCCACCATGATAAGCCATCCGTTGGCATATGTCGCTCCAAACCCCCGACAAAAATAAATAAATAATGAGTTTATTACAGTACCTTAAGGTGGTTATTTGTTTTCTTATACTGACGGAGCTCTTGAGATTTTCTGTTGAGTTTTGTGTTGTGAAGTTTTCATGTTTTTGGGTAAAGATTTGATGGATTTCGGAACAAGGAGTGGCAAGAGCCTAATCTTGGGGATGCCCAAGGCACCCCAAGGTAAAATTCAAGGACAACCAAAAGCCTAAGCTTGGGGATGCCCCGGAAGGCATCCCCTCTTTCGTCTTCCTCTATCGGTAACTTTACTTGAGGCTATATTTTTATTCACCACATCATATGTGTTTTGCTTGGAACGTCTTGTATGATTTGAGTCTTTGATTTTTAGTTTATGACAATCATCCTTGCTGTACACACCTTTTGGGAGAGACACACATGAATCAGAATTTATTAGAATACTCTATGTGTTTCATTTATATCTTTTGAGCTAGATAATTTTGCTCTAGTGCTTCACTTATATCTTTTTAGAGCACGGTGGTGGCTTTATTTTATAGAAATTATTGATCTCTCATGCTTCACTTATTTTATTTTGAGAGTCTTTTAGAACAGCATGGTAATTTTCTTTGGTTATGAAATTATTCCTAATATGATAGGCATCCAAGATGGGTATAATAAAAACTTTCATATAGAGTGCATTAAATGTTATGAGAAGCCTGATACATAGTTGTTTTGAGATATAAAGACAGTAATATTAGAGTTGTGGTATTTGAGTAATTGTGGAATTGAGAAATACTTGTGTTGAAGTTGGCAAGTCCCGTAGCATGCACGTATGGTAAAAGTTGTGTGACAAATTTGAAGCATGGGGAGTTCTTTGATTGCTTTCCTTATGAGTGTCGGTTGGGGACGATTGATGGACTTTTCCTACCAATCTACCCCCCTAGGAGCATGCGCGTAGTGCTTGGTTTTGATGACTTGTAGATATTTGCAATAAGTATGTGAGTTCTTTATGACTAAGGGCATCTCCAGCAGCGCCCCCAGGAAGGCCTCCCCAGGCGTTTTTTTTGCGCCGGCGCCGAAAAAACGGCCCAGTCGCGCCCCCAGGAGCCTGATTTTCGCCGGCCTGGGCTGAAAACAGCGCCGGCGGACCCAGGCTGAACCCGGCGCATTGGGGGGCGCCCGGGGGCGCCGGGGCGAACTGTTTTGGCGCGAAAAAGCCGCGGGCCAGCCGCGTCAGGGACACGGCGGCTCGTCTTCCCCCAACTGCGCCGGTTCTCGTGGGGAATCAATGGCAAGGCTGCCGCCGGTCAGCCTTGCCGTTGATTCCTCATGGGCGGCGCGTCACGGGACAGCGCGTCGACACCTCCCCTCCCTCACACGCGTACACACGGGCGCGGAGCGGCTATAAAAGCCGGCGGTCTCTTGCCTGTGCCCACACCAGACTCGCCCCTCGCCGCCGCCCAGCCCTTCTCTCTCCATCTCCGTCTTCCTCTCCCGAGCACCACCGGCAGCCCCTCTCCCTCCCTCTCTACCACCACCGAGCCCGTCGCCATGGCAGAGCGCTTCCCCGGAGACGAGGCGGCGGCGAACGGCTTCGGCCGCCGTTTGCTCCGCGAATAGGAGTCCTGGCTCCTGTTCCAGGCGAACATCCTGGCATCGCCGGACATGCGCGTCGGGCCGACGGGGTGGAGGCTCAGCGACGGTGGAGTGCCCGTTCCCCCGTTACCCGACGCCGTGGCGAAGCCCAGGTACTTGACCGAGGAGGTCAAGGTCGCGCGCGCCTCCCTGACCAACGACGAGCGCTCCCTCCCCCAGTACGTCGACGGCAATCACGTGGCTTGGGCGGCGTACTTCCAGCGCCGCCAGCAGTAGTGCCTGGCCTCCACCAACGACGCGCCGGTGGTCGGCGGCGCGAAGAACAGTGAGGGGCGCCACCTGTGGTGGGGCGTCCCTGGCCGCATGCTGGATGGCGTGCTGGCGTACCTCGATGGCGGCAACAACCCACCGTTGACCTATCCTGCGACGGGGGCCGCCCCGTTGCAACACCGACGCGCATGGGCGCCAAGGAGGTTTGCCTCCTCATCTTCCTCCTCTCGCTCATCTTCCCACTCCTCCGGTTCTCCGGCACTTCTCGGCGTCAAGGCTGAGCCCGCGGCAGAGACGCCAATCGGTCGGCGCACTCGCAGCGTCGGCATCATCATCAATGAGGGCGGCTGACGCGCCTCCTCCTTGTCGGCTCCTCCGCGCTTCGTCAAGCCAAAGACGGAGCCGGGGCTAGCGCCGGTGAAGACGGAGCCGAGGCTGCCGCCGGTGAAGGCGTAGTTCGACGACGACGACGCGAACCTAGAATGGGCGCGCCCGGACTCCATTGCGATGGAGAAGGCGCGCCGGGAGAAGGAGAAGGAGCGCCAGCGCGCCGCCCTGCGCCGCTTCGAGGAGCGCCGATGCAGCCGCGATGAAGACGAGGTCGTCGTCTTATGCGACAGCGACGACGACGACGACGTGCCGCCGCCAGTCCGCCATGGCGACGCCGGGCAGTGGTCCAGCAGGGGCGCCCGTGTCAAGGAGGAGAAGGCCGACGACGACGATGGCGGCGATGGCGGCGACGACTTCAGCCGCTTTCTTTTTTAGATTAGGTTAATGTAATGAAAATGCGCGAATTTCACCGAAATTTGCCATGTTTGGCCGAAATTTAACTAGTTTTTATCATAACTTCGCCGAACGGTCCTTCATTTTTATTTTAATACGCGCCTGGGGGCGGCCCTGGGGGCCGACGGCTGGGGACCGACTCGCCCCCAGGGCCATTTTTTGCGCCGGCTCACCCCCAGGCGGCGCTTTTAGACGCCCCCTGGGGGGCCAACGGCTGGAGATGCCCTAATGTTGAGTCCATGGATTATACGCACTCTCACCCTTCCATCATTGCTAGCCTCTTCCGTACCGTGCATTACCCTTTCTCACCTCGAGAGTTGGTGCAAACTTCGCCGGTGCATCCAACCCCGTGATATGATATGCTCTATCACACATAAGCCTCCTGATATCTTCCTCAAAACAGCCACCATGCCTACCTATTATGACATTTCCATAGCCATTCCAAGATATATTGCCATGCAACTTTCCACCATTCCGTTTATTATGACACGCTCCATCATTATCATATTGCCTTGCATGATCATCTAGTTGACATCGTATTTGTGGCAAAGCCACCTTCATAATTCTTCCATACATGTCACTCTTGATTCATTGCATATCCCGGTACACCGCCGGAGGCATTCACATAGAGTCATATTTTGTTCTAAGTATCGAGTTGTAATTCTTGAGTTGTAAGTAAATAAAAGTGTGATGATTTTCATTATTAGAGCATTGTCCCATGTGAGGGAATTTCTTCGAAAAAAAGAGAAAGGCCATAAAAAAAGAGAGGCCAAAGAAAAAAATGAGAGAAAAAGAGAGAAGGGACAATGTTACTATCCTTTTTCCACACTTGTGCTTCAAAGTAGCACCATGATCTTCATGATAGAGAGTCTCTTATGTTGTCACTTTCATATACTAGTGGGAATTTTTCATTATAGAACTTGGCTTGTATATTCCAATAATGGACTTCCTCAAAATTCCCTAGGTCTTTGTGAGCAAGCAAGTTGGATGCACACCCACTTAGTTTCTTTTGTTGAGATTTCATATATTTATAGCTCTAGTGCATCTGTTGCATGGCAATCCCTACTCCTTGCATTGACATCAATTGATGGGCATCTCCATAGCCCGTCGATTAGCCGCGTCAATGTGAGACTTTCTCCCTTGTCTTCTCACACAACCTCCATCATCATATTCTATTCCACCCATAGTGCTATGTCCATGGCTCACGCTTATATATTGCGTGAAAGTTGAAAGAGTTTGAAACTGCTAAAGTATGAAATAATTGCTTGGCTTGTCATCGGGGTTGTGCATGATGGGAGCATTTTGTGTGACGAAAATGAAGCATGGCCAAACTATATGATTTTGTAGGGATAAGCTTTCTTTGGCTATGTTATTTTGATAAGACATGATTGCTTGGTTAGCATTGCTTGAACTATTGTTATTTTTTATGTCAATATTAAACTTCTGTCTAGAATCTTTCGAATCTAAACATTCATGCCACAATAAAGAGAAATACATTGAAAATTATGTTAGGTAGCATTCAACATCCAAAATTCTGTTTTTATCATTTACCTACTTGAGGACGAGCAGGAATTAATCTTGGGGATGCTTGATACGTCTCCAACGTATCTATAATTTTTTATTGCTCCATGCTATCATATTATTTGTTTGGATGTTTAATGGGCTTTATTATGCACTTTTATATTATTTTTTGGACTAACCTATTAACCCAAGTCCCAGTGCAAATTGTTGTTATTTTTGCATATTTCAGTGTTTCGCAGAAAAGTAATTTCAAACGGAATCCAAACGGAATGAAACCTTCACGAGGATCTTTTTTGGAACAAACACAATCCAGGAGACTTGGAGTGGACATCAAGGAAGTAGGGAGGCGGCCACGAGTTAGGGCGGCGTGCCCAAGGGGGCCAGGCGTGCCCCCACCCTCGTGGGCACCTCGCAGCTCCACCGACCTACTTCTTTCGCCTATATATACTCTTATACCCTAAAAACATCCAGGGGAGCCACACAACCACTTTTCCACCACTGCAACCTTCTGTACCCGTGAGATCCCATCTGGGGACCTTTTCCGGCGAGCTGCCGGAGGGGGATTCAATCACGGAGGCCTTCTACATCAACACAATAGCCTCTCCAATGATGTGTGATTAGTTTACCACAGACCTTCGGGTCCATAGTTATTAGCTAGATGGCTTCTTTTCTCTCTCTCTCTCTCTCTCTCTCTCTCTCTCTCTTTGGATCTCAATACAAAGTTCTCCTCGATGTTCTTGGAGATCTATTCGATGTAATTCTTTTTGCGGCGTGTTTGCCGAGATCCAATGAATTGTGGGTTTATGATTAAGATTATCTATGAACAATATTTGATTTTTCTCTGAATTCTTATATGCATGATTTCATATCTTTGCAAGTCTCTTCAAATTATCAGTTTGGTTTAGCCTACTAGATTGATCTTTATTGCAATGGGAGAAGTGCTTAGCTTTGGGTTCAATCTTGCGATGTCCTTTCCCAGTGACATCAGGGGCAGCAAGGCACATATTGTATTGTTGCCATCGAGGATAAAAAGATGGGGTTTATATCATATTGCTTGAGTTTATTCCTCAACATCATGTCATCTTGCCTAATGCGTTACTCTGTTCTTATGAACTTAATACTCTAGATGCATGCTGGATAGCTGTCGATGTGTGGAGTAATAGTAGTAGATGTAGAATCGTTTCGGTCTACTTGACACAGACGTGATGCCTATGTTCATGATCATACCTAGATATCATCATAACTATGTGCTTTTCTATCAATTGCTCGGCAGTAATTTGTTCACGCACCGTAATATATGCTATCTTGAGACATGCCACTAGTGAAACCTATGGCCCACGGATCTACTTTACATCATATTATTTTCCCGTCAACTAGCTATTTCCGTCACCGTTTATTTTGCAATCTTTACTCTTAAATCTATACAACAAAAATACAAAAAATATTTATCTTATTATCTCTATCAGATCTCACTTTCGTAAGTGACCGTGAAGGGATTGACAACCCCTTTATCGCTTTGGTTGCGAGGTTCTTGTTTGTTTGTGCAGTTACTAGGCGACTCTCATGTAGTCTCCTACTGGATTGATACCTTGGTTCTCAAAAACTGAGGAAAATACTTACGCTACTTTGCTGCATCACCCTTTCCTCTTCAAGGGAAAACCAACGCATGCTCAAGAGGTAGTAGGCAGCATGGAATGAATTACTCACTCGACTGGAGGACATTCAACTGTCAGGTGAGCTGGACATTTTTTGTTGGAACTAGCATCAGAATGGCAAATTTTCAGTCAAATCCATGTATGAGGCAATGGTTCATTGTGATGTTCCAGTTGATAACAGGAAATTATGGAAGCTCAAAATCCCTCTAAGAGTGAAGATTTTCCTCTGGTTTCTTAATAGAGGAGTCATCCTAACTAGAGATTATCTAGCACGATGAAACTGGCATGGTTCCAAGACATGTGTCTTTTGCCAACATGACGAGTCTATTAAACACTTATTTTTTGAGTGCAAGTTTGCTCAGGCAGTTTGGGCCATAGTTCAAGTAGCTTCGAATCTATACCCACCACGTAGTGCACGGAACATGTTCGGCAACTGGTTGCGGGGTATTGATAAACAATTTTCTGCACATATTCTTGTGGGAGCGGTGGCCTTATGCTGGGCACTATGGCTTACCAGGAATGATGTGATTTTTAATTAAAAAATGTGTCTCATCTCCTATGCAGGTTATTCATGTGTGTACACGATGGCTCCATACTTGCTCTATCCTGCAGAGGCCGGAGGGTAGGGACCTTTTTATGATGGCGTCAACACGGCTGGAGCGTACGGCCAGGGAGGTTTTCTACCCCCATGGACGGCGGTGTGACCTACGGATAGGATCTTCCACTCCTTAGGCTGGACATGTTTTATTTGATTGGCATTGTATCTAATTATTTTTTGCTTTTAGGGTACCCTAGACTTTTTTGGCTGTGTGGATCTAGCTATGCAGAGGCCGGGCTTTCTTTCTATGCGATTGTATCACCTCGATACATCTATTCAATGAAATGTCCTTTATCAAAAAAGAGGTTATATTTCTGTGGAGTTGTATTTCTTGCTTCTCAGCAAAGCTACGGTGTTTCCATCATTATGAAACGACTATATGTCGAAGGCGGGGCTGCTGCTTTTTGTAAAAAAGAAGTGAAAAATAGCAATTTTACCGGAAGTGCAAATATGAAATTTCGAAGGCTCAAATATGATATACTCCTAATTATTTAGGTAATTATTTCGAATGGTCAGGGATTAGGGTTTAGGGAGACACATCTCCGAGGAAACATCGTTATTTGTACCATAAAATGTGAACATGTTTTCAATTTCCGTTGCACCTCTAATAGAAGAATGCTCACTTCTATCAAAATTAATGTTTCAGTAACTCAAAATTAGGTTTCTTTCATAAAGATAAAAATAATTAAAATCACCACTGAAAATAAAAAAGTGTGAAATAAAATAGGAGAAATCAGTTAAAAACATAATTTATTTAAAAATAGGGAATGGAAAAATAGAATAAAATAGTAGAGTAAAATAAAAGAAAAATATAAATATAAATCACAGAAGAAGACAAGAAAGGAAAACCCAAAATGAAACAGAAAGGTAAACATCAAAAAAGAAACTAGTGGGATAGAAAATTTTGAGTTTGAAACCCAGATCTTTTGTTTAGACAAAGGTATTCACCTAAATTATGATTAAAAAAATTAGAATTATTATGGACATGTAAATAAAAAACGTATCGGTTGTGGCCACCATATAAACTATGGCAGAAATTATAGATTTGTTTTTTGTTAACTTTTCTTGGTTGAACCATGAACATGTAGCGACCCAGTCCCAATGGACTGTAGTCTCTGTGCTTAAGTGTCATCCCTGGATCGGTATTGCTAACACACAAATACTCGAGGATTTACTGTAGAGTTCAATCACACACTTATTACAACGAGGGTCTCAAAAAGAGTACTTATTACAATAATATGGTTGAAGGCCATCTAAATAAGATAACTGCGGAAGCTTCAAAGATAAATGAGTCCATCCAACTCCATAGCAAAACTGAGTGCATGACAACGACCTATCGCACCTTACTCTTCATGTGAAAACTCTGCAACATGATACATTGCAGCCGTGTAGACCAGCACATGGAATATGCTGGCAATATAACACGATAGAGCAATGAACAAATAACAGCTATCACTACATGCATATTTGGCTAGTGGAGGCTCTATGGTTATCATTTGCATAAAGCTAGTTTTTCCCTACAACAAAGGAATATATTTTATTTAACTACAAAGTCTAGTGAAATTATTGAGAAGGTACCCCCAACTCAATCCCAAAATTAACATTAATAACCCAACAAATTCATCAAGTAAAGTGATGAGATTAAACAATAATTCAAGTACTAGATACTCAAGATGTCCATAACTGAGGACACGGCTAACGATGATTAGTTTGTACACTTTGCAGAGGTTTGTGCACTTTTCCCCACAATACTCGATCTCCTCTGTTGTATTTCTTGCACTGCATGATGTTTGAGAAACGGATGACCGAGACACAGTCTTTCCGAAGAGGTCCACTTAACCGATAGATAGGCCGGTACACCTACAATTCCCCTACATCTACTAGCCCATCATGGAAAGGATTCCCACAACTTACTCAACTATGCCAGAGCCCATAGTGGCTTGTGGCTGCACACGAAAGTTTCTAGCATGAATAATCTTATGATCCCTTTGAGCCTGGGTGGCATTCCATAGGATGATCACACGGGTACCCCGGGATCTCCTTGGACAACACTGGATTCCCTAGGTGCCCACAACCAATCCACCTAGATGTGTATTAAAGTAGCCACCTTAAGTTTCCATTAGTTATAAATAACTCTCACAACTTTCATGAATCTCACAAACCAATCCACATCTATGAGCATAGCAAAGTAGTGTAATCATAACGCAGTAATACCCGAGGTTTGAATATAAGACAATAGGTTCCTACCTCATCAAATTCTTCCTAGTACCCACATGTTATCAAAGTACTACTCATGCAATGTTTGAGGGTTTGAAACCAATGCATAAAAACTGGGTAAAAGGGATATGATCAAAGTGATACTTGCCTTGCTGACGATTGGAAAACCCTAGTGATTCATAGTAGCAAGCCTCGCGCTTTGAAAACTCTATTGTGAACAAACAATAGCATACATAAGCACTCAAGCATAATATGCAAGGGTAAAACCAAAAGGAAAGATCTAAACAGAAAGTTCAAGTGAAGAGCTTTGATTTGCAAAAAAGAATCACTCGAATCGGAGTTACGGAACTCAAACTACGATCAAAAGAAGTTCAAATTCAAATCTACTTGAAACCAAATTTTAAATTTTCGAAATCATGTTCAAGTTGTTTATCTGGACAGAGGCGAACAAGACGAAGATTTTGGCGTTGGTTTCATTGGATTTGGATAAACGAGCAATAAGTAGTGTGGGTTTGAAGTTCAAGGACTAATCTGCGATGAAAATAATTATGGATAGGTCCCTGGCTGAAAATTAGACTAAAAAGAAAAATCTAACGAACGAATGTTCGCCAACAGAAACTGACGAACGAATTTGCTCATTAACAAAATGAATCGGGTGAACGCTCGCTATTTAACATAACCAAAAAAAATAAACTGATCTAATATGCAAAGCCGTAAAAAACGGAGCGGGTTTTACGGTTTTATACCGGTTTGGGCAAAAAGGACCGGCAGCGGCGGCGGCGACTCCAGCAAGCGGGTGGCGCGGCAGCGGCAGGGATCGGTGCGGGGGTGCGGCTGGAGGCGGCGGCGCGGCTTGCGGCAGGCGGTGGCGGCGATGGCTTAAGGCGGGGGGCGGATTGAGGAGGAGACGGGGGGTGCGGCGCTATATAAAGGGGGGGCGAGGCCGGCTTGGGCAAGGGGCCACAGCGGCGATGTAGGGAAGGCGGTGGCGGCGGCTGGGCCTTGGACAGGCTTGGTTGGGCCGGCCCAGTCGGCGCGCGGAAACTTTTTTTAAATAACTTCGCCGCAAAAGAAAAATCCAAAATAAAGATAAATAAAATTCCTAAAATAATTTTCACGGTCCTCTCCTAATATTTAGGACAACGTGAACATTTTTCTGGGCTAAAATGCAATTTTCCCTAATTTATCCAAATAAATCTCAAATAAAATATATATTTTTATTCAAAATTAAATTTCCATTATTTCCTCTGTTTTGAAGAAGTCATATTATCTTCTCTCATTATTTTATTTATTTTGGAATAATTGGAAAAATAATTTCAAATAAAAATCACCTTGATCCAATTTACCAATTTTTGAAAATTCAAAAATGGAATTTTATGAAAGCCTCCAACTGTCTCAGATGGTCCTTCAGTTGCTTAAGGTCTCTTGGATCAAAAGTGTCCAAATAACCAAATTTAAAATGCTCAAAATATGGATGCATATGATGACATAATGATTAACATCCAAATTGAAAATTGGGATGTTACAAACGTACCCCCCTTAAGATGAATCTCGCCCTCGAGATTCAGGTTGTCTAACAAATAGGTGTGGGTGGTCTTTCCGTAGGTCTTCCTCTCGCTCCCAGGTGGCTTCTTCCTCGGTATGGTGGCTCCACTGAACTTTGCAAAACTTGATGACCTTGCTGCATGTAACTCGTCTGGCAAACTTGAGAATCTTGACGAGTTTTTCCTCGTAGGTTAGGTAAATCTCCAACTGAATTTCTTCCAGGAGCATTGTCTCTCAGAGGGATATCAGCCATCTCTGCATGGCACTTCTTCAACTGGGAAACGTGAAATACATCATGAACTCCTAACAAACCTTCGGGTAACTCCAACTTGTAGGCCACTTCTCCCATACATTCCAAAACTCGATATGGTCCTACAAATCTTGGGGCTAACTTTCCTTTGACTCCAAATCGTTTAACTCCCCGAAGTGTTGACACACGGAGATATGCTCTGTCTCCGATTTCATAGGCTACCTCCTTGCGTTCAGTGTCGGCAAAACTCTTCTTCCTAGATTGAGCTACCTTCAGTGTATCACGAATCAACTTAACCTTCTCTTCAGACTCTCTGATTAAATCTGGTCCGAACAGTTGACGGTCTCCAACTTCATCCCACATCAATGGTGTACTGCACATCCTTCCGTACAACGCTTCAAAAGGGGCCATCGTCAAACTGGCTTGGTAGTTGTTGTTATATGAGAACTTTGCGTAGGGAAAATTATCATCCCAACTAGATCCATAATCTAGTGCACAAGCTCTCAACATGTCCTCCGGAATCTGATTGACTCTCTTAGTTTGTCCATCTGTATGTGGATGAAAGGCTATGCTAAACTATAGCCTGGTACCCAAAGTCTGGTGTAATTGATTCCAAAACTTCAAGGTAAACTGTGTTCCCCTATCTGATACGATGGTCCTCGGAACTCCATGCAGACATACGATCATGGTCATATATATCTTGGCCAATTTCGCGCTCGTAAAGTGGTTTCACGGGAATAAAGTGAACCACTTTGGTCAAGCGATCTACTACTACCCTGATGGAATCATAACCTGATCGTGTCCTAGATAATCTGGTGATGAAATCCATGCCAAGCTTGTCCCACTTCCATTCGAGTATCGGCATAGGCTGAAGTAATCCTGCTAGCTTCTGGTGTTTTGCCTTAACTCTCTAACATACGTCACATACGGATACATACTCGGCAATATCCTTCTTCATACCTGTCCACCAGAAACATTCCTTCAAATCCAAATACATCTTTGTGTTTCCTGGGTGAATCGAGTATGGCGGGTCATGAGCCTCCTGAAGTATTAACTTCCTGATTTCTAGGTCATTGGGCACATAAATACGGTCCTCAAACCATAAAGTTTCGTGCTCATCCTCACAAAAACCTTTGGCTCTTCCTTTACTCATCTTTTCCTTTATCTCTGCAATCTCCTTATCAGTCTTCCAGGCTTCTCGAATCTTTCCCAACAACATGGACTAAACTTCCAATGCTGCAACAAAACCTCTCGGAACTATCTCCAAACAAAGTTCTCTAAGATCGTCGGCTATCTCTTGCGGTAATCCTCCAGTCACGAGAGTATTGACATAAATCTTGTGGCTCAAAGCGTCTGCTACAACATTGGCCTTTCCTGGACGATAATGTAGCTTCATATCATAATCCTTTATGAGCTCCAATCACCTCCTCTACCTGAGGTTTAGCTCCTTCTGTGTGAAGATGTACTTCAAACTCTTATGATCCGTGTAATCCTTTATGAGCTCCAATCACCTCCTCTACCTGAGGTTTAGCTCCTTCTGTGTGAAGATGTACTTCAAACTCTTATGATCCGTGTATACATCACAACGGTTTCCAATAAGAAAATGTCTCCAGGTCTTGAGTGCATGCACTACGGCTGCTAACTCCAAATCACGCGTGGCATAATTCAACTCATGAGGTCTAAGCTGGCGTGAGGCATGTGAAACAACTCTCCCGTCTTGCATAAGTACTCCTCCAAGTCCCTGGCGAGAAGCGTCGCAATATACTTGCAATTCCTTGCGTATATCCGGAAGAATTAGCACTAGGGCTGTAACTAAACATTTCTTCAACTCCTGAAAACTGGCCTCACATTCTTCGGTCCATTTGAACTTGGTGTCCTTCTTCAATAACTCCGTCATGGGCTTCACAATCTTGGAAAATTCTCAATGAATCTCCGGCAATATCCTATGAGTCCAAGAAAACTGTGTATCTCTCCAACTGAGGTGGGTGCCAACCACTTAGTGACAGACCGAACCTTGGAAGGGTCGACTGCTATACCTTCTCCTGATATAACATGTCCGAGAAATCCAACTTCCTTCAACCAAAATTCACATTTGCTAAACTTGGCATATAACTGATGTTCCCTGAGCATCTCGAGAACTAAGCGCAAATGTTCTTGGTGTTCTTCTTCATTCCGTGAGTATACCAATATATCATCAATGAACACCACAACAAACTTATCCAAGAACTCCATGAACACCTTATTCATGATACTCATAAAATAGGCAGGGGTGTTAGTCAAACCAACGGACATGACAGTGTACTCATATAGCCCATACCTTGTGGTAAAAGTTGTCTTAGGTATATCCTGTTCTTGGATCTTCAGCTGGTGGTATCCTGTTTGAAGATTGATCTTGGAGAATACTTTAGCTCCCTGTAGCTGGTCAAACAAATCATTGATCATTGGTAGTGGGTATTTGTTCTTGACCGTCACCTCATTCAGTGCATGATAATCCACAACCATTCTTGAAGATCCATCCTTCTTCTCAACTTGGAGCACTGGGGATCCCCACGGTGATGAGCTTGGTCGAATACAACCTTTCTCCAATAACTCCTTAATCTTCTTCTTAATTTCCTCCAGATCATTTGCGGGCATCTGATACGGTCTCTTTGATATTGGTCCGGTGCCTGGTAACAGTTCTATCAAAAATTCTATATCTCAATCTGGTGGCATGCCTGGTAGTTCCTCCGGGAATACGTCGGGATAATCCTTCACAACAGGCACTTCCTCCTGAACAACTCCCGGAAGTGAATTCACTTGAGTCCTCCTTGGCGCATGCCTAGACACATACTTGATCCTTTTACCCTCTAGGGTGGTGAAGATAATTGACTTACTAGCACAATCAATATTTCCTCCATACATTGATAGCCAGTCCATGCCTAGTATCACATCCAATCCTTGTGACTCCAAATTTATTAGGTCCGAGGGGAAAACATGCCTACCTACGGTCAATGGCCACTGAAAACATCCTCTACTAGCCATATACTCCGCTCCAGGTGAGCTTACTAACATAGGTGTCTTAAGGGTTACGGTGGGCGACTTAAACTTATCCACAAATCCCCTTGATATGTATGAATGCGATGCACCAATGTCAAAAAGGAAAATAGTTGTAAATGACTTAATCAAAAACTTACCAATAACTGCATCGGGCTTCTCTTCAACTTCCTCCACGTTGACATGGTTCATCTGCCCTCTGGTGAAAGGGTTGGGCTTCTTTCCAGAGCTTCCATTTCCGTTACCATTATTTACCTCGAAACAATCAGTGGCGTAGTGTCCAGTCTTTCCGCACTTGAAATATGTAACATGGCTTAGATCCTTTTTGGCGGGTGTTGCTGGGTTGGAACGGCTCTAACTGTTGTTTCCTCCGTTCCCATTTCCATTCTTAGGGCCATTGTGGTTATGCGAACTTCCTCCATTGTGAGAATGGCCTCCATGATTATGATGGGTATGTCCTCCCGAGTTTGGGGTAAAACAAGGATTCTGCTGAGCTCCAGAGTTGTACTTCCCCTGTCGATACTTCCGTTTGCGGATCTCTATCTGATGTTGCTTGCCTTCAATCATAAGAGCCCTGTCTACCAGCTCCTGATAGTTGGCTAATGTTGCTACCATCAACTGCATACTCAACTCGTCATTCAGCCCCTCTATAAACTTCTCCTGCTTCGCGGCATCTATGGCCACATCATCCCGGGCGTAGCAAGCTAACTTGTTGAACTCATCTACGTACCACGCCACAGTACGGTTTCCCTGGCATAAGTTGCGAAACTCACGCTTCTTCATGCTCATAGCTCCAGCTATGACATGTGCAGTGCGGAAGGCCTACTGAAATTGATCCCAAGTAACATTGGCCACGGGGAAAGTGGCGGTGTAGTTCTCCTGCCATGAGGCCGTGGGTCCATCCAGTTGATGTGCCGCAAAGCGCACCTTCTCAGCATCTGTGCAACCTGTGGTGGTCATCTCCCTTCCAATCTTGTGGAGCCAATCATCAGCAACAATCAGCTCGGTGCTACTAGAGAACACCAGCGAATTCAACCTTAGAAAGCGGGCTAAGTTGTCGACTAGAGGTGGTGGCGGTGGATTGTTGTTGTTGTTGTTGCCTTGGTTCTGGACTAGCAACTGCATCAAGGCATTCTGCTGTTGGATCAACTGAGTGAGCTCCGGTGGGAAAGCGTATGCAGGGTCACGTCTCGAAGGCATCTGATAGGTTTAGAGGGGTGAGAATAGAATAGAGTGAGGTCTAAGAGAGATTTCACTACCCATATGCACATGAGACAAACACATTCATTTCACACACTCAATTCAAACAAGATTCATACAATTGATCTAAGCTACCGTTACAAAATCTCACAGACTATTACTATATACATGGAAGAGTTCTAATGGTAATATGGTGGTGGACTAGAAATTTTGATCGGTGGAAGACTCCATGATATGGCTCCAGCTTCGTCTTCATAATCATCATCGCTGTTGGAGTCGGAGTCGGTTTCGTATAGTATGATGTAATCTTTTGAATGAATGTCCACTCCAGGTTCAGGGTTGATATGTCTCCAACGTATCTATAATTTTTGATTGTTCCATGCTATTATATTATCTGTTTTGGATGATTAATGGGCTTATTTATACACTTTTATATTATTTTTGGGACTAACCTACTAACCCAAGGCCCGGTGCAAATTTCTGTTTTTTTGCCTATTTTAGTGTTTTGCAGAAAAGGAATATCAAACGGAATCCAAACATAATGAAACCTTCGGGAGAGTTATTTTTGGAACAAACGTGATCCAGGGGACTTGGAGTAGACGTCAAGAAAGAAACGAGGCAGCCACGAGGCAGGGAGGCACGCCCCCTCCCTCGTGGGCCCCTCGCAGCTCCATCGACCTACTTCTTCCTCCTATATATATCCATATACACCAAAAACATCCAAGAGCACCACGAAACCCTATTTCCACCGCTGCAACCTTTTGTAACCAAGAGATCCCATCTTGGGGCCTTTTCCGGAGCTCCGCCGGAGGGGGGATCGATCATGGAGGGCTTCTACATCAACACCACAACCTCTCCAATGATGTGTGAGTAGTTTACCACAGACCTTCGGGTCCACAGTTATTAGCTAGATGGCTTATTCTCTCTCTTTGGATCTCAATACAAAGTTCTCCTCGATCTTCTTGGAGATCTACTCGATGTAACTCTTTTTGCGGTGTGTTTGTCGAGATCCGATGAATTGTGGGTTAATGATCAAGTTTATCTATGAACAATATTTGATTCTTCTCTGAAATCTTTTATGTATGATTGGTTATCTTTGCAAGTCTCTTTGAATTATCAGTTTGGTTTGGCCTACTAGACTGATCTTTCTTGCAATGGGAGAAGTGCTTAGCTTTGGGTTCAATCTTGCGGTGTCCTTTCCCAGTGACAGCAGGGGCAGCAAGGCACATATTGTATTGTTGCCAACGAGGATAAAAAGATGGGGTTTATATCATATTGCTTGAGTTTATCCCTCTACATCATGTCATCTTGCCTAATGCGTTACTCTGTTCTTATGAACTTAATACTCTAGATGCATGCTGGATAGCGGTCGATGTGTGGAGTAATAGTAGTAGATGCAGAATCAGTTCCGTCTACTTGTCGCGGACGTGATGCCTATATACATGATCATGCCTAGATATTCTCATTATTATGCACGTTTCTATCAATTACTCGACAGTAATTTGTTCACCCACCGTAATACATATGCTATCTTGAGAGAAGCCACTAGTGAAACCTATGGCCCCCGGGTCTATCTTTTGTCATATAAGTTTCCAATCTATTTTACTTTGCAATCTTTACTTTCAATCTATATCATAAAAATACCAAAAATATTTATCTTACTATCTCTATCAGGTCTCACTCTCGTAAGTGACTGTGAAGGGATTGACAACCACTTTATCGCGTTGGTTGCGAGGTTCTTATTTGTTTGTGTAGGTACGAGGGACTTGCGTGTAGTCTCCTACTGGATTGATACCTTGGTTCTCAAAAACTGAGGGAAATACTTACGCTACTTTGCTGCATCACCCTTTCCTCTTCAAGGGAAAACCAACGCAGTGCTCAAGAGGTAGCAAGGATCCCCCATGAATATCCCTAGCTTCTTCAGGTCTTCATTCTTCTCCAGTAGTACAACAATTTCTTCTTCATATCTATCGCGTGTACACTTGAGTTCCTCTTCTAGCTCCATGTTCCGGGTCATCACCTTCTTCGTGTCTATCATGTTGGTGCACATCTGGTTCTCGTAGCGTCGAATGTGCTAGTTCAACTCCTGTATGTAGGCTGCAATCAATTTGTCCTTCCTGGTGCGAAAGATCCGTTTTCGTTTTCTGGCCTTCATAGTGAAGATGCCGCTACCCATCTAAACAACTTTGTTGATTTGTGTGATATGCAAAAGAAGAAAGATGTGGACAATGATATTGTTAAATTGAAGTTATGCCCATTTTCGCTTAGAGATCATGCTAAAACTTGGTTTTCATTTTTGCCTAAAAATAGTATTTATTCTTGGAACAAGTGCAAAGATGATTTTATCTCAAAGTATTTTCCTCCCGCTAAGATCATCTCTCTTAGAAACAATATTATGAATTTTAAGCAACTTGATCACGAGCATGTTGCACAAGCATGGGAGAGGATGAAATTAATGATACGTAATTGCCCTACACATGGTTTGAATTTGTGGATGATCATACAAAATTTTTATGCTGGATTGAATGTTGCTTCTAGAAATCTTTTAGATTCGGCCGCGGGAGGCACTTTTATGGAAATCACTTTAGGAGAATCTACCAAACTCCTATATAATATTATGGTTAATTATTCTCAATGGCACACCGAAAGATCCACTAGTAAAAAGGTTCATGCTATAGAAGAAATTAATGTTTTGACTGGAAAGATGGATGAACTTATGAAATTGTTTGCTATAAGAGTGTTTCTTCTGATCCTAATGATATGCCCTTTTCTACTTTGATTGATAATAATAATGAATCTATGGATGTGAATTTTGTTGGTAAGAACAATTTTGGTAACAACGCGTATAGAGGAAACATTAATCCTAGGCCGTATCCTAGTAATTCCTCTAATAATTATGGTAATTCCTACAACAATTCTCATGGAAATTATAATAATATGCCCTCTGATTTTGAATATAGTATTAAAGAATTTATTAGTTCGCAAAAGAGTTTCAATGCTTTGATTGAAGAAAAATTGTCTAAGATTGATGAGTTGGCTAGGAACGCGGATAGAATTTCTCTTAATGTTGATTCTTTGAAACTTAGATCTATTCCACCTAAGAATGATATCAATGAGTCTCTCAAAGCCATGAGAATTTCCATTGATGAGTGCAAAGAAAGAACCGTTAGGATGCGTGCTAAAAAGGATTACTTTATAAAAGCGTGTTCTTCTAGTTTTGATGATAATAAGGATGAAGATATAAAAGTGATTGATGTGTCTCCTATTAAATATTTGTTTTGCAATATGAATCTTGATAATGATAGGACTGGAGATGAGTCAAATTTAGTTAGAAGGCGTCCCAATGATTCGGAGTTTTTAGATCTTGATGCAAAAAATGGTAAAAGTGGGATTGGAGAGGTCAAAACTTTACATAGCAATGAACCCACTATTTTGGATTTCTAGGAATTTCATTATGATAATTTCTCTTTTGTAGATTGTATTTCCTTTTTGCAATCTATGCTAAATTCTCCGTGTGCTTATAGTCAAAATAAAGCTTTTACCAAACATATCGTTGATGCTTTAATGCAATCTTATGAACAAAAGCTTGAATTAGAAGTTTCTATCCCTAGAAAACTTCATGATGAGTGGGAACCTACTATTAAAATTAAAATTAAAGATCATGAATGTTTGCTTTATGTGACTTGGGTGCTAGAGTTTCCACGATTCCAAAAACTTTGTGTGATGTGTTAGGTTTCCGTGAATTTGATGATTGTTCTTTAAATTTGCACCTCGCAGATTCTACTATTAAGAAACCTATGGGAAGGATTAATGATGTTCTTATTGTTGCAAATAGGAATTATGTGCTCGTAGATTTCATTGTTCTTGACATTGATTGCAATCCTACATGTCCTATTATTCTTGGTAGACCTTTCCTTAGAACGATTGGTGCAATTATTGATATGTAAGAAGGGAATATTAGACTGCAATTTCCATTAAGGAAAGGCATGGAACACTTTCCTAGAAAGAAAATTAAATTACCTTATGAATCTATTATGAGAGCCACTTATGGATTGCATACCAAAGATGATAATACCTAGATCTATTCTCGCTTTTACGCCTAGCTAGGGGCGTTAAACGATAGCGCTTGTTGGGAGGCAACCCAATTTTATTTTTGTTTCTTGATTTTTTGTTCTATTTAGTAATAAATAATTCATCTAGCCTCTGTTTATATGTGGTTTTATTCTTTTAATTAGTGTTTGTGCCAAGTAGAAACTTTAGTGCTCACGAGATTTGCTACCATTTTTACTGGAGAGTCCGATTAGGTTTATTATTTTCGCAGATGATTAATATACAAATTCCTCATTTCTACCAATTTATTTCAGAATTTTTAGGTTACAGAAGTATTCAAAACCTACAGATTACTACAGACTATTCTGTTTTTGACAGATTCTGTTTTTCGTGTGTTGTTTGCTTATTTTGATGAATCTATGGCTAGTATCGGAGGTTATGAACCATAGAGAAGTTGTAATACAGTAGATTTAACACCAATATAAATAAAGAATGAGTTCATTACAGTATCTTAAGTGGTGGTTTGTTTTCTTATACTAACGGAGCTAATGAGATTTTCTGTTGAGTTTTGTGTTGTGAAGTTTTCAAGTTTTGGGTAAAGATTTAATGGATTATGGAATAAGGAGTGTCATGAGCCTAAGCTTGGGGATGCCCAAGGCACCACAAGGTAAAATTCAAGGACAACCAAAAGCCTAAGCTTGGGGATGTCCCCTCTTTCGTATTCGTTCATCGGTAACTTTACTTGAGGCTATTCACCACATGATATGTGTTTTGCTTGGAGCGTCTTGTATGATTTGAGTCTTTGCTTTTTAGTTTACCACAATCATCCTTGCTGTACACACCTTTTTGGATTTACACACATGAATTGGAATTTATTAGAATACTCTATGTGCTTCACTTATATCTTTTGAGCTACATGATTTTGCTCTAGTACTTCACTTATATCTTTTAGAGCACGGTGGTGGTTTTATTTTATAGAAATTATTGATCTCTCATGCTTCACTTATATTATTTTGAGAGTCCTTTAGAACAGCATGGTATTTTGCTTTGGCTATAAAATTGGTCCTAATATGGTAGGCATCCAAGATGGGTAATAAACACTATCATAAAAAGTGCATTGAATACTATGAGAAGTTTGATACTTGATAATTGTTTTGAGATATCAAGGTGGTGATATTAGAGTGTGCTAGTTGAGTAGTTGTGAATTTGATAAATACTTGTCTTGAAGATTGCAAGTCCCGTAGCATGCACGTATGGTAACCGTTGTGTAACAAATTTGAAACATGAGGTGTTATTTGATTGTCTTCCTTATGAATGGCGGTCAGGGACGAGCGATGGTCTTTTCCTACCAATCTATCCCCCTAGGAGCATGCGTGTAATGGTTGGTTTTTGATGACTTGTAGATTTTTTCAATAAGTATGTGAGTTCTTTATGACTAATGTTGAGTCCATGGATTATACGCACTCTGACCTTTCCATCATTGCTAGCCTCTTCGGTACCATGCGTTGCCCTTTCTCACCTTGAGAGTTGGTACAATCTTCGCTGGTGCATCCAAACCTCGTGATATGATATGCTCTATCATACATAAACCTCCTTATATCTTCCTCAAAACAGCCACCATACCTACCTATTATTGCATTTCCTTAGCCATTCCAAGATATATTGGCATGCAACTTTCCATCATTTCATTCATGAAACGCTTCATCATTGTCATATTGCCTTGCATGATCATGTAGTTTACATCGTATTTGTGGCAAAGCCACCATGCATAATTTATCATACATGTCACTCTTGATTCATTGCCCTTCCCGGTATCGAGTTGTAAATAAATAGAAGTGTGATGATAATCATTAATAGAGCATTGTCCCCAAAAAAGAGAAAGGCCAAATAAAAAAGAAAGGCCCAAAAAAGGAAAGAAATAAAAGGGACAATGCTACTATCCTTTTTTCCACATTTGTGCTTCAAAGTAGCACCATGATCTTTATGATAAAGAGTCTCTTGTTTTGTCACTTTCATATACTAGTGGGAATTTTTCATTATAGAACTTGGCTTGTATATTCCAACAATGGGCTTCCTCAAATGCCCTAGGTCTTCGTGAGAAAGCAAGTTGGATGCACACCCACTTAGTTTCTTTTGTATCGTGTGTTGTTTCTTTTGTTGAGATAAAAAACATTGCTCTTCTCAGCAAGTGGGTTTACAAACTAGTCACTGAGAATGGGGTATGGAAGGAAATCATTCGCAACAAGTATGTGGGATCCAATGTCATTTCTCAAGTTCATTGGAGACCTGGGGATTCGCACTTCTGGAGTGGTGTGATGAAGGCCAAGGAATTCTTTTTCCAATTTGGGACCTTCTCAGTTAGGGACGGTTCTCAGGTTCGATTCTGGGAAGACATCTGGCTAGGGAACAGCCCACTAATGGTGCAATATCCGAGCTTGTACAGGATTGTTAGACATAAATTCGCCACGATCAAACAAATTTTAGGACAAGAAAACCCTGATATTTCTTTCCGTAGGGACCTTGTAGGCCTGGCAGTGATACGTGATACGTCTCCAACATATCTATAATTTTTTATTGTTCCATGCTATTATATTATCCATCTAGGATGTTTTATATGATATTTTATATGATTTTTGGGACTAACCTATTAACCTAGAGCCCAGTGCCAGTTTCTGTTTTTTCATTGTTATTGTGTTCTACATAAAAGGAATACCAAACGGAGTCCAATTGACGTGCCAATTTTTGATGATTTTTTATGGACCAAAAGAAGCCCTCGGAGTAAAATAGCTGGGCCAGAAGAGTCCCGAGCCGTCCACGAGATACGAGGGCGAGCCCAGGGGGGTAGGGCGCACCCTCCACCCTCGTGGACGACTCGGGCACCCCCCTGACTTGTTCCCGATGCCAAAAAATCCTATAAATACTGAAACCTCCAGAAAATAACCTAGATCTGGAGTTCCGCCGCCACAAGCCTCTATAGCCACTGAAAACCAATCTGGACCTGTTCTGGCACCCTGCCGGAGGGGGGAATCCCTCTTCGGTGGCCATCTTCATCATCCCGGCGCTCTTCATGACGAGGAGGGAGTCGTTCACCCTCCGGGTTGAGGGTATGTACCAGTAGCTATGTGTTTGATCTCTCTCTCTCTCTCTCTCGTGTTCTTGATTCGACATGATCTTGATGTATGGCGAGCTTTGCTATTGTAGTTGGATCTTATGATGTTTCTCCTCCTCTACTCTCTTGTGATGAATTGATTTTTCCCTTTGAAGTTATCTTATCGGATTGAGTCTTTAAGGATTTGTGAACACTTGATGTATGTCTTGCATGTGCTTATCTGTGGTGACAATGGGATATCACGTGATCCACTTGATGTAAGTTTCGGTGATCAACTTGCGAGTTCTGTGACCTTGTGAACTTATGCATAGGGGTTGGCACACGTTTTCATCTTGACTCTCCGGTAGAAACTTTGGGGAACCCTTTGAAGTTCTTTGTGTTGGTTGAGTAACTGAATCTGAGATTGTGTGATGCATATCATATAATCATACCCACGGATACTTGAGGTGTCATTGGAGTATCTAGGTGACATTAGGTTTTTGGTTGATTTGTGTCTTAAGGTGTTATTCTAGTTCAAACTCTAGGATAGATTGAACGAGAAGAATAGCTTCGTGTTATTTTACTACGGACTCTTGAATAGATCGATCAGAAAGAATAACTTTGAGGTGGTTTTGTACCTACAATAATCTCTTCGTTTGTTCTCCGCTATTAGTGACTTTGGACTGACTCTTTGTTGCATGTTGAGGGATAGTTATATGATCCAATTATGTTATTATCGTTGAGAGAACTTGCACTAGTGAAAGTATGAACCCTAGGCCTTGTTTCAACGCATTGCAATACCGTTTGTGCTCACTTTTATCATTAGTTACCTTGCTGTTTTAATATTTTCAGATTACAAAAACCTTTATCGACCATCCATATTGCACTTGTATCATCATCTCTTCGCCGAATTAGTGCACCTATACAATTTACCATTGTTTTGGGTGTGTTGGGGACACAAGAGACTCTTTGTTATTTGGTTGCAAGGTTGCTTGAGAGAGACCATCTTCATCATACGCCTCCAACAGATTGATAAACCTCAGGTCATCCACTTGAGGGAAATTTGCTGCTGTCCTACAAACCTCTACACTTGGAGGCCCAACAACGTCTACAAGAAGAAGGTTGTGTAGTAGACATCAAGCTCTTTTCTGGCACCGTTGCCGTGGAGGTTAGCGCTTGAAGGTATATCTTTAGATTTTGCGATCGAATCTTTTTGTTTCTTGTTTTATCACTAGTTTAGTCTATAAAGGAAAACTACAAAAAATGGAATTGAGGGTACCTCATATGCTTCATCTTTTTAATATCTTTCATGAGAATAAGGATTCCCATAATTGTGCTCAAGTGCTAGAAGAAGAATGCATTAGAATGTTTGGCACTAAATATTTGAATGATTAGCATGATTGCAATGTTGTTAGTATGAATTCTTTGAATATCCATGATGCTAATGATATGAAAAGCCACAAGCTTGGGGATGTTTGATGAAGATGATATTTTTTGTCTCCCAAGTTTTGATGAGCAAATTTATTATGATGATAGCATGCCTCCTATTTATGATGATTATATTGATGAAACTGGGTTTGGAAGAGTGTCAACTTTAGGAAGTGAAGATACCACTATTTTGGAGGATGTTGAATCTTATTGTGATAATTATAGAAGTGGATTTGGAGAGGTCATGGCTTTACTTAGTAATGATTCCACTATCTCGGAAGAGGTTCCAATTGATTATGAGAATAAAGTTGCTATCTATGATGATTATTGTGATGACTTGTATGCTATTAAGAATAATGATAACCATGAAACTTGTTATCATGATTTTAGTTTTCAATTGTATTATGCCTCATATGGTAATTATTTTTTTGAGTTTTCTCACACTATTATTCATGAGAAGAAATTCGCTTATGTGGAGAGTAATAAAATTTATATGCTTGGGGATCATGAAAAGAATGATTTATGTGATAGTTATATTGTTGAATTCATTCATGATTCTACTGAAAATTATTATGAGGGAGGAATATGTGCTTGTAGGAATTGCAATAATACCAAGTTTACTCTCTATGTGCTCAAAATCTTGAAGTTATGCTTGTTTTTCTTTCCTATGCTAGCTGATTATTGTTACCATAAATTGTTTGCTCACAAAATCCCTATGCATAGGAAGTGGGTTAGACTTAAATGTGATAGTCATATTCTTCACGATGCTCTCTTTATGTTTCAATTCTTATCTTTTATGTGAGCATCATTGAAATCATCATGCCTACTAGCTAGGGGCGTTAAACGTTAGCGCTTGCTGGGAGGCAACCCAATTTTTATTTTTGTTCCTTGCTTTTTATTCCTATTTAGTAATAAATAATTCATCTAGACTCTGTTTAGATGTGGTTTTATGTTTTAATTAGTGTTTGCGCCAAATATAACCTTTGGGAAGACTTGGGTGAAGTCTTTGCGATCTTGCCGTAAAAACAGAAACTTTAGCGCTCACGAGTTTTTCTGATATTTTTTACTAGAGAGTCCGATTAGGTTGATTCTTTTTGCAGATGATTAATAGACAAATTACTCACATCCACCAGTTTATTTCAGAATTTTTGGGGTTACAGAAGTATACGTTTGATACAGATTACTACAGACTGTTCTGTTTTTGACAGGTTCTGTTTTCATTGTGTTGTTTGCTTATTTTGATGAATCTATGAGTAGTATTGGAGGGTATGAACCATAGAGAAGTTGGAATAAAGTATATATTACACCAATATGAATTTATAATGAGTTCACAAGAGTACCTAAGTTGTGATTTATTTTCTTATACTAGCGGAGCTTACGAGTTTTCTGTTAAGTTTTGTGTTGTGAAGTTTTCAAGTTTTGGGTAAAGATTCGATGGACTGTGGAATAAGGAGTGGAAAGAGCCTAATATTGGGGATTACCAAGGCACCCCAAGGTAATATTCAAGGAAAACCAAGAGCCTAAGCTTGGGAATGCCCCGGATGGCATCCCCTCTTTCATCTTCGTTCATCGGTAACTTTACTTGGAGCTATATTTTTATTCACCACATGATATGTGTTTTGCCTGGAGCGTCATTTTATTTTATTTTGTTTTGCTTGCTGTTTGAATAAAATACCAAGATCTTAAATTCTTAAATGTTAGAGAGTCTTCACATAGTTGCATAATTATTCGACTACTCATTGATCTTCACTTATATTTTTTGAAGTAGTTTGTTGTTTGATCTAGTGCTTCACTTATATCCTTTTAGAGCATGGCGGTGGTTTTATTTTGAAGAAATAGATGACTCTCATGCTTCACTTATATTATTTTGAGAGTCTTTTATAACAGCATGGTAATTTTCTTTGGTTATGAAATTAGTCCTACTATGATAGGCATCCAAGAGGATATAATAAAAACTTTCATATAGAGTGCATTGAATACTATGAGAAGTTTGATACTTGATAATTGTGTTGAGATATAAAGATCGTGATATTAGAATTGTGCTAATTGAGTAATTGTGAAATTGAGAAATAGTTGTATTGAGGTTTTCAATTCCCGTAGCATGCACGTATGGTAACCGTTGTGTCACAAATTTGAAGCATGAGTTGTTTCTTTGATTGCCTTCCTTATGAGTGGCGGTCGGGGACGAGCGATGGTCTTTTCCTACCAATCTACCCCCCCTAGAAGCATGCGCGTAGTGCTTGGTTTTTGATGACTTGTAGATTTTTGCAATAAGTATGTGAGTTCTTTATGACTAATGTTGAGTCCATGGATTATACGCATTCTTACCTTCCATCATTGCTAGCCTCTTTGGTACCGTGCATTGCCCTTTCTCACCTTGAGAGTTGGTGCATACTTCGCCAGTGCATCAAAACCCCGTGATATGATACTCTCTATCACACATAAGCCTCCTTATATCTTCCTCAAAACAGCCACCATACCTATCTATTATGGCATTTCCATAGCCATTCCGAGATATATTGCCATGCAACTTTCCACCGTTCCGTTTATTATGACACGCATCATCATTGTCATATTGTCTTGCATGATCATGTAGTTGACATCGTATTTGTGGCAATGCCACCATGCTTAATTTTTCATAAATGTCACTCTTGATTCATCGCATATCCCGGTACACCGCCAGAGGCATTCACATAGAGTCATATTTTGTTCTAAGTATCAAGTTGTAATTTTTGAGTTGTAAGTAAATAAAAGTGTGATGATCGTCATTAGAGCATTGTCCCATGTGAGGAAAGAATTTTAGAGACTATGATTCCCCCACAAGTCGGGATGGGACTCCAGACGAAAAAAAGAGGCCATAAAAAAGGCCCAAACAAAAAAACAGAGAAAAAGAGAGAAGGGACAATGTTACTATCCTTTTCCACACTTGTGCTTCAAAGTAGCACCATGATCTTCATGATAGAGAGTCTCTTATTTTGTCACTTTCATATACTAGTGGGAATTTTTCATTATAGAACTTGGCTTGTATATTCCAATGGTGGGCTTCCTCAAATGCCCTAGGTCTTCGTGAGCAAGCAAGTTGGATGCACACCCACTTAGTTTACCCACTTAGTTTCTTTGATGAGCTTTCATATATTTATAGCTCTAGTGCATCCGTTGCATGGCAATCCCTACTCCTTGCATTGACATCAATTGATGGGCATCTCCCTAGCCCATTGATTAGCCGCGTCAATGTTAGACTTTCTCTTTTTTTGTCTTCTCCACATAACCCCCATCATCATATTCTATTCCACCCATAGTGCTATATCCATGGCTCACGCTCATGTATTGCATGAAAGTTGAAAAAAGTTTGAGATTACTAAAGTATGAAACAATTGCTTGGTTTGTCATTGGGGTTGTGCGTGATGAGAGCATTCTTGTGTGAAGAAAATGGAGCATGAGCAAACTATATGATTTTGTAGGGATGAACTTTCTTTTGCCATGTTATTTTGAGAAGACATGATTGATTAGTTAGTATGCTTGAACTATTATTATTTTTATGTCAATATTAAACTTTTGTCTTGAATCTTCAGATATGAACATTAATTCCACAATAAATAAAATTACATTGAGAATTTTTCTAGGTAGCATTCCACATCAAAAGTTCTGTTTTTACCATTTACCTACTCGAGGACGAGCAGGAATTAAGCTTGGGGATGCTTGATACGTCTCCAACGTATCTGTAATTTTTGATTGTTCCATGCTATTACATTACCTGTTTTGGATGTTTAATGGGCTTATTTATACACTTCTATATTATTTTTGGGACTAACCTACTAACCCAAGGCCTAGTGCAAATTGTTATTTTTTTGCCAATTTCAGTGTTTCGCGGAAAAGGAATATCAAACGGAATGAAACCTTCGGGAGAGTTATCTTGGGAACAAACATGATCCAGGGGACTTGGAGTAGACATCAAGAAAGAAACGAGGCGGCCACGAGGCAGGGAGGCGCACCTGCCCCCCTGGGCGCGCCCCAAACCTCGTGGGCCCCTTGCAGCTCCATCGACCTACTTCTTCCTCCTATATATATCCATATACCCCAAGAACATCCAGGAGCACCATGAAACCCTATTTCCACCACTGCAACCTTCTGTACCCAAGAGATCCCATCTTGTGGCCTTTTCCGGAGCTCTGCTGGAGGGGGAATCGGTCACGGAGGGCTTCTACATCAACACCATAGCCTCTCTGATGATGTGTGAGTAGTTTACCACAGACCTTCGGGTCCATAGTTATTAGCTAGATGTCTTCTTCTCTCTCTTTGGATCTCAATACAAAGTTCTCCCCGATCTTCTTGGAGATCTATTCGATGGAACTCTTTTTGCGGTGTGTTTGTTGAGATCCGATGAATTGTGGGTTTATGATCAAGTTTATCTATGAAAAATATTTGATTCTTATCTGAAATCTTTTATGTATGATTGGTTATCTTTGCAAGTCTCTTTGAATTGTCAGTTTGGTTTGGCCTACTAGATTGATATTTCTTGCAATTGGAGAAGTGCTTAGCTTTGGGTTCAATCTTGGGGTGTCCTTTCCCAGTGACAGCAGGGGCAGCAAGGCACATATTGTATTGTTGCCATCGAGGATAAAAAGATGGGGTTTGTATCATATTGCTTGAGTTTATCCCTCTACATCATGTCATCTTGCCTAATGCGTTACTCTGTTCTTATGAACTTAATACTCGAGATGCATGCTGGATAGCGGTCGATGTGTGGAGTAATAGTAGTAGATGCAGAATCGTTTCGGTCTACTTGTCATGGATGTGATGCCTATATACATGATCATGCCTAGATATTCTCATAATTATGCATGTTTCTATCAATTGCTCGACAGTAATTTGTTCACCCACCGTAATACTTATGCTATCTTGAGAGAAGCCAATAGTGAAACCTATGGCCCCTCGGTCTATCTTTTATCATATAAGTTTCCAATCTATTTTACTTTGCAATCTTTGCTTTCAATCTATATCATAAAAATACCAAAAATATTTATCTTATTATATCTATCAGATCTCACTCTCGTAAGTGACCGTGAAGGGATTGACAACCCCTTTATCGCATTGGTTGCGAGGTTCTTATTTGTTTGTGTTGGTACGAGGGACTTGCGTGTAGTCTCCTACTGGATTGATACCTTGGTTGTCAAAAACTGAGGCAAATACTTATGCTACTTTGCTGCATCACCCTTTCCTCTTCAAGGGAAAACCAACACAATGCTCAAGAGGTAGCAAGGATCCCCCATGAATATCCCTAGCTTCTTCTTCAGGTCTTCATTCTTCTTGTTGGAAATATGCCCTAGAGGCAATAATAAATAGTTATTATTATATTTCCTTGTTCATGATAATCGTTTATTATCCATGCTAGAATTGTATTGATAGGAAACTCAGATACATGTGTGGATACATAGACAACACCATGTCCCTAGTAAGCCTCTAGTTGACTAGCTCGTTGATCAATAGATGGTTACGGTTTCCTGACCATGGACATTGGATGTCATTGATAACGGGATCACATCATTAGGAGAATGATGTGATGGACAAGACCCAATCCTAAGCCTAGCACAAAGATCATGTAGTTCGTATGCTAAAGCTTTTCTAATGTCAAGTATCATTTCCTTAGACCATGATATTGTGCAACTCCCGGATACCGTAGGAGTGCTTTGGGTGTGCCAAACGTCACAACGTAACTGGGTGGCTATAAAGGTACACTACAGGTATCTCCGAAAGTGTCTGTTGGGTTGGCACGAATCGAGACTGGGATTTGTCACTCCGTGTGATGGAGAGGTATCTCTGGGCCCACTCGGTAGGACATCATCATAATGTGCACAATGTGATCAAGGAGTTGATCACGGGATGATGTGTTACGGAACGAGTAAAGAGACTTGCCGGTAACGAGATTGAACGCTTCCGCGCGCGATCTACAAGAGTATGTAGATCCACTCCTCCCTCGTTGCTAGATGACTCCATAGATTGATCTTGGTGACACGTAGGAAAATTTTGAATTATTGCTACATTACCCAACACTTCTCCAGTAGTACAACAATTTCTTCTTCATATCCATCGCGTGTACACATGAGTTCCTCTTCTAGCTCCATGTTCCGGGTCATCACCTTCTTCGTGTCTATCATGTTGGTGCACATTTGGTTCTCGTAGCGTCGAATGTGCTGGTTCACTCCTGTATGTAGGGTGCAATGGATTTGTCCTTCCTGGTGCGAATCATCTCCCATTGCTCATCTCAGCGTGCACATATCTGGTAGGTGGTGTCCTTAAGATCCTTGTTGTACACCTCGCCTATGCGTCCAATGGCGATGTGGGCGGCCATGCTCTTTCCTAGACTCCAGGTATGTGCGTCAAAGGAAAACTCGATGGGCTCGGTAACTGGCGCGAACGTCCTTACTGGAACACGAACTTGAATCTTCCAGCGCTCCTCTTCTGGTAAAGTGGCGGTGAAGGTTCCGGTGAAGCTTGGTATGCCGATGTTCAGGTACCTAGTGACTTCCTTCAAGTGTCGTCCGAAAGGGGTGTCGTCATCCGATTGAGTGAACTTGTTCCTTTGGTCCGCTATCTATAGAGTAGAAATGGAGAAGAGTTAGAAATGAGTAGAGAAGGGTATCCTGTGGTTTTTTCCTAGTGGTCGCATCCTACAGTCAGCGTGTGCTCTGATACCATCTTGTAGCGACCCGATCCCAATGGACTGTAGTCTCTGTGCTTAAGTGTAATCCCTGGATCGGTATTGCTGACACACAGTACTCAAAGATTTACTACAGAGTTCAATCACACACTTATTACAACGAGGGTCTCAAAAAGAGTACTTATTACAATAATATGGCTGAAGGCCGTCTAAATAAGAAACTGCGGAAGCTTCAAGGATAAATGAGTCCATCCAACTCCACGACAAAACTGAGTGCATGACAACGACCTATCGCACCTTACTCTTTGTCTGAAAACTCTGCAACATGATACGTTGCAGCCGTGTAGGTCAGCACATGGAATATGCTGGCAAGATAACACCATAGAGCAATGAACAAATAACAGCTATCACTAGATCCATATTTGGCTGGTGGAGGCTCTATGGTTATCATTTGCATAAAGCTAATTTTTCCCTACAACAAAGGAAAATATTTTATTTAACTACAGAGTTTAATGAAATTATTGAGAAGGTACCCCCAACTCAATCCCAAAATTAACATTAATAACCCAACAAATTCATTAAGTGAAGTGATGAGATCAAACAATAATTCAAGTACCAGATACTCAAGATGTCCATAACCGAGGACACGGCTAGCCATGATTAGTTTGTTCACTCTATAGAGGTTTGCGCACTTTTACTCACAAGACTCGATCTCCTCCGTTGTATTTCTCGCACTGCAAGATGTTTGAGAAACGGATGACTGAGACACAGTCTTTCCGAAGAGGTCCACTTAACTGATAGATAGGCCGACACACCTACAATTCCCCTACACCTGCAAGCCCATCATGGAAAGGATTCCCAAAACTTACTCAACTATGCCAGAGCCCATAATGGCTTGTCAGTGCACACAGAAGTTTCTAGCATGAATAATCTTATGATCCCTTTGAGCCCGGGTGGCATTCCATAGGATGATCACACGGGTACCCGGGATCTCCTTGGACAACACTGGATTCCCCAGGTGCCCACAACCAATCCACCCAGATGTGTATTAAATTAGCCACCTTAAGTTTTCCTTAGTTATAAATAACTCTCACAACTTTCATGAATCTCACAAACCAATCCACGTCTATGAGCATAGCAAAGTAGTGCAATCATAACGTAGTAATACCTGAGGCTTGAATATAAGAAAATAGGTTCCTACCTCATCAACTACTTCCCAATACCCACATGTTATCAACGTCCTACTGATGCAATGTTTGAGGGTTTGAAACTAATGCATAAAAACTGGGTAAAAGGGATATGATCAAAGTGTTACTTTCCTTGCTGACGCTCGGAAAACCCTAGTGATTCATAGTAGCAAGCCTTGCACTCCGGAAAATCTATCATGAACAAACAATAGTATACATAAGCACTCAAGCATAAGATGCATGGGTAAAACCAAAAGGAAAGATCTAAATAGAAAGTTCAAGTGAAGAGCTTCGATTTGCAAAAAGAATCACTCAAATCGGAGTTACGAAACTCAAACTAAATGTTCTTGAAACCAAATGTTCAAATCTTCTTGAAACCAAATGTTAAATTTTCAAAATCATGTTCAAGTTTTTCATCTGGACAGAGGGGAACAAGACGAATATTTTGGTGTTGGTTTCACTGGATTTGGATAAACGAGCAAAAAGTAGTGAGGGTTTGAAGTTCAGGGACTAACCTGTGATGAAAATAATTACGGGTAGGTCCCTAGCTGAAAATTAATCTAAATAGAAAAATCTAACGAACGAATTCGTTCATTAACAAACGAATCGGGTGAATGCTCTCTATTTAACATAACCAAAAAAATAAACCGATCTAATACGCAAAATCGAATGAAAAACGGGGCGGGTTTTACAGTTTTATACCGTTTCAGGGGAAAAAGACCTGCGATGGCGGCGGCGGCGTGGCTTGCGGCAGGTGGCGGTGACGATGCGGTAGGCGGCGGCGACGACGGCTTGGGGCGGCGGGGCGGCTTGAGGAGGAGAGTAGGGGGGCGAGGCCGGCTTGGGCAAGGGGCCACGGCGGCGGGCGGAGTCTGGCGTCGGCACGGAGGCGACGCGGAGAAGGCGGTGGCGGCGGCTGGGCCGACCCAGTGGGCGCGCGAAAACTTTTTTTTAAAATAACTTAGGCGCAAAAGAAAAATCCCAAATAAACATAAATAAAAATCCTAAAATTCCAAAATTAATTTTCATGGTCCTCTCCTAATATTTAGGACAATGTGAATATTTTTCTGGGCTAAAATGCAATTTTCCCTAATTTATCCGAATAAAATCTCAAATAAAATATATATTTTTATTCAAAATTAAATTTCCATTATTTTCTCTGTTTTAAAGAAGTCATATTATATTCTCTCATTATTTTATTTATTTTGGAATAATTGGAAAAATAATTTCAAATAAAATCACCTTGATCCAATTTACCAATTTTTTGAAATTCAAAAATGGAATTTTATGAAAGCCTCCAACTCTCTCACATGGTACTTGAGTTGCTTAAGGTCTCTTGGATCAAAAGTGTCCAAATAAACCAAATTCAAAATGCTCAAAATATCTATGCATATGATGACCTAATGATTAACATCCAAATTGAAAATTGGGATGTTACAGAACATATCGTATTTAACTACATATGTGATCCCACTAACATATTTATCTCAAGATGCAAATATGACACCTCAACATGTAACCACGTTTGAGAAAGGACACACCTCACAGACATGGAGTTTATGCACTCGAGCTCAAATGCATCCTTATGAATAGTAAAATCTCCCTCCGTTTCACAATGTAGTGCGTACAAATTTTTTCAAGAGTCAAACTTTATAAAATTTGACCAAGTTTGTATAGAAAAACATATACATCTTGGATACCAAATACAGATCATTAGATACATCACAAGATGTACTTTCGTATTGTATAAATAGTTTTCTTTGTAAATTTGGTCAAAGTTTCTAAAGTTTGACTTTCCAGAAAATCTATATGAACTATATTATGGAACGAAGGGAGTAGTAAATACATTGAAAAAATCAACAACTTTTTGAATTTTCTACATACGTATAGATTTAGTGTAGAAAATACATTCTGAATGCTTTGGGCGAAAAGAACAAATTGGATGCTCCAAAAAAACTATTTTCGAAAGTTGTAGGATCGAAAGTATGTCTAGAGGGGAGGGTGATTAGACTACTTGACCAAATAAAAATCTAGCATTTTCCCAATTTTAAGTTTTGGTAGATTTTAGCAACTTAGCACAAGTCAAGCAATCAACCTACACATGCAAGTCTAGGAGTATAGCAGCGGAATGTAAAACATTGCATATGAAGGTAAAGGGAGGAGATTGGAGGGAGCAAACGCAATGTAGATACAGAGATTTTTGGCGTGGTTCCGATAGGTGGTGCTATCGTACATCCACGTTGATGGAGACTTCAACCCACGAACGGTAACGGTCATGAGTCGACGGAGGGCTCCACCCACGAAGGGTCCATGAAGAATCAAACTTGTCTATCCCACCATCGCCATCGCCCACGAAGGACTTGCCTCATTAGGGTAGATCTTCACGAAGTAGGTGATCTCCTTGCACTTACAAACTCCTTGGTTCAACTCCACAATCTTGTCGGAGGCTCCCAAGTGATACCTAACCAATCTAGGAGACACTGCTACGTCTTGAGCTTGCGTTGGTTTTCCCCGAAGAGGAAGGGATGATGCAGCAGAGTAGTGTAAGTATTTCCCTCAGTTTTTGAGAACCAAGGTATCAATTCAGTAGGAGGCCACGCTCAAGTCCCTCGTACCTGCACAAAATGATAGCTACTCGCAACCAACGCGATTAGGGGTTGTCAATCCCTTCACGGTCACTTACGAGAGTGAGATCTGATAGATATAATATTTTTGGTATTTTTGGTATAAAGATGCAAAGTAAGAAGTAGAAGTAAAGCAAGATTAAAGTGATGGAGATTGATATGATGAGAATAGACCCGGGGGCCAAAGGTTTCACTAGTGACTTCTCTCAAGAGCATAAGTATTCTACGGTGGGTGAACAAATTACTGTTGAGCAATTGACAGAATTGAGCATAGTTATGAGAATATCTAGGCATGATCATGTATATAGGCATCACGTCCGTGACAAGTAGACCGAAACGATTATGCATCTACTACTATTACTCTAGTCGTCGACCGCTATCCAACATGCATCTAGAGTATTAAGTTAAAAACAGAGTAACGCCTTAAGCAAGATGACATGATGTAGAGAGATAAATTCATGCAATATGAAATAAACCCCATCTTGTTATCCTCGATGGCAACGATGCAATACGTGCCTTGCTGCCCCTTCTGTCACTGGGAAAGGACACCGCAAGATCGAACCCAAAGCTAAGCACTTCTCCCATGGCAAGAACTACCAATCTAGTTGGCCAAACCAAACGGATAATTCGAAGAGACTTGCAAAGATAACCAATCATACATAAAAGAATTCAGAGAAGATTCAAATATTATTCATAGATAGACTTGATCATAAACCCACAATTCATCGGTCTCAATAAACACACCGCAAAAAGAAGATTACATCGAATAGATCTCCACAAGAGAGGGGGAGAACTTTGTATTGAGATCCAAAACGAGAGAAGAAGCCATCTAGCTACTAGCAATGGACCCGAAGGTCTGAGGTAAACTACTCACACTTCATCGGAGGGGCTAGGATGATGTAGAAGCCCTCCGTGATGACGACCCTCTTCTGGCGGAGCTTCGGAACAGGCCCCAAGATGGGATCTCGTGGATACAGAAAGTTGCGGTGGTTGAATTAGGTTTTTGGCTCCTGTTCTGATCGTTTGGGGGTACGTAGGTATATATAGGAGGAAGGAGTACGTCGGTGGAGCACCAAGGGGGCCACGAGGCAGGGGGCGCGCCCCCACCCTCGTGACCTCCTCTTTGACTCCTTGGAGTAGGGTCCAAGTCTCCTGGATCACGTTCGGTGAGAAAATCATGTTCCCAAAGATTTTATTCCGTTTGGACCCCATTTGATATTCCGTTTCTTCAAAACACTAAAATAGGCAAAAAACAGCAATTCTGGGCTGGGCCTCCGGTTAATAGGTTAGTCCCAAAAATAATATAAAAGTGGAAAATAAAGCCCAATATAGTCCAAAACATTAGATAATATAGCATGGAGCAATCAAAAATTATAGATACCTTGGAGACGTATCAGAGACCACTCTCCAAAAGGTAATAGATGGTGTGTTGATGATGAACTCCTTGTCTTGTGCTTCAAATGATAGTCTCCCGAACAATCAACTCTCTCTCACAGATTTGGATTTGGTGGAAAGATGATTTGAGTAGAAAGCAACTTGGGGAAGGCTAGAGATCAAGATTCTTGTGGTTGGAATGGAATATCTTGGTCTCAACACATGAGTAGGTGGTTCTCTCTCAGAAAATGTATGTTGGAAGTGTAGGCACGTTCTGATGGCTCTCCTTGCGAATGAAGAGTGGGTGGAGGGGTATATATAGCCTCCACACAAAATCTAACCGTTACACACAAATCACCAAACTCGGTGGGACCGAATCATGAAACTCGGTCAGATCGATTTAGTTCAAAATGTAAATGTTAGGATTTTCGGTGGGACCGACATGTCAACTCGGTGGGACCGATTTCATTAGGGTTAGGGCATAACGTAATCTCGGTGAGACCGATCACATAAACTCGGTAGGACCGATTTCTGTAATAGGCAAATAGAGAGTTGGTCAGGCAAACTCAGTGGGACCGATTCGTAGGGGGCGCGCCCTAGGGGGGCGCCCCCACCCTCGTGACCTCCTCTTTGACTCCTTGGAGTAGGGTCCAAGTCTCCTGGATCACGTTCGGTGAGAAAATCACGTTTCCGAAGATTTTATTCCGTTTGGACTCCGTTTGATATTCCGTTTCTTTGAAACACTGAAATAGGCAAAAAAAGAGCAATTCTGGGCTGGGCCTCCAGTTAATAGGTTAGTCCCAAAAATAATATAAAAGTGGAAAATAAATCCCAATATAGTCCAAAACAGTAGATAATATAGCATGGAGCAATCAAAAATTATAGATACGTTGGAGACGTATCAGGCATCCCCAAGCTTAATTCCTGCTCGTCCTCGAGTAGGTAAATGATAAAAAGAGAATTTTTGATGCGGAGTGCTACTTGGCATAATTTCAATGCAAATCTTCTTAATTGTGATATGAATATTCAGATTCAAAAGATTCAAGACAAAAGTTTATATTGACATAAAAATAATAATACTTCAATCATACTAACAAAGCAATTATGTCTTCTCAAAATAACATGGCCAAAGAAAGTTATCCCTACAAAATCATATAGTCTGGCTATGCTCTATCTTCACCACACAAAGTATTTAAATCATGCACAACCGCGATGACAAGCCAAGCAATTGTTTCATACTCTAACTTTTTCAAAACTTTTTCAATCTTCACGCAATACATGAGCGTGAGCCATGGATATAGCACTATAGGTGGAATAGAATTGTGGTTGTGGAGAAGACAAAAAGGAGGGGAAGATAGTCTCACATCAACTACGCGTATCAACGGGCTATGGAGATGCCCATCAATAGATATCAATGTGAGTGAGTAGGGATTGCCATGCAACGGATGCACTAGAGCTATAAATTTATGAAATCTCAACAAAAGAAACTAGTGGGTGTGCATCCAACTTGCTTGCTCACGAAGACCTAGGGCACTTGAGGAGGCCCATCATTGGAATATACAAGCCAAATTCTATAATGTAAAATTCCCACTAGTATATGAAAGTGATAACATGAGAGACGCTCTACTATGAAGATCATGGTGCTACTTTGAAGCACAAGTGTGGTAAAAGGATAGTAGCATTGACCCTTTTTATTTATTTTCTCCTTTTTTGGCCTTCTTTTTTTTCTTTGGCCTTTCTCTTTTTGGGACAATGCTCTATTAAATGATGATCATCACACTTTTATTTATTTACAACTCAATGATTACAACTCGATTCTAAAACAAAGTATGACTCTATATGGATGCCTCAGGCGGTGTACCGGGATATGCAATGAATCAAGAGTGACAAGTATGAAGAAATTATGAACGGTGGCTTTGCCACAAATACTATGTCAACTACATGATCATGCTAAGCAATATGACGATGATGAATGTGTCATGATGAACTAGATGGTGGAAAGTTGCATGGCAATATATCTCGGAATGGCTATGGAAATGCCATAATAGGTAGGTATGGTGGCTATTTTGAGGAAGGTATATGGTAGGTGTATGATACCGGAGAAAGGTGCGCGGTATTAGAGAGGCTAGCAAAGGTGGAAGGGTGAGAGTGCGTATGATCCATGGACTCAACATTAGTCATAAAGAACTCATATACTTATTGCAAATATCTAGAAGTTATCAAAGCAAAGTATTGCGCGCATGCTCCTAGGGGGATAGATTAGTATGAAAAGACCATCGCTCATCCCCGACCGCCACTCATAAGGAAGACAATCAATAAATAAATCATGCTCCGACTTCATCACATAACGGGTCACCATACGTGCATGCTACGGGAATCACAAACTTTAACACAAGTATTCTTTAAATTCACAACTACTCAATTAGCATGACTTTAATATTATCACCTCCATATCTCAAAACAATTATCATGCTTCAATCTTTTCTTAGTATTCAACACACTCAAAAGAAAGTTTCACAAATCTTGAATACCAAGCATATTATTATTAAGCAAATTACCATGCTATTAAGAGACTCTCAAAATATTTTAAGTGAAGCATGAGAGATCAATAGTTTCTTTAAAACAGATCCACCATCGTGCTCTAAAAGATCTAAGTGAAGCACATAGAGCAAAATTATAATGCTCAAAAGATATAAGTGAAGCACATGGAGCAAAACTACTTAGCTCAAAATATATAAGTGAAGCACATAGAGCAAAACTATTTAGCTCAAAAGATATAAGTGAAGCACATAGAGCAAAACTACTTAGCTCAAAAGATATAAGTGAAGCACATAGAGTATTCTATCAAATTTTAATTCATGTATGGCTCTCTCAAAATGTGCGTACAGAAAGGATGATTGTGGCATACTAAGACACAAAGACACAAATAATACAAGACGCTCCAAGCAAAACACATATCATGTTGGTGAATAAAAATATAGCTCCAAGTAAATTACCGATGGAAGTGGACGAAAAGAGGGGATGCCTTCCGAGGCATCCCCATGCTTTGACTTTTTGGTGTCCTTGGATTATCTTGGGGGTGCCATGGGCATCCCCAAGCTTAGGCTCTTGCCACTCCTTGTTCCATAATCCATCAAAAGAATTCACCCAAAACTTGAAAACGTCACAACACAAAACTCAAAATAGAAAACTCGTGAGCTCCGTTAGCGAAAGAAAAAAAAAGAACACTTCAAGGTACTGTAATGAACTCATTATTTATTTATATTGGTGTTAAACCTACTGTATTCCAACTTCTCTATGGATTATAAACTATTTCACTAACCATAGATTCATCAAAATAAGCAAACAACACACGAAAAACAGAATCTGTCAAAAACAGAATAGTCTGTAGTAATCTGTAGCTAGCGCAAGATCTGGAACCCCAAAAATTCTAAAATAAATTTCTGGACGTGAGGAATTTATCTATTAATCATATTCAGAAATAATTAACTAAATAGAACTCTTCAAATAAAAATGACAGCAGTTCTCATGAGCGGTAAAGTTTCTGTTTTTTACAGCAAGTTCAACAAGACATTCCCCAAGTCTTCCCAACGGTTCTACTTTGCACAAACACTAATTAAACACAAAAAACAACCAAAACAGAGGCTAAATAATTTATTTATTACTAAGCAGGAGAAAAAAGCAAGGAATAAAAATAAAATTGGGTTGCCTCCCAACAAGCGATATCGTTTAACGCCCCTAGCTAGGCATAAAAGCGAGGATAGATCTAAGTATTGTCATCTTTGGTAGGCAATCCATAAGCGGCTCTCATGATTGTTTCATATGGTAATTTTATTTTCTTTCTTGGAAAGTGTTCCATGCCATTTTTAATGGAAATTGAAATCTAATATTCCCTTCCTTCATATCAATAATCGCACCAACCGTTTTAAGGAAAGGTCTACCAAGAATAATAGGGCAAGAAGGATTGCAATCTATATCAAGAACAATGAAACCTACGGGCACATAATTCCTATTTGCAATAATAAGAACATCATTAATCCTTCCCATAGGTTTCTTAATAGTGGAATCCGCAAGATGCAAGTTTAGAGAGCAATCATCAAAATTACAGAAATATAGTAAATCACACAAAGTCTTGGGAATAGTAGAGACACTAGCACCCAAATCACACAAAGCATAAAACTCATGATCTTTAATTTTAATTTTAATAGTTGGTTCCCACTCATCATAGAGTTTTCTAGGGATAGAAACTTTCAACTCAAGTTTTTCTTCATAAGATTGCATCAAGGCATCAACAATATGCTCGGTAAAGGCTTTATTTTGACTATTAGCATGTGGAGAATTTAGCACGGATTGCAACAAGGAAATACAATCAATTAAAGAACAACTTTCATAATTAAATTCCTTGAAATCCAATATAGTGGGTTTAGCAACATCTAGATTTTTATTTCTTTCAATCCCACTTTCATCAATTTCATCATTAAGATCTAAATACTCCGAATTTTTAGAACGCCTTCTAGGTAAAGGAAGATCATATTCAGTTTCATCAAGATTTATATTGCAAAATAAAGATTTATTAGGGGACACATCAATAACTTTTAGATCTTCATCTTGATTTTCATAGGTATTGGAAGAACACGCTTTAATAAAGGCATCTTTGGAAGCACGCATCCTAGCGGTTCTTTCCTTGCACTCATCAATGGAAATTCTCATGGCTTTAAGAGACTCATTGATATCATGCTTAGGAGGAATAGATCTAAGATTTAAAAAATCAACCTCAAGGGAAATTCTATCAACGTTCCTAGCCAAATCATCAACTTTAAGCAATTTCTCTTCAAGCAAAGCATTAAAATTCTTTTGTGAATTCATAAACTCTTTAGCACTATTCTCAAATTCAGAGGGCATCTTATTATAATTTCCATAAGAGTTGTTGTAGGAATTCCCATAATTATTAGAAGGATTACTAGGATATGGCCTAGGATTAAAATTCCCTCTATAAGCGTTGTTACCAAAATTATTCCTACCAACAAAATTCACATCCATAGATTCATTGTTATTCTCAATCAAAGTAGAAAAAGGCATATCATCAGGATCAGAAGAAACACTCTTAGTAGCAAATAATTTCATAAGTTCATCCATCTTTCCACTCAAAACATTGATTTCTTCAATCGCATGCACTTTTTTATTAGAAGATCTTTCAGTATGCCATTGAGAATAATTAACCATAATATTATCTAGGAGTTTAGTAGCATCTCCTAAAGTTATTTCCATAAAAGTGCCTCCCGCGGCCGAATCTAAAAGATTTCTAGAAGCAAAATTCAATCCGGCATAAAATTTTTGTATGATCATCCACAAATTCAAACCATGAATAGGGCAATTACGTATCATTAATTTCATTCTCTCCCAAGCTTGTGCAACATGTTCATGATCAAGTTGTTTAAAGTTCATAATATCATTTCTAAGAGAGATGATCTTAGCGGGAGGAAAATACTTAGAGATAAAAGCATCTTTGCACTTGTTCCATGAATCAATACTATTTTTAGGCTAAGACGAAAACCAAGCTTTAGCACGATCTCTAAGCGAAAAAGGAAATAGCTTCAATTTAACGACATCATTATCGACATCTTTTTTCTTTTGCATATCACATAAATCAACGAAGCTATTCAGATGAGTAGCGGCATCTTCACTAGGAAGGCCGGCGAATTGATCTTTCATAACAAGATTCAACAAAGCAGTATTAATTTCACAAGATTCAGCATCGGTAAGAGGAGCAATCGGAGTGCTAAGGAAATCATTATTATTGGTATTGGTGAAGTCACACAATTTGGTAGTATCTTGAGCCATCGTGACAAACAAGCAATCTAACACACGAGCAAACAAGAACAAACGGGAAAAAGAGGCAAATAGAGAGGGAGGATAGAGAGAGAGAGGGCGAATAAAACATCAAGGGTGAAGTGGGGGAGAGGAAAACGAGAGGCAAATGGCAAATAATGTAATGCGAGAGATAGGGATTGTGATGGGTACTTGGTATGTTGACTTTTTGCGTATACTCCCCGGCAACGGCGCCAGAAATCCTTCTTGCTACGTCTTGAGCTTGTGTTGGTTTTCCCCGAAGAGGAAGGGATGATGCATCAGAGTAGCGTAAGTATTTCCCTCAGTTTTTGAGAACCAAGGTATCAATCCAGTAGGAGGCCACACTCAAGTCCCTCGTACCTGCGCAAAACGATAGCTACTCGCAACCAACGCGATTAAGGGTTGTCAATCCCTTCACGGTCACTTACGAGAGTGAGATCAGATAGATATAATATTTTTGATATTTTTGGTATAAAGATGCAAAGTAAAAAGTAAAAGAAAAGTAAGAAGCAAAGCAAGATTAAAGTGATGGAGATTGATATGATGAGAATAGACCCGGGGCCATAGGTTTCACTAGTGGCTTCTCTCAAGAGCATAAGTATTCTATGGTGGGTGAACAAATTACTGTTGAGCAATTGAAAGAATTGAGCATAGTTATGAGAATATCTAGGCATGATCATGTATATAGGCATCACATCCGTGACAAGTAGACCGAAACGATTCTGCATCTACTACTATTACTCCAGTCATCGACCGCTATCCAGCATGCATCTAGAGTATTAAGTTAAAAATAGAGTAACACCTTAAGCAAGATGACATGATGTAGAGAGATAAATTCATGCAATATGAAATAAACCCCATCTTGTTATCCTTGATGGAAATGATGCAATACGTGCCTTGCTGCCCCTTCTGTCACTGGGAAAGGACACCGCAAGATCGAACCCAAAGCTAAGCACTTCTCCCATGGAAAGAACTACCAATCTAGTTGGCCAAACCAAACGTATAATTCGAAGAGACTTGCAAAGATAACCAATCATACATAAAAGAATTCAGAGAAGATTCAAATATTATTCATAGATAGACTTGATCATAAACCCACAATTCATCGGTCTCAACAAACACACTGCAAAAACAAGATTACATCAAATAGATCTCCACAAGAGAGGGGGAGAACTTTGTATTGAGATTCAAAAAGAGAGAAGAAGCCATCTAGCTACTAACTATGGACCCGAAGGTCTGAGGTAAACTACTCACACTTCATCGGAGGGGCTAGGATGATGTAGAAGCCCTCCGTGATGACGGCCCACTTCCGGCGGAGCTTCGGAACAGGCCCCAAGATGGGATCTCGTGGATACAGAAAGTTGCGGTGGTGGAATTAGTTTTTTCGCTCCTGTTTTGATCGTTTGGGGGTACGTAGGTATATATAGGAGGAAGGAGTACGTCGGTGGAGCATCGAGGGGCGCACAAGGCAGGGAGCGCGCCCTAGGGGGGCGCCCCCACCCTCCGACCTCCTCTTTGACTCCTTGGAGTAGGGTCCAAGTCTCCTGGATCACGTTCGGTGAGAAAATCATGTTCCCAAAGATTTTATTCCGTTTGGACCCCATTTGATATTCCGTTTCTTCGAAACACTAAAATAGGCAAAAAACAGCAATTCTGGGCTGGGCCTCCGGTTAATAGGTTAGTCCCAAAAATAATACAAAAGTGGAAAATAAAGCCCAATATAGTCCAAAACAGTAGATAATATAGCATGGAGCAATCAAAAATTATAGATACCTTGGAGACGTATCAGAGACCACTCTCCAAAAGGTAATAGATGGTGTGTTGATGATGAACTCCTTGATCTTGTGCTTCAAATGATAGTCTCCCGAACAATCAACTCTCTCTCACAGATTTGGATTTGGTGGAAAGATGATTTGAGTAGAAAGCAACTTGGGGAAGGCTAGAGATCAAGATTCTTGTGGTTGGAATGGAATATCTTGGTCTCAACACATGAGTAGGTGGTTCTCTCTCAGAAAATGTATGTTGGAAGTGTAGGCACGTTCTGATGGCTCTCCTTGCGAATGAAGAGTGAGTGGAGGGGTATATATAGCCTCCACACAAAATCTAACCGTTACACACAAATCACCAAACTCGGTGGGACCGAATCATGAAACTCGGTCAGACCGATTTAGTTCAAAATGTAAATGTTAGGATTTTCGGTGGGACCGACATGTCAACTCGGTGGGACCGATTTCATTAGGGTTAGGGCATAACGTAATCTCGGTGAGACCGATCACATAAACTCGGTAGGACCGATTTCTGTAATAGGAAAACAGAGAGTTGGTCAGGCAAACTCAGTGGGACCGATTCGCTCATTTTGGTGAGACCAAAATGTTACAAAAGGGAAACAGAGAGTTTGCATTGTGAACTCGGTGGGACCGATCGCTCATCTCGGTTGAACAGAAACGTTACAAAGGGAAACAAAAGAGTTTGCAATCCCATCTCGGTGAGACCGAGATCCCTATCGGTGAGACCGAAGTGACTAGGGTTTTTGGCAGTGGCTATGTCAAATGAACTCAGTGGTGCCGGATAGATCAAATCGGTAGGGCCGAGTTTGACTTTCGATTTGGGACATATGTGGATATGAGAAAGTAGTTGAGGGCTTTTGGAGCATATCACTAAGCATTTTGAGCAAGCAAGCCATTAAGAAACACCTCGTCCCCTTTTAATAATATTGGCTTTTCCTATGGACTCAATGTGATCTTGGATCACTAAAATGAAAATGTAGAGTCTTGAGCTTGAGCCAATATGTGTCCTTAGCATTTTGAGGGGTCCACGTTCCTAATCCATGCCATGCCAATCATTGAACTTTCTGAAATGATCATCTTGAAATAGCATTAGTTCAGTGAGCTATATGTTGTTAGGAATTACCAAAGCCACCCATGGATAGTTGCACTTTCAATCTCCCCCTTTTTGGTAATTGATGACAACATATAGATCTATCAAAGCTTCGACAAATTATAATAAGATTTAAAGTACATCGTTGCTTTGAGAAGTATGTGATAAGAAAGAGCTCCCCCTAAATTTGTGCATTGTTTAAGATTTGCTTTTGAATGCAAATGCATAATCGATTAGGATCATGGGTCACTCTTCCATGTCATATACATCTTGGTGGAGCGCTCAAAATGATAGGAATTAAAACATGCACTCATCACCAAGCAAAGTAAATAATCATATATGAGATATAAAAGATAATATCATCCAAGCATAAGCATTAAGGTAGGATATGATCAAACACATGATCATACAAGTATCTCACACACAGACATAAAGTATCAAACGAGCTCACACAAAAGTATCAACCAAATAGCAAGAAAGACAAAGAAGCAGAGCACTCTCTCTCGAAGCCTAAGATCTATACACTTCTCCCCCTTTGGCAACAAGTTACCAAAAAGTTTGAAACTGCATAGTGCTATGAGTATCTCTAGGCTTGATCTTCGGGAGGTGGTGTAGAAAGGACTCCATGCACGAAGGCATCAGTAGATGTTGTTGGAGCTGGTGGAGTGGCAACTAGAGGTGGCACCGAAGCTGTTGTTGCTGGTGCTAAAGTAGTTGCTCTAGTGTTATCCACTGGCACTGCAACAAATCTCTGACCTCTAGGCACTCTCTGAAAAGCATCTGTAGTAGCCTTTCCTCTCTTTTCCTCTTCTTCCCCCTGGAGCTGCTCAACAGCTGACAGCATCTCTGTGACTTTAAGACCAAGATCATAAAATTTGGTCTCTATGATCCTCTCCAAGCTCTCCTGATTCTTGTTCAGGGTGGCCAAGCCCTTCTCAATCCTCAAAGTTGCTTGAAGTAGATATGCAAGCTGATCTTGTTTTGACTTCAGAAAAACTTGAGTTGCCTCCTCAACTCTTGGCATCTTTGCAGCCTTCTCAGCTTTTGCCTTTGCTCTCTTCTATTGTGCTTGCACATATGTGGGATCATCCTCATTCATCACAACTGTGTTATCTTCAAATTCTGCTCTCAAAGGTAAGTGCTCCTTGTCCAACAAATAAGTGCTTGTTCCCATCTTGGAGTTGATGAGCACCTGAATGTGTGGAGCATACCAACAAGATCTCTTTTGATCAGCAGCTGTCCTCTTGATTGTCTCAACAATCAGACTCGTGACCTTGAATTTCTGAGGAACATCAAATATCTGCAGCAAGTTGATCGAATGTCCTCTGATCATCTTGTGATCTCCAGATTTGGGCAACAATGTATGCCTCAATATAGTGTTGATTGTATCTAGACCAGACAACAAGTAATGTACAGATCCAAGCTCATGTGTTTCCAAAGCATTGTCTGGGATCTCTTTGTACATGTTGGCCATAGAGTTGTGGTCTTTCTTCTTCTTGGCATAGACATCCAAGTTATCTTCATGCTCTTCAGGGGCATTTATCAACTTGGCCCACTCATCAACAGTTGACTGGTACCTTGTACCCTCAGACATCCATACAATGCTACCATCTAGATAAAAATGAGCAGTGGAGTAGAATTGCATGATGAGTTCATCATTCCATTTTGTCAGCTCTTGACCCACAAACTCGTCAACACCACATGATCTGAAACTCTCATGTACACCTAGAAAATGGTCTTCATTCTCATCAATGTACTCCTAGTCAGCCCACTTCATGTCACAAACTTTAGCCTTCTTGTCCAGCAGAATGGTTTCATAGAAATATTGTTGTTCTTTGGTGTGGAACCTGTAGTCCACATCAGTCTTTCTTCTCACAACATAGGGATCACTTTGTCTCCAAAGTCTCAGACATGCATCCTACCTGATGCTCATATCCTCTGCCACTGGATGACTGTCATTATGATCTGGAATCTTTGGTTTAATTTTCCTGAGCACTTGGGCTTCGGCATCTTATTCTTCCATTTCAGGCACTGGGGCCTTTGTAAGTGCATCTAGTGCCACCCTTAGTTGGTTTTGGAGTATTGACGACAAACTTGGTTGAGGGAGTAATGTGTTTGTGAGAATCGCAGGATAACATAGGTAGTAGTCCCATACTGATTCGGTTTACCTACCAGAGATGACCCCCTAAAAATGTGTGAAGACATTGAAGACAATGGTGGTATATGAAGATATTCACGGTGAAGATTATGACCTGAGAAGACACCACATGAAGACTATGGAGTGCGAAGACATAGTTGTTTAGTAGTTTCCTTTTCTTCTTTGTTGAGTCATAGGAACCACTGTACTGTTAAGTGGGGTCCAAGTGAACAGAGTCAGAGTGACTGATGTGATGCTCAACCAAATCCTATGTCTTCGAGCGAAGACAATGAGAGCAAATCTTATCCAGAGCTGGATGAGTCAGCTTTACTTGTAGCCCAAGTCAAGCTGTTGCGTGTGTTTGAAATCTGACCATTGGACATGTGTCAGTTCCTTAGTGACCCAAGGTCATTTCGGACAAATCAGGCCGGGTTGCCTCCTGGCTATAAATAGCCCACCCCCTACACCATAAATTAGTGGCTGCTTAGAGTTAGTGCACGACTTTTGTCATTTGAGAGCAACTGTAACGCCCACGATGCGGCTATATCTCCCACGTGTCGAAGCATGACTTAGAGGCATAACCACATTGTAAGCAATGTAGCAAGAGGGGTAATCTTTACACCTCCCATGTACTGAATAAGGAAAGAGATACATAGTTGGCTTACAATCGCCACTTCACACAAAACATGAATAAAGCATTACAACAACCAGATACAATCAAGGTCCGACTACGGAACCAAAATAAAAGAAGACTACCCCTGATGCTACAGATCCCCGATCGTCCCAACTGGGCTCCACTACTGAGCAACTGGAAACGGAAACAACATAACAAACACGATCTTCATCGAGCTCCTCCTTGAGCTCGGTTACGTCACTTACACGATATCATCGGCACCTGCAAGCTGGTTTGGAAGTATCTATGAGTCACGGGGACTCAGCAATCTCACACCCTCGCGATCAAGACTATTTAAGCTTATAGGTAGGGAAAAGGTATGACGTGGAGCTGCAGCAAGCACTAGCATATATGGTGGCTAACATACGCAAAAGAGAGTGAGGAGAGAAGGCAAAGCACGGTCGTGTTCTAGAAATGATCAAGAAGTGATCCTGAAACTACTTATGCTCAAGCGTAACTCCAACACCATGTTCACTTCCCAGACTCCGCCGAGAAGAGACCATCACGGCAACACACGCGGTTGATGCATTTTAATTAAGTTAAACTTCAGGTTTTCTACAACCAGACATTAACAAATTCCCATCTGCCCATAACCGCGGGCACGACTTTTGAAAGTTCAAAACCCTGTAGGGGTGTCCCAACTTAGCCCATCACAAGCTCTCATGGTCAACAAAGGATATTACTTCTCCCAAGACAACCCGATCAGACTCGGAATCCCGGTTACAAGACATCTCGACAATGGTAAAACTAAACCAACAAAGCCGCCCAATGCGCCGACAATCCCGATAGGAGCTACACATATCTCGTTCTCAGGGCAACACCGGATGAGACATCCTACGAGTAAAACCAACCCTCAAGTTTCCCCGAGGTGGCCCCGCATTCTACTCAGTTCGGACCAACACTTAGAGAAGCATTGGCCTAGGGGGGGGGGGGTTAAAATAAAGATGACCCTTGAGTCTGCAGAACCCAAGGGAAGGTGGTAGATTGTTAGTGCAAATGGTAAAACCAAGGTTGGGCCTTGCCGGAGGAGTTTTATTCAAGACGAACTGTCAAGGGGTTCCCATTATAACCCAACCGTGTAAGGAACGCAAAATCAAGGGACATAACACCGGTATGACGGAAACTAGGGCGGCAAGAGTGGAACAAAACACCAGGCATAAGGCCGAGCCTTCCACCCTTTACCAAGTATATAGATGCATTAATTAAATAAGAGATATTGTGATATCCCAACAAAATCCATGTTCCCACAAGGAACAAACTTCAATCTTCACCTGCAACTAGCAAAGCGGTAACATGGCCAAACAATGGTTTGCTAGGACAAGGTGGGTTAGAGGCTTGGCTTAACAATATGGGAGGCATGATATAGCAAGTGGTAGGTATCGCAGCATAGGCATAGCAAAAGAGCGAGCATCTAGCAAGCAAAGATAGAAGTGATTTTGAGGGTATGGTCATCTTGCCTGAGATCCCGCAAGGAAGAAGAATGAGTCCTTGAAGCGGACAAACGGACGTAGTCGAACGGATACTCACAAACGCGACGTTAACGGAACTAACCCAAAGAAGCAACACCGGAAAGAAGCAAACAACATAGTAAACAACCATCACTTAAACATGGCATGATGCACAATCAAGTATGATGCATGTCCGGTTTAATGCGGCATGGCATGGCAATATGCAACAAACAACACTACAAATTAAGTGGAGCTCAATATGCAACTCCGTTGCATATTGACGAAACACCACATTCAAGTTATTTAGTTCGATCTCGTTTATGTACCCAACAATATTAAATGTTGTTACACATGGCAAGAGGGTGAAGCAAAGTAAAACTACCTATCTAGGCAAGGTTAAATGAGGTCAGAACAACAAACAACAAGTCCGGAAACTCCGCATGTGCATATTTTAAGGTTTGGTACTGTTCTGACCTAAGCCATATTTTAGAGTTGTTAAACATGCAAAGTAATGCCATCATGTTAAACTAGGCATTTTTCTACCCCATTTACATATAAAGTTTATTTAAAATGGAGCTATGGTTATTAAGTTATGAATTAAAGCATTTTACATGGCAATATGGCAAAGTATATGCAAACAGCAGTTTAAACATCTCAAGCATGCATGAAAGTTGGATATTGTGAAACTAGATGAAATTCTAGTCAAGTTACATATATAAATTATTTAGATCTGATGCACGATTGTGAAGGTATTAAATGCATGAAGTTTAGGGGCCATTCTGCAAAACTGGCACTCTCTGGGAAATAGCTAAATTCGCTGGAAAGGAAAAAAACATGATGGGCTGGAATCTGGATTGACTGGGCTGCTCACCTCGTGGGCTCACGGCCCAGTCAGGGGAGAGGCTTGGCAGGCCGGGACGCTGGGCCTTAGGGAGGCGCTGCGGAGCTGGGCCGTCCCTTACGCTGGAGCTGGGCCTCGTAGGCAGATCGAGTGGAGGCAGGGCGAGGTCAACGCGAGGCAGGGACGGGGGCTTCAAGTCGGGGCGCTCGTCTCCCTCAAAAATAAAATGCAGCAGCAGGACCGGTCAACAATCACGACGATGCACGTGACTCCGGCGACGGGGCCTTGGCGGCGATGTAGGAAGGGAAGCGGTGGGTCTTCGGTGCGGGGCGTCGACCTCCTGCTCGATGCAGAAGCAGAGGAGGCGGCCTGACTTGTAGCGGATGCCGCGGCGGCCTGGCGCGGCCTGGGACTCCGACGAAGAGCAGTGTGACGGGGAACTTGGCGACAACGGAACTCGTGCAGACACCGCGAGGGCTCCGGGGAGATGGGGGCGACCGGAATGGATGGAGGCGGCGCAGGCCGACCGGATTCGGTCCAGGGAGGTGCGTGGTGGCGCAGGGCTTGAGGAGGCCATCGACCATGGAGTCAGGCGGAGCTCCTGTGAAGATGAGAGAGAGAGATCATGAGAGAACGAGAGAAAAGGAGACATGGAAGGAGAGGAGGAGGGCGATGGGGCCTGGCAGTCGACGGTGCTAGCAACGGCGTGCTCCGGCTAGGAACTTGGCCGGTGAGGAGGGATCGAGGAGCTCGGGCTCCCATCTCCTGGACGAGGGAAGGCTCGAGCGCGGTGTCTCCTGCTCGACTGCTGCAGGCACAGGAATGAGGAGGCGAGGTGGTAGGACAGCGGATGGATCAATCTGGCTGGATTTTTGGATCAGGCATCTGGCTGTTGGTAGGTGGGGATGATCCAGATCCAATAGTGACGACTGCCCGGTTCAGGTCCGGGACAAATCTCGGACGTGCGCGCGAGGAGGGCCACGGGCTGACGAGAGAGCTTTGGCTAGGCCTGGCGGTAGGTAGTGGACTATGCAGAAGGCCTCAGGCTGAGAGAAGAGAAGAGAGAGAGGCCCGGCGACTGTTTGCGGAGACCGAAAACGTGCGACGTGTGCCCGACTATAATGCCGCTATAGTTTAAAGGTTGGGCTATCAAACAAACTTCGAATGCGCTGAAACTTGGCAGGCGGCCTACCTACACTATAATAAGACCACACGCCAACTTTCAACCCATTTGAAGAACATTTTCCGGCCACTTATAAAATACTATTGCGGACATGGCGCGGGCGCGTGCAAGTGTGTCTGGGCTCAGAACGGACAACGGACGGAACTGGGGGAACCCGGACGAATGCAGTTTGGAAAACAAGAAGATGCAAGGCACATGATGACATGACAAGATGCAACACGCAAGCAAATGACACGACAACAACAGCGAATAACTAGAAGACACCTGGCGCAACGGTCTCGGGGCGTCACAGCAACCCACCTCCGAAGCATTTGAGAGAGAGATCCTTGCGAGGACAAAGCCCTATACACCCAGAGCCAAAGAGTGTTAGGCATCATTGAAGTCTTTCTATCTACGTGATCTGAAGACTTGTTACACTTGAGCTCCAGCCGGTTAGGCGTCGTGTTCTGAGCGTCCAACAGTCATTGCGCATCACCAGAGAATGAAGTCTGTGAAGGTTTGGAAGTCTACCTTGAAGACTTACCGGAGTGATTGGGCGAGGACTGTGTGTCCTTAGCTCAAGGGGAATAAGGTGAAGACGCGGTTTTCTGAGTTAAATCTCAGCCTCCCTAACCATATGTACAGTTGTCACAGCAACTAGAACTGGTCTACCAAATCCTTGTCTTCACCAAGCTGCTGGTTCTATCCTTCACTTCCCTTTACTTTATAGTTTGTCTTCATGAAGTCATTGCCTGCCTGTATGATCTGATTGACTTCACTAAGTGAAGACTGTTTACTGTTTGGCTTTGCACTGTCTTCCATCCCGATCCTTACTCCTAGCTGCTGATAGTCTTCGTGCTTTCACTTCATTGCTTACTTGACTATGGCCTATCTAGTCACTACAAAAAAAGACACATCTGTGACATTTTGGGCCGAACAATTTTTTTTCTGTCATACTTATGACACTTCTATGACAATAATTGTGACAAAACCCGGTATCATCATAGATGTGGTGGGGTCCTACTTCTATGACAGAAAATGGACTTTTCATCCTGGGCAGGCCGAAGACGCAGCTGCATGACATTCTTTGGGCCGTCCATGATGAAAAAACCCGTGGTAGAAGCGAGGGCGAGGAAAATATTGGGGAGTTCCCGGTTATGGTGGGTAGTCGGGGGCCGAGCGATGCGCGTTTCTCTCGTACGCACACGCGTGTGTGCGAGGCATTGGGCTCTAACTGAACCCGAGCGAGGCATTGGGCTCTAACTGAACCCGAGCGATTGCACTGCAGGCTATGCATTACACTGAACCCAAGCGATCGATCGATCCCTTGATGTTAACTGAAGCCGAGTGATTCCTTCGCTACTGCTGCTAACTGAAGCCGATCGATGCTGCCTCCGGATGAACAGTGAGCGTTGTTGGGGGGTTTGGATGAATAGTTCCTGGTGGGGGGTTGGATGAACAGGACCCCATGGTAGTAGAGGTCGTTGCCGGTGGATGAATAGTACCCCGATCGATCGAGCCGGTGGATGAACAGGACCCCGTGGAGGGCTTGATGAATAGGACCCTTTGGAGGGCTGGTTGAATAGTAGCCGGTGGAGGGCTGGTTGAACAGTAGCCGGTGGAGGACTGGATGAACAGTAGCTTGTGGAGGGGTGGTTTAACAGGACCCCCGTGGAGAGGGCTGGTTAAACAGTAGCCCGTGGAGGAGCGCGCGGTGGAGGCTGGATGAACAGGAGCCTGTGGATGAACAATCACAGGTGAAGGCTGGAGGAGGTTGACGGTGGATGAACAAGAGCCCGTGGAGGCAGTCGCCGGTGGATGAACAGTAGCCCGTGGAGGCAGTCAACGATGGAGATGAACAGTATCTCGTGGAGTCCCGTTTTGCGGTACGCCACACCCCTCGCGATGAACAGGACCCCCGATTCGACCGTAGCGCTCCAACACAAGTCTGTTTCTTCCGTTTCGCAGTACGCCACACCCCTTCCGATCAACAGGACCCTGTTTCGACCATAGGAGGTCCGTTTCCTTCATTTTGTGGTACGCCAGATCCCTCCCGATGAATAGGATCCCGTTTCCACCGTGGCCAGTCGAACATAAGGTCGTTTCCTCTGTTCCGTGGTACGCCGGGCCTCGTTTCCATCGGCAGTTCCATCCAAGCCGGTTGGCTCCCGATGAACAACACGCATTCCGTTGCCTCCCGATGAACACGACGCATTCCGTTGCCTCCCCATGAACACGACAACGACGCAATTTCTCCGTTCCGACCCAGCCACAGCCATGTACACGAGCCCTGGTCATACGTATGCGTGAGTAGGTGTTCGAGACCCCACCCGTATATACGTACGTGGCCGTATTTTCTTTCCTACACCCTGGCTGTTGTACATACGTGTACATGCTACATGCGCGCCTCTACTACGAGACTTGCCCTTCCTTGCACAGCCACGGTTCATCGCTGGAGCCTGTAGACAGACCGATCGGCCAGTATGGACGTACACATTCGCGACCAGAATGACAACACTATGTACACTTTGACCAGGTGGGTCCCGACTGTTAGGCACTTCCTTGCGTGCGAAGATGTAGCTGGTGGGTCCCAGCAGTCAGGAGGTGAATCAATTTTTCCTGTAATATGGACGCACTTCCTTGTGTGCGAAGATGTAGCTGGTGGGTCCTAGCAGTCAGGGGAAACGTTTTTTCGTGAAATACGGTGGCCTGTCCGGTGGGTCCCTGCTGTCAGGTGGAGGAATAATTATTTTCCGCGTAAAAAGGAGGCACTTCCTTGCTGCGGCCATGGACCCAGCTGTCAGCCTCTCCACGTACAGCACTCTTCCGATGGAAGTCGGTCGTTGAGCACATTGACCACGCCGCGTCGAGAGCAGCAAGGCGATGGACGACGGCGAGGCCTAGGAAGGGGATGACGCGGAGCCGGGGAAGACGCGGTAGTGGATACCCACACAGAGAGGAGTATGAGGGTTCACTGGTTCGGCTGTGGTGTGAGGATGCCGTTGCCGTAGGGCCCTGCCAGCGGTGGGAGTGGTGGCAGCACAGCCAGCCACAGGAGGCAGGAGCAGGCGGCATGACCGGCGCTGCTTTGGGCGGCTGGAGTAAGAAGACCAGAGGTTGAAGAATCACAACGGCCGTTGGATGGACATCGTACAGTCACTGCAGCTAGAATCGTTTATATTGACTAAGTTGATAAAGCCCTTAGTACGCGTCAACTTAGTAGGCCCACAGGTCAGCCTCCGAAACGATGCACCCAGATGTTATGGGGAGAAATCATTTTTTGGGCGGCTGAAGCTAGAATATCCGAGATTGAAGAAGAAGCACGACATCCATTGGACGGACATCCAACGGACACTGCTGCTAGAACCGTGTGTTGACTATAAGTTGAGAAAGCCTTGCATACGCATCAACTTAGTAGGACCACAAGTGTGTGGCAGAGAACTTATAGCCCATTTGCGATTTGTAAGAATGCACAGGCCATTTTTGAATTCTATTGGAATTTACTACAGCCCATTTACAGTTTGTTAAAAGTACAACCCATTTCTAGCTAGGACAATGATTAATAATTTCAACCAACCGTTCAAAACAGAATTCAATAAAATTTCCCACACTTTGATAGGATCCTAAATATTTTTGTCCTGAAATTTCTAGTCAGATTAAATATAATTTCAATATAAATTTGTATTACGTAAAAATCCAATGAAACATTGCGCGCGCAACAATTAATGAAATTAAAATTTTCAAAATCCAAAAGTAATATTTTATAAACTAATTACGTGTTTGGTGCATTTTTTATAGTCACTGCCTAGTTTTTACAATTACATCCCATTTATTATTTCTTAAAGCCCATTTTCTTGTTAAGCCTAATGCATCCCTCCTAGGAAAGATTTGCAGCCCAGCGGGGCGGAGAATAACAAGTTGACCTGGATTGTGTACAACTGTTGGCCCAGTTGCATTGCTGATGTTGAAAAAAGGCCTGTGTAGTACAGTACAACCTTACATGGCTACTCAGCCCACATTTAGCGACGCCGGAACGGCCCAAACAAGGCTTCTGTACAACTTTTTGAAGTCACTGAGCTAAATTAATAACTTAAGAAAAAAGTTAGAGTACAGTGGAACCTAATTAAAAGCTATCATGAGCGAAGAAATAATTCAACGGGTCCCACTTGTGCGTGTGTGTGCGTGTGTGTGTCTGTGAGAGAGAGAGAGACCCATCGGTCGATGCTCGTAAATACAACTTTCAGCCATATGCATTGATGATGCTCAGTAAAAACTTATATAGTTGACACAATCATATAGAACATCATAGCACACTAAACTTGCATACAAAAATTTCATGCAGGCGGCACAATCAGGGTGGAAGCAGTGGATCACTACGGGTAGGGCTATGTTGAAACCAACGAACTCATACGTAACGGTTCATCGTCTTTATCAATGACAGGGAAATATCTTGAATGTTGTGTAAAGAAAACAGACAGACAACACAATATATAAGTTCTGCTAGAACATTAAGTTGACGTACAGCCCTTTCTAAAAAATGTTCAGGTAAAAAATAGAACATGTCATCTGACAAGATTCAGTTGTTACCTCAAATTAGAGCACATCCAGGCAGCCAACCCTGCCTCTTCTCCCAAAGAAGCAGTGGCCTCTGCTGCGCGATGGAGTAGGCCCTGTGCCGTCCATCATTCCAAGCAACACAGGGAAAGTCTAACGTTGACTCCTATAATGGACGTCGTCGACGGACCCGGGCACCAGCGGCGGCGGCAGGACTTCGATTGATGGATTGACCACTTCTTCGACATGCACGAACACTCGATACAGGTACATCCCTAACGTGGTCCGCGGAGGCCATGGTGGCGACGAATAGTACAACCCCGGTTCTTGCACCGGTATATCAACACCAATCACCTTCGGTATGGTGGACGGCTTCTTCATCCATGCCATAACCGTTAGAGCCCGGCTGTCTAGAGGAACAAACGTACTTACGAGCTCACCTCCAAGGTCGTTGATAAGCTCATTCATGGACTCGCTGTTCCAAGCATGTCGAGGCATGCCTTGGAAGGTAAGCTTTTTTAAAAAACACAAGCTCAAAGGGCATCGAACCCCATCCTGGGTGCCACCGATCAAAGCTCACCAGCGCGCCATCGCAGAACAAACACCGGGAAGATTCGAACACACGACTACAGTCGAAAGTTGTCCGGAACCTGACGAAGAAATCAGCCGGTGGAGGACATACTTCGATGAGCAAGTCACTTATTTGGATGTTGTGCATAATGCCAAGAGCTTTGACAAGGTCGTTCGGCAAGACGGGAGGCCGGTCGCCGTTGATGGTTACCATCAGCACTTTGTCGGCAAGCTGGTCGTCAAGTGCCGCCATGCCATTGTTGAGCGACAGCACGCAGCGCCCGAAGGCAGGACAGACCTCAGGATCTCTAGCTCGGAGATCCGCATTGACCGGCAACATGATAGTGTGCCTGAGTAAAGGGAGTACAGGAGGGGGATTTGGGGGAACTGGTCAGGAATCAAGATTCCAGAGGTGGGGGAGGGGCGGGGATGAAAAGGTAGCATGAATTTCAAATACGCGCCAATATGCTATCGGCGCGCAAGCGCACGAAAACACCGGTGGCGCCCACATGTCGGCCTAAGAGTCCCTATTCTTTCTTTTTTGAGAGCCCGACCTTTTTATGAGGATCTTTTGAGAGCCTAGCCTGAGAGTCATAATTGACCTATTTGGCATTGCGTTACTACTCGGCCCATATTCAACGACACCACACTGGCCCAAACAAGTGTACATCATCGAAAAGACGTTGAGCTCAAATTATAACTTGAAACAAGGAGATATACTATGAACACTGGAGAATAGTGATGCCCTCATTTAGCCCACCAGCAGTTCGAGGCAATAAACAGTTCGAAACAACGATATATGCAACATTCAAACACTGACTAGTTACTACTACTGACATAAACAGTAAGACATGATAGTTCATAAGAAGTCTTGCTACACCACCAAAATGCACCCATCTGCAACGCACAGACCTCATGATCCAGACGAGAATGACATTCTAAATAGAGGCAACTATTACATAGTAAGAGTGACATAGACGAGGATGACCAAATGACGAGGAATATGCATAACAAAAGGGAGAACTACCCATCCAGAACAAGCAGCAAAGACAACAAGTCATTCGAAGAGGGATGATCCAACACCATCATAATTTGCAGCCTCGGTTCAGCCACCAGTGATCTGGAGACACCAGTACTCCACCCTTTCGACGCAACAGCCCAATTACCTATCAACCTGAAGGCTTGAACCACATCACTACCTGTCGGACTCGACACATCCAAGGATCAAAGTTAATCTAGATGCCTTTGTCATTCTCACCTTCTTTTGGCTGCAGGCTGTATCATTGAGAATTAGGGGAGTTTGCTCCTGAACTCCTAGGGCTCGCCGTGTAGACACAGTTTTCCATAGCAAACAGAGCCTCTCTGCCATCAAGGTCCTTGCCAACGGTGATCTCCTGGTTAATTGGATAATCGAGTCCGAGAAACAGAGAGTATGAACCAAGGATGTTTACCCGCCTCCAACTCAAAAATCCTGCAGGCCCCAATAAGCTGGTATCCTGCTCATAGACGTAACAGCCACTGTCCGGATACTCACGTATTTCACGGTGCTTGCATACAATGGGGTTTTTGCAATATAAATTTTTCAGCTCATGTGTACGAATGATCATCAGTCTTGTGCTGTCCTCTGATTGAGTGAGGAACCAGTTGTGCTTCCCTGTTTTTGGCAAAGGTGGTGTGATTACAAAGGGCAGTAACTGTAGGGACACTGCATCATATCAAAAAGGACAGGCATTGTTAATGTAAGATCAAAATTGTTCATAGTATAAGTAGGATAATGCAAGAAACATCATTTGATATGTCCCTGTTGGAACTGGGAGGAAAATACAGGTAAATGTATACTGGGTTCGAAAATATAGAAGTGCCATGCATGGTTATACTCATGTTATCTCCCAATAGATTCTTCACAGGAAACTACCATGTCATGCATGTTATGTAATCATGTTCTGTCCTCACAAACAAATTCTTCAAGGAAACTAACAGACCATGCATTGTTATATACTCATGTTCTGTGGGCAAAATTTCTATGAGTATATTATTCTAGCCATTGATTGCTGAAGGGCGAACATAGGTATGTACACACGGTAAGCATTACAGGATTTCACTACTTCAAAATATAGAGTTCTCTATATGCACATTTACTTCCCTAATGTATGGTTAGATGAAATCAACAGTGTGATGCATGTTTCTACATCATGAAAATGAGGAAACTAACATGGCCATTGATACACACTCATATTTAGTAGTATATAGATTACTATAAAATAAGGAGAATATCAATATCTTCAGTTTGATTATCTAGTGGTACAAATTGGCTGTAATGACATGGTCACAATTGCATGACTTAACTCATTGCAAATATAGCTGATCTACGGCGTCTCTAATACATAGCCATAGTTCTACTCAAATTATGCTCAAACAGGGATATGCCAATCATCACAAAAAGTTCAAACACTGTCATGGCGTCATCATTAACATCAGATGGAAACAACTTACACGCACCGTCCCAGCAATACGTGGTGCCATCTGCTTTGTCGATCGAGTAGATGATGCCATTGTGTTCAATAGCATCACAGACGTGTGTATTAGCTTTGACGATGATCCACTGCGAGCTGAGTTGTCTCTAGCTAAAGAAGGCACCGGCGGAAAGATAGGCGAGTCCCTTGTCGAACAACGAAATTATCTTGAAGTCTGCGTAATCCGCATGTCATGTGGGCACTTGGCAGATTACAATCTTCTGCAAAACAAGGTGTGTCCAACTGACGACGTAATCTAGATGACTTGGACCACGAAGGTAAAACTCTATATCATCCAACGGAGGAAGGATAATCTCATGGGAGGTCTGGAAGTACACGAGCACCAACTTTTCCCCGTCTTCTCTGATGGCAGCCATCCAGTGGGAGTTCATGCTGACCCAGTACATAACTGCAAGAAGTTTCGGGCGATGGTGATCGGATCGAAGTCGAGGGAAATGGTGTACGGCGACCTACTACATACCTGCAAAGAAGTTTTGGCTAATGGAGGTCAGATTAAAGTCGAGGGGCATCATGTATGCCTCCGTATCAGGATGAGCAAATCTCGCAAGACCAGATAGCAGCAAGCAGGGTGTCTTGAAAAGCTTAGGCCTCGCTTCGACGATGGCCGTGTGCATGCCCCTCGAGCATGCAGCCAGCCACAGGGCGCTCAACATATCCATACACGAACAACAGAGGTCGAGGACCTCACTGGGGAGATTGCTCCAATCGCGGCTCATATGGATGTTGCGCGATTCGCGTTCGGCCATGGTGGAGTTTGGAAGGTGGGGTTTTGGGGGGCTTGATTCATGGGAGAGAAGGCTTTCGGTGCTGGAGCGGCTAGCGAGGGAATAGTGGTACTGGGGGAGGCAAGCGAGGCAGGGGTACGCGGGGGCACAGTGAGATGATGAAGAGTGACCTCAGGATCTCCAACGAGACGGATATGGAGATGGAGTGGTGCTAGGGAAGAGGGAGATGAGGCGAGGCATGCTATACAGCGGCGGTAACAGTGAATGCACAGTGCACAAGGTGAGGTTGACTTTGGTAACCCAGACACGCCGCCTGGACTGGTGTCACCTCGGGCGTAGGGTCTTGTCACTTCACTGTGAGGACCGGATAAATAATAGTATTTTGACCATCAAGTGTACCACAGTTGTACAACAACTACTAGTAGGAGTAGTAGGAACATGAGTTTTGTCTGCGCATAACTTTTTCAGTATTTCTCTAATTAGTCTGTGTATATACCCTTTTTCATGCGCCCATTTCCCTCCATGCCCTGCAACATTAATTAGCATACGCATGAGCAACTGCAGCCAGACTCCAACCAATAAACTACAGCATGCAAGTGGGCCATTCTGTGCATGTCGGAGAGAGAAAAGGCAACCGAAGAGCCCATCCAATCCATTACATGCAGCAGTCAAACCACCGCAGCTCTCTTCATGCATGCACATAAATTCTCCCATTTACTTCTCCATCGGGAACCGATTTTCCTCGGCTTCTTCACTACTCCTTGATCTTCATTTGCATCCAAACCACACTGCATTCACATTGTTTTAACCTCTTCACATCCTCGTGGAGTAATTCCGAAGCCCCTATAAATAATCATCTTCATCAGTTAGACTAGCCATCTAATCCTAATTCTCCAAACCATAGCCCTACGGTCCAGTGGTTCCAAATGGCGAAAGTGATCGAGATGCAGGTTTTTAGCGTCCAACATGCCCTCGTCGAAGGCTCATTGAGCATAGTTGCCACAGTCACCAACCACCCAAGGGTTGTTCGGAAGTTGATCAACAATGTATCCAACTCCCTCCAAAAGGTGGAGATGAAGGTCACCGATCTCAACGCAGAGTACATGGAGCGTGCCACTGGGAAGATCCAATGCGCCGCCGTCCTTCAGTTGTGCCTCGAAGATGATGTTTTGGTGTACCACATCATACACGCGCCCTCCATACCAGGTGAGCTTCCTGATTTCTTGTCTCGGGAGGACATATACTTCTTTGGGGCAGCCATCGCAGGGGACAAACAGAAGTTGGAGCCATACAACCTTGATTTGAAAAGCATCGCTGACCTACAAACCAAAATAAAAATTCATGTAGAAGATTGTGATAAACCTACACCATCCCTATTCGGCGTAGCAAATTTTGTGCTCAGAGCAAATCTTTAGAAGGGTGACGAGACACTGGCATTAAGGTCGTCTGGATGGGAGAATTATCCCTTGACGTACGAGCTGATAAAATATGCTGCCCTCGATGCCCCTGTGAGTTTCGAGATAGCTGCAAGGTCTAGAGAGCTTGTTGCGAAGCCGTCTCCCACATAAAATAAGAACAACAACAAGAAGAAGAAGATGCTGCACCAGCAGTAGGGCATTATGGATGGATGAACTATTTCCTCTCTTGTAAAAAAATATTCCCTCTCTATGTATATTGATATAGATGGACTATTTCGATGGTATGCATGTCTTTGGAACAAGTAGTAGAGTGGGTCTGCTTGACTATAAGGAACTATTTATCCACCTAGGTTTCTCTACTACTCCTTCCAGTGATCGGTATGCAATGCATGTGTCCGTAGACATGACAGCTTGTCCATGGAAGTTCAACTACGGCGACCATCATGTTTCATCCACTGCCACTCGCGATTCCCATGACGCCCCTCCAACCCACGACACCACGTCCCCCGACGTGCGCCTCACCCCTCTCGGCCGCATCGCCCCTCTGCCTTTGTGTGCATGACATGTGGGCCAACTGAAATGCGGTGAGCATCAAGTTTCTACCACATCCACATGCTATTCCCACAACGTCGCTCGAACCCATGACACCACACATCCCCCGACCTGCGGCTCACCCCTCTCGGCCCCACTGCCCCTCTGCATTCGGGAGCATTACATGTGGACCAGCCACCTATCAGGTCTACATGTTATTGACTCAAAGTCAGGTGTCGTAAGGCACTGAAGCTCAGACCCGAGGGCCCCGAGAGGTAAATGTAACTCCTGCGCCAAGCCTTGTGGTGCTACCGCTGCACGAACTCGTGGCAAACTCGAGATTTGTTTCTGTACTATACATGCACGCAACAATTTAATGGACATTGTAATCTCAACATGTGATGGTAAGCTCTAAATTTGAATTTGAAACTTATAAATCAAAAAAATTCAAAACAAATAAACTTGGAGAGAGGGAGTATACCATTGGATGTGTCCCATACGAAACAAGTCCCCTGGTTTGTCACCGCGAAGATGCGGTTAGAAAGGAGCACAGTGTCTTCGTACTCGTATGAAAACAAATCGGCCGCAGATAGCATCGTCCACCTTTGACTGCCATGTGCAAGGTTCGTGCTATCTTCTTCAATCTCACTGTGGTTCCATCATACCAATTCAGGCGGTGGCCCGTTGCATGGCTGATCCCAATGTTGGACAAAGGTTCTGCGGGAACGGTGTCACCATTTTAAATGTTGTGCAAATTAATGTTGGTACCCTCCCATACATATGCAAGCCAATCTCCACACGCACCGAGCCTAACCTATGAAAACAGTGGGCAGGGGGAGAATTAGGAAATGGACACAGAAGTAGTCTTTAGAATGCATTTACTACATGATCAAACTCATCTTACCTGCTCATCGGACAAAATCCGAGTGCCCCTCAACGTCAACTTGCAACTATGGCCACACCGCACTGGAGAGACCCCCAAGGAAACATCCTCGCGCGTTGCACAGAACATCAAGATGCATTTGTATGAGTAGTTTATGTTGTGAGAGAAAAGGATGAACGAGGGAAGGCCTTATTTGCAAATGTGGAGAGGGGTGTAGGTTTCTTTTTGCAAAATTGCCACAGTTTTCTTCCTATCCATCAGATATAAAATCAGACGGCCTATAAAAAACCATAGTTGGTGATGATGGTGTGCCTGCCATCCTGCAATATGGGCCGTCCAATCTATATCTAACGGATAGGAAGGAAACTATGACAATTTACCCGCACTCCTCTCCACATTCGCAGATAGGGCTTTCCTTCGTTCATCCTTTTCTCCCACAAGATCTTGGTGTTCCATGCAACGCACAGGCATCTTGCTTGTATAAGAGGGGTGTGGGTATTTTTTGCAAAATTGTGATAGTTTCCTTCCTATCCGTCAGATATAAATCGGACGGCCTATACTGCAGGATGGCAGGAACACCATCATCAACAACTCTGTTTTCTATAAGAATAGAGTAGAGACAGAGATAGAGACTACTACTACCAATGTGCTGGCCCGTGCTTTGCAATGGATCCAAATTAGTAGAATAATACTTGTTCACGGGCTTGAAATATAAACACTCTAGTTTTGATATACATATATCAGTAAAAGTAAATCATGCTTCACTCAAAATATATTCCTTGGCCTGTTTTGATGGTTTGAAGATAACAGGTTTAAAAAAATTGGAGCTGTTTTTATACATTTTGTAGCGTGGCACAGCATCCGGTGCACCTAATCGTCTGAAAAAATAATGGAGTTTGGGTCGGTGGCACACCTTGCGGCAATATGCCCGTGCATTGCAGGGAACATCAAGATGCATTTTTTTACAAAACACCTGTTGTGATTGACCCTTGCAGGAGTAATCTGATGTGTAAAAACTAATGATATCTCCAGAATTTTATCGAAAAAATGGTATCTTCGGAACAAGTTTTCTCTACTACCGCTCCTTGCAGTGAGCGGTATGCAATGCATGTGTCAGCAGACATGGCAGCTTGTCCATGGAAGTTGAACCACGGCGACCATCATGTTTCTTGTTTCTACCACTGCCACACCCACACACGATTCCCACGATGCCGCTCCAACCCACGACACGACGTCCCCCAACGTGCGCCTCATCCCTCTCGGCCCCACCACTCCTCTGCCTTTGTTTCCATGACATGCGGGCCAGCTGAACTGCGGCGGCCATCAACTTTCTACCACAGCCACACCCGATTGGACGCGGTTTGCCTGCTCCGATCCGTACTCCCGCACCATCGAATTTTCATCCAGCGGCTGTGACACATTTCGTCCTAGGCATCAATCCTCAGCTGGAGTACTTCTATACTACAGGTAGTACCCGCCGGTGCGGCCATCTACGCCTCGTAAACACTCGACGCCCAGCTGTGGCACGCTCATCACGGCCACACCACCATCGTCCGGTTCATCTCGAACGAGTGAGTCGAGAACCACGCCACCACCATGAGAATGACATGTGGGCGAGCCGCATTTAAGGTCCGCATGTCATTGACTCATAGGTCGGTGCACTAAGCCACTGAAGCTCGGTCCGGTGGGCCCTAAGAGGGAAATGTAACTCCTGCGGCAGGCCTTGTGGTGCTCCCGCAGTACGAGCTCGTGCCAAACCCGGATGAGATTTGGTAACCAACTAGTAAGCTACACATGCATTGCACGCATGAGATTTGGTAACCAAATCTCTACTCTCTACTCTCTATATCTATATCTATACTTTTATAAAAAACAGAGTTGCTGATGATGGTGTGCCTGCCATCCTGCAATATAGGCCATCCGATTTATATCTGACGGATAGGAAGGAAACTTAGGCAATTTTGCAAAAATATGCCCACACCCCTCTCCACATTTTCAACTAAGGCCTTCTCTTGTTCATCCTTTTCTCCCACAACATAAACTACTCATACAAATGCATCTTGATTTTCCACGCAACGCATGGGCATCTTGCTAGTTATGGATAACTAACACTCTATCAACGAGCCCCATCAGACACCAAATTTCTTGGCTTCTATTCTACAGCTAGATCTTCCCCTCAATTCTGTTTTCCAACCCGGCGGCGGGCGGGGTGCGGTTTGCCAATGGTCGGTTTGCTCAATGGCGGTCCCACATGAAAGTTAAATTGCTAGGCAACACGCCTTCCCTAGCTATGTGGCGTGTCGGACGGGCCGTGGAGTACTCCCGATTCCTGGGTGTGTGGGGGTGCGACGCGAATGCGGCATGCCATTTCCTTTTTCTGGCAACGTGCCCATGCGTTGCGACCGATCCAAAGTAGTAGAATAGTAGTACTTGTTCACAAACTTGAAAGAAATCACTCTTGTTTTGATATACTCCTAATATATTACTTTTCACTCAAAATATATTTCTTAGGCTGTTTTGATGAGGTGAGGGAGGGATGTGGTTGCTTTCAAGATAATAAGGGGTTTTCTGCAAATTGGAGCAGAGAAGTGGGCTATTGTTGCAAAAATGCTCCAACTTACCTCACAGCCGTTAGATGCGGATCTAATGGTCAGAAATGACGGATGGCAGACACACCACCATCACCAACTGAGTCTTTTATAGGAATAGGAGTAGAGAAAAATGTATAAATTGTAACATTTGGTTCTGCTCCTTGGCACGATCGATAGATAGAAATAACAATTGGAAACGCTAGGGCGGGGGCGAGGCTATTTCCGCCAGATAAGCAGGGTACATAGTAGGTAGGTTGGCGCATCATCGGTTTGGTCACATGTGGTCCGACATGTTCTAGTGTTTCTAGCAAGATGCCCGTGCGTTGCATGAAGTTGATGGAAACGGTAAGCACAACTTATAAATTGATGGATAGAGTACTAGTTATAGTGATGCATATAATTAAGCAAAGGGATCGCACATGTCGGTATTGACTAGAACGAGAATGCAATAGCACAATAAGAATTAAGGCCACGATGATGCGATCGCAGTGGTGTTTACAGGAGGCACGACGTACGACCTCCTCCTCCTCAACTTAGTGCGCCGGGCCACCGATCGGTGGCTAAGGATTGGCGGCTTTTGTGGCGAGGTCAAGGTGCTTCTCAGCAAAGGCATCCAAGGCTTCCAGCCGGTTGAGGAAGGCCAACACCGTAGCCTCTTCAATGGCCTTGTAGATACCTATGTACATGATTTGCTCGTCCACGTGGATGTGTAGGTCAACGAATTCTTGGAGGGCGAGGCGCCTCGTGCCGAGCGCGACCTCCAGGTGGACATTCTTCGTGGCATCGGCGGGCAGTCACACGGACACTAGTGCTTGAAAGAGGTTCCGGCCATGGAGGCCGATTAGGGTGGCAGGCAATAAGGAGCCCGGGCGCACGGGCTGGAGGAGTACGGCGATGTCGTCCCTGAGCTTCATGAGGACGGTGAACTTGTTGGTGGTGGCAACGATCATCTGGTCCAACTGCGAGTCGTAGTTGGTGTCGACGGTGGCCATCCACCAGCCGGTCGCAAACACCATCTGGAGATGATCCTTGGCGCCATGTCGCAGGCCGGTGTCGTCAACCATCTGGCATAGCATCTTGCCGCTCGCGCGCATTGTTGCCATGGGTCTGGTGAGCACTTTTGCGCTTAGTGTAGGTGCTTAGGCAAATGCTTAGGTGTGTATGATGCGGTAGATGCATTGGAATGGAAGGACGCATTTATATGAGTGCAAACTCGTTGCATTCACATCGTGCAACATCTTTTCCGGTCCTCCTCCCATTACTTCCCTCATGCATGCACGATCCTAATTGAAGGAGGATGTATCATTGGTCGTTCAACACTTCGGGAACCGGTACCCCTCCCTCGTGTGCATTAAAGTCGTATCGGGAACTATGCCGCCCACTATCAAATCGAATAGTACTGCGCCGCCCGCTGCACGCCCGGCTGAACACGCCTCCTTGCCTCCATCAAACCCCTCCGTTAATCCCGCATGAAAACCGAGAAACCTACTCCGGCCACACGTCCGTTCATGAGCGGGCCGGAAATAAATGCAACACCGGCTGAGCTCCTCCCGTCCGCCCTCAGTTTAAACTAGGCCAGACACCGGCCAAGCTCCTACCGTCCGCCCTCTATTTAAACGAGGCCAAACAGACAACGGGCAAGAATCGCACCCCTCAGTTGCTCCCCCATGTCCTCCTTCACTAGTTTCTCCATTGTTTTGATGGCTTCGCAGGAGCCATTCTCCGGCATACTACCCGGCTGGGTGGCCCGCCGAGCCCTCCGAATATGGGCGAGGCCGTTCGGTACTTCATCAACCTCTCTTGGCCCGACGGAGCCAGTTGCCGCCCCAATCCGGCGCGTTGTTCAGCAACTCACCGCTCCAGTTCAGCTCGATGAGGAGTGGCGAGTTACTCCACGCTGGCACGGCGGTGAGCATGCTGGTATAGGCGTCGTTGCTGCCGCGTCGTATCGTGCCACCAGTGTCTACGGTGGCCGCGCCTCCCGTGCCTACGGCAACGCCATGCAGGCAGAGACAGAAGTCGAGTGTGTGGAGAGCGACGAATCAGTGGCCAGCTTCTCCATATCCGCCGCCATCATCGAGGAGAAGTAGAACACGGGAGGCCGCCGCCAGTTGGGTCCCATGAAGGCCACCGCTGAGGCGATGATTGTGCATTCAGGTGGTTTCTTTGCTGCTTCGTCTCTTCCGAGGACCTTCATTGACCCAGCAAGTGTCTGCCAGACATGAGGGAGACAATGGGATCCGCGGGTGGCCATTTAGATTAGGTACTCCCTCTCCTGCTGGCGGGAAATATTTGTTCTAAGAATGGACAAATTGGATGTGTCTATAACTAAAATAAGTCTAGATACATCCATTTCTAGGACAAGTATTTCTAGACGGAGGGAGTATTAATTATACCAAGAGAGCCGGATTAGCACCGCTTAGTTCATGTAAATGTAATGAAATCCATCATGTTTATATGAAGATCCGGCTTTTTTATACGAAATGGTGATAGCTTGTTTAGCCATGTAGTATGATGTAACTACACTTGGCTGCTGTGTTTCGTATTCTTCCAGTCCACTGTGGAGATGATTGGTTGATTTTATATCGCTGAATAATATAAAATATTATGAGTGCAGACGCTCCACCACGAGGTTCCTTGCTCCTTCCCAGTCGTCAGGAATCTATGCTCTTCCACTCTTTTTTATTGACATGAGCTTTGTTCATCCTTTTGCCAACACGCGGCAACTCGCGGAACGATGAGAAGCTTGTTTACTATGCCTTCTCCCTCGCCAACGCGTGTGCGGTGGCTCGCAGCACGAGGAGACACTTTTGCTGCGGTGGACGTGCAGCAGTTCATAGTGGGAGTAACATACTCCTAGGTAGTAACATAGCGCAGTCAAAGACAAGTTTGCTTATGTGGCATGTATTTAATGAGGAGAGATGTGTTTAGAGTAACATAATATGTAGTGTGGGGCATAAGCGAGTAGTCCATTGTACTCCCTCTGTCCCATAATATAAGATCCTTTTTTACACTAGTGTAGTGTAAAAACGCTCTTATATTATGGGACAGAGGGAGTAGAAACTAGCACTACAAAAAAAAGACACATCCCTGACATTTTGGGCCGAACGAAATTTTTTCTGTCATACATATGACACTTCTATGATGATAATTGTGACAAAACCCGGTATCATCATAGATGTGGTGGGCTCCTACTTCTATGACAAAAAATCATGACAGAAAATGAACTTTTCGTCCTGGGCGGGCCGGAGACGCAGCTGCATGACATTCTTTGGGCCGTCCATGACAGAAAAAACCGCAGTAGAAGCGAGGGCGAGGAAAATTTCGGGGAGTTCCCGGTTACGGTGGGAGGTCGGGGGCCAAGCGATGCGCGTTTCTCTCGTACACGTACGCACGTGTGTGCGAGGCGTTGGCTCTAATTGAACCCGAGCGAGGCGTTGGGCTCTAACTGAACCCGAGCGATTGCACTACAGGCTACGCGTTACTGAACCCAAGCGATCGATTGATGGATGTTAACTAAACTCGATCGAGCGATTCCTTCGCTACTGCTGCTAACTGAAGCCGATTGATTGGATGAACAGTGAGCGTTGCGTGGGGGGTGGGGGTGGATGAACAGTGAGCCATAGCGTTGCCTCTAGACGAACAGGACCCCGTGATGTGGAGGGTTGGATGAACAGTAGACGGTGGAGGGGTGCCCATGGAGGGGTGGTTGAACAGGATCCCGTGGTGTGGAGGGCTGGATGAACAGTAGACGGTGGTTGAATAGTAGCTAGTGGAGTAGCGCGTGGTGGAGGCTGGATGAACAGGAGCCCGTGGAGGCTAGAGGAGGTTGACGGTAGCCCGTGGAGGCTAGAGGAGGTCGACGGTGGAGATGAAAAGTATCCCGTGGAGTCCTGTTTTGTGGCACGCCACACCCCTCCCGTTGAACAGGACCCCTGTTTCGACCGTAGGAGGTCCGTTTCGTCCGTTTTGCGGTACGCCACACCCCTCCCGATCAACAGGACCCTCGTTACGACCGTAGGAGGTCCGTTTCCTCCGTTTTGCGGTACGCCACACCCCTCCCGATCAACGGGACTCCCGTTTTGACCGTAGGAGGTCCATTTCCTCCGTTCTGCGGTACGCCAGGCCTCGTTTCCATTGCCTGTTCCGTCCAAGCCCTCCCAATGAACACGACCACGCATTCCGTTCCGACCCAGCCGGTTGGCTCCCACACGTTCCGTTGCCTCCTGTTGAACACGACGCATTCCGTTGCCTCCCCATGAAAACGACGCATTCAGTTGCCTCCCCATGAACACGACGCATTCCGTTGCCTCCCCATGAACACGACGACGACGCTGTTTCTCCGTTCCGACCCAGCCATGTACACGAGCCCTGGCCGTACGTATGCGCGAGTAGGCGTTCGAGACCCCGCCCGTATGTACACATACGTGGTCGTATTTTATTTCTTGCACACTGTCCGCTGTACGTACGTGTACATGCTACATGCGCGCCTCTACTATGACATGTGCGCACCTCTACTACGACACATGCGCTCCTCTACATCGACCAGTATGTATGTACACGTTTGCGACCAGAATGACAACGCTACGTATGCTTCGACCAGGTGGGTCCCGACTGTCAGGCACTTCCTTGCATGCGAAGATGTAGTTGGTGGGTCCCATCAGTCAGGGGGCGAATCGTTTTGTTTTTTTGCCCGGACACACTTTGTCGGGTGGTAGGTGCGACATATGCCAACGGGTGGCTTATCATTGCGGGAGCCAGTAAGACGTCGCCGGTGCCTGGAAGCGGGATGAGGCAAAGACATGCACGCCGGCGAATCTTACCCAGCTTCGGGGCTCTCCGTGGAGATAACACCCCTACTGCTGCTTTGTGGGGTCTCCGCATGATCACTAGATGAATGAGTGGCTACCAGATGCTCCTTGAGCTATTTTGCGAGAGGAGGAAGAAAGGCACGGCTCGCTCTCTTCTCCTCCCTATGTGGTGTCTAAAACTAGCACAGATCAACCCTTTGCATGGGTGCCCCGGGGGGTTTATATAGGCTCACCCCCCGGGGGTACAATGGTAATCCGGCTGGGCATGGGCCCCAGCCGTCTGTGTCTACGCTCGCCGGCTTCTGCGCCGGCTGCTGGGGCCCGCCGGCTGGTGGGTCCCGCTGGCTGCCGGCTCCTTGGTCGATAGGCAGGCTACACTGTCCAGGGCCTTGTCGGTGGCTGGTTACTGTAGCTTCAACCTGGTGACGAGGGCTTCACCGAGGTGGGCGTGGCTACAGTGCCGCTGCCCGGGGGCGATCGCTGTAGCCTCACCGCGTCTTATCTCCTTAATGGGGCGTCTCCTTCGATGGAGGGGGCAAGCCGGCTGCGGGGAGCCGGCCCTGTCTTGGGCCGACTGGGGGAGGCATGGCCGCCTTCGGGCGTCTCTCTGCCTGAAGGGGCCCACCGCCCGTGGGCCGCGCTGGCAGCCCGTCGTGGGTGACATCAGGGTCAACATGGCAACAGTGCCGCGCCGGACGGGTCGTGGCCACCCCATACGGCGCACTGTGCCAGGCGTGCTCCGGGATTCGGGGGTGGCAGACTTTACTGTAGCCACGCCTCGTCACATTGTCGTTATGTGGATGCAGACTTTGAGGGTACGATCTTGACCGCTTGGTGCGAGCCGGCCTCTTGGAGTTGGCTTTCTCGTGGCCGGCTTCTCGGAGCCGGCCCTCCCGCGGCTTTCTTCATGAGGGCTAAAGTCAGGCCGCCTTCCGATAGCCGGCCTGAGAGACGGCCGGCAAGGGGAAGGCGGCCCCTCGTCTTGGTTTCTTGAGGGCCGGATCGGCTCGTAATTTTTTCAGAAGGGCCAAAGGGAGCCGGCTAGGCTACCCGTGGTCATTTACTCCGACAGTAGTCCCCGAAGCTGATCGAGCTTCGAGGCTGACAAAGGGACGAGAAGCTTGGTCAGCTTCCTATCCTGAGGAGCCGGCTTCGCTTGTGCGCGCTGGCTTCGGAAAGCTCCGTTTCTCGTAGGCGGGAACTCGGGTCGGCCTGCGAGCTGACCGTGCGCCATCCCGCGGGCCACGTGGCAAGGAAAACCTGCCAACGCACGCGCGCGATGGGACGCCGCCGCAGGCCCGGGCCCGCCACTCCTAGGCCTCGGCCCGAGCGCGGATCTTCTGCGGCCCACACGGACCGCTCGCCGTCCCGTGGCGGTTTTATTACGCCATCAGGGTGCAATAATCACAGGACGTGGGGGAGTGGGCGTAGTTGATCCGACGTTCCCCCACACCACGCCTCGGCTCCGTCGCGCGGGTCTATATGTAGGGGGAGGAGGGGGAGCGGCAGAGGCTCGCACGCTCTCCCTCGTTCCGCCCCTTCTCGCCTTCCTTCTTCTTCCCTTCGCCGCCGTAGCAACCCATTGTCGCGCCGTTCCACCGTCGGACCTCTCGGTTCCTTTGGTCCCGCCGTAGCGGGGTCGTGCGCGTCTCCGCCGTCGCATCGTCTTGCTCCTCGCCACGTCGCTCCCATGGCGTTGTCGAGCTCGTGGGATGGCTCCAACGTCCTCGAGGACCATGTCGAGTTCCTCCGCCGGACGCGGCGCCTGCCGGGCGAGAACTTCATGCGGGTTCGTCAGGCGCCGGCGAGGGAGATTTCGCCGGCACCGGAGGAGGGCGAGCGGGTGATCTTCCGCTCGCACTGCCTGCGCAGCTTCGGCCTCCCAGCGAGCGGATTCCTTCGAGCTTTCCTTGAATTCTACCACCTCCAGCCGCACCACCTCACGCCCAACGCGGTGATGCTGCTGTCGGCTTTCGTCACCCTGTGCGAGGGCTTTCTTGGGGTTCCCCCCACTCTCGAGCTCTGGGGAGAATTCTTCTAGAGCAAGCTCGGCACCGTCGTCGCGGGCGTGCCCGCCCCCTGCGGAGCCTTCATTGCCATGAGGCGGATGGGCGAGGACAATCCGTTCCCGCCCATCCCGCTGATCCATTCGGTGAAGCTCTGGCAGAAGTCCTACTTTTACGTGAAGAACGTCGCCCAGCAAGGTGACTACGTCAAGCTGCCGGCTTACGTAGCCGGCTCGCCGGCTGGGAGGCAACCTTCGTGGAGCTACCGGGCCAGGTCGTTGTCTCAGGCTAGGAACGCAGCCGTCTCCCGGCTCTGGGTGATGATCCGGTCGGAGGGCCTGACCGGAGCCGACTTGGTGGCCGCCTTCGTGGAGCGCCGAGTACTTCCCCTCCAAGGCCGGCCTCACATGATTTGCCAGATTAGCGGCCGGTTCGACCCGTGCCGGCTGAGCACCAGGGAGATGCCTCATGCAGAGGTGTCTTACATGGTGAACTACATCTCCAACTGCAAGCTCGCCGAGGATAGGCGATACGGCAAGGGGCCCTATTCTCGCGCCAACCCTCCGCCTGCCGTAAGTTTTTCTTCTTTTTTTCCTTTTTTTAGCCGGCCTCATGATGTCCGACCTCTGATCAGCTGGTTTGCCCTTACCAGAACCCTCTTCTTCTGCCGATGGCCGGGGCCGCAGGGGTAGAGCGCCAGCTCCTCCCTGACCGCACGGTGGACGACGCCGATGATCCGGACCTAGGAGCGGCCGCCATGGAAGATGCCATCATGGGGAAAGGCGACGAGGCAGGAGGCGCGGGGCTCGGGGCCGGCTTCGAGGATTGGCCGGACGACGACATGGTCGAAACCGCCCCGCACCGCCAGCCGGCGCTTGATCATCAAGGCGCGGGCCCGTCTGCCGCGCCGGCTGCCCGTGGTGGCGCGCAGAAGCGCCGGGCCGCGTCGACCTTCTTCGGCAGCCGGCCGAAGAAATCCAAGGCTTCCACGGCGGTGACCAAGCGGGATGAGGCGGCCGTGAATGCGGCCCGCTTCCGCAAGGCGGTGAAACAGCCGTAGGAGATCTCGGCGTAAGTTGTCAAACGTCTTGCATATATTTTTTTGTCCTCTTCGATTGAAGCTCTTCTAAACCTTTCTTTGCTCGCCGGGCAGGGCACCACTTTCCCTTGAGCGAGGTCCTGGCGGCTCCATAGTCGGGCCGACTGGAGGGTCCTCAGGCTCCCGCCGCCTGGATCCCCGCGCCGACCTTAGGGAGGCCACGGAGCGGAACACACGGGAGGCGCGGGAGGAGCGGGAGGCGGCGGAGCGAAGGACCGCCCAGGCGGCGAAGGAGCAGGCCGACGCGGCGGCCAAGGCCCGGGCGGAGGCGGCAGCCGCGGAGACGGAGGCGGAGGCCTCGCACAACCAGCCTCCACTGCTCGTCGTCCCCCTCCGCGTCGTGGCCCCCGACATCCCCGTGCCCCCGTCGGAGGAGGTCGACCAAGACCCGCCGGTGATGGAGAGGAGGGAGGACCACGTGGTCTTCATGGAGGGGGTGCCGCAGACGGCGCTGACTGGGGCGGGCCAAAGCGGCCAACCAGCCGCGGCGCCAGAGCAGCCCGCCGGGGGCGAGCCGGAGGCAGGGGCCAGCCTCGAGGTGCAGCCGGCATTGCGCCGGCGCGCAGAGGGAGGTACCTCCGCGCCGGAACCGCACCGATCTGCGGGCGCCAGCCAGACGGCGGAGGCCCTGGAGGCTGCCAGCGCCAGCACGTCCGAGTGGACTCCTAGCGGGGGGACGGGCGAGCTAAACGCGGCGGCCCAGGAGGTCCGGAACCGGCTTCAAGCCCAGGCCGCTTCGCTGCAGCGATACACCAAGAGTTCCTCGCGACACGGGCCGTCATCCGGGTGAGTCTTCTGGCCTTGGTTGTTTTGCTCTTTTGATTTCTTCCGTGGGGGCGGTCAGCGCACCCACTGGGTGTAGTCCCCGAGTTTCGAGTCGGTTGCTGCGCAGGCAGCTTGGAACTTACTAGGTCCTGACAACTATCTTATCCTCGCCTCCTGTCTGATCTTCCAGGAGTATCATAACCTCCGCGCTACTGCCTTCAACTCCCAGGCTCAGGAGCTGGGCCGGAAAACCGAGGACCTGACCAGCAGCCAGAGTGCGTGCTTTGTTTCGTTCATCTCCTGTGGGGGCGCGTTAGCGCACCCACTGGGTGTAGTCCCCGAGATTCGGGCCGACTGCCGAGCGGTCGGGTCGGATCTTCCTTGATGACTTCTTCCTTATTGATTTTTCCTTTGTCTTCATGCTTGCAGGAGCCAATGCCAACTTGAGGGGGCAGCTCAGCGGGGCCCAGGCCGCCCTTCGCGCCAAGGAAGCCGAGTACAACGCCTTGGTCCTGGAGCGTGACCGCCTGGCCAAGAAGTTGGCCGACCAGGAGGAGAGCCACAAGGCGGCCCTGAAGAAGGCGCAGGACAGCGAGGACGCCCTGAAGGCCGAGTTCGAGACCGAAGCGGTGGGCTGGGCTGAGGCAAAACAAGCGCTGAGCGAGGGCTTCGGCCGGATTGAGGATCTGATTGATGGTAAGCCGCCTTCCCTACTCCTTGCTTGCCCCTTGCCCCCTGATTTGTGTTCTGACTTGTGCTGCTTTTGTTTTCTGTGCAGACTACTTTCCCGGCTACTCCGTCTTCGCCACCCAAACCATCGAGGCCCATCGCGAAGCACGCCGGCAGGCGGGGGCTGAAATCGCGCCGGACGCGAGCCAGACACTTGAGGAGCAACTCTTGGCGGTCCAAGCCCGGCTGCAGCCGGCTCACCGCATGCTCCGCCGCCTCCAACGCGCCGGGGCGCAGGTGTTGGCCGCCCTCTGGCTAGGCGAAACGATTCCCCGCACCCCGAGTCGGACTGCCGACTGGCTGGAGGTTGCGGTTTTCTGCTTCGAGGCCTGGAAGGCATCGGCGGCCCGGCTTGGAGCTGGGCGGGCGCTGGAGTTCGTCCGAGCCTGGTATCCCGGGCTGAACCTGGACCAGCTGCGCACCTGGCGGCTGGAGGCCGACGAGGAGATGGAGGAGGTGCACCGGCTATTGCTCAGCGTGCCTCGACGGTCGCGGAGTGCACTGACATTAGCGTCTTCGCTCCTAAAATAAATGACGATGGCGTTGCCCAGCCGGAGGAGTGGTTCGGGCTGGACCCGGCAGCGGGTGAGGACTCGGCAGAGGAGATCGCTTCCAGCGATGAAGGTGAAGACGACGAAGGGGAGGAAGGCGAAGACGTCGAGCCGGCCAGTGAAGCGGCCAACCAGCCCCAGCCTGACCGTGCCTCCAGCAACGAGGCGCGTGCTAGCGCGCCTTCTGCGGGAGGTGGTGATCATGCCGAGGCTCGCCAGCCGGCCACTCCTCCAGCTAGCGCTGCCGTCTCCATCGACCTGCCCGACTCGCCAGTCGCTCCCTTGGCTTAATCTGCCGTCCTTGCTTTTCCTTCTTGTTACTTTTTGAACAATTTTGTTAAACTTGCGCAGTTCCACCCACTGGGGGTGTATTCAAACTATGTTGAATGCTCGCCTTTCGAAGGCCTTTTGTGTAAATATGATCGTGTGTGTGTGTTTGGCTTCCATTCGCGTATGCTTTTTATCTTTAGGCTGTTTCCTTTGCGGCCTTCCCCTAGCTGCTGTCTTCCCAACAGGCAGCTGCTCTGCAGCCTGCGGCTAAGGAAGGACTTGGCTCTATTTATTATTATTTTATTGGGGAAGGCAAGTACTCGAGCTTTCTTAGATTGAAGCAAGGTGAATGGAAGCCGGCCGGCCGGCTACTCTGGTAGTCGGTCGGTGGTGGGAGAAAAACCGGCTTTTTGTTATATTAGCCCGTTAGTCCCTAGCCATTTTTCGTGTGGGAGCCCTTTCCTGCCTTTAACTCTTGCCAGCCGGACAGCCGGCTCTTCGAACTGCGACTTTTGGCAAGAGAGAGCTTGGGTGCCGGCACACTACTTGTCTGACCGCGGGTAGGACTTCTAATATAACTGAAGCCGGCCAGTCCCCGGGCCGACTAGTCGAACCCGGTGCCGGACGAAAAAAGTGAATGTAATGACATGATCATAAGCATGATACTCTTCATTTATAGATAAAAGATGGTAGTCCTCGAGCTCTCCTCGGGGGGCCTATTGTCTCGTACTTAGTACAAAAGTTAGCGTGATACATACTGCATTTCAACTGTAAAATCTTCGGAGGAGGTTGGCGTTCCATGGTCGTTCCGACTCTTTGCCAGAGTCGTCTCTCTTTCGTGCCTTCGGCTTCTGTGCGTCAATCAGGTAGTAGGAGTCATTTCCCAGCGCTCTGCTGATGACGAAGGGGCCTTCCCAAGGGGCCGAGAGCTTGTGCTGGCCGGCTATTCGCTGGATCAGCTGGAGCACGAGGTCGCCTTCTTGGAAAGATCTTGGTTTGACCTTCCGGCTGTGGTAGCGGCGCAAGCCCTGCTGGTAGATGGCGGACCGGCTGAGGGCTAATAGCCGGCCTTCTTCCAGCAGGTCGACGCCGTCTTCTCGTGCTTCCTTGGCCTCCGCCTCTGTGTACATGGTTACCCGAGGTGAGTCGAACTCGATGTCGGTTGGGATGACCGCCTCGGCACCGTACATGAGGAAGAAAGGAGTGAATCCGGTTGACTTGTTTGGGGTAGTGCACAGACTCCAGAGGACGGCCGGCAACTCATCGAGCCAACAGCCGGCCGAGCATTCCAGTGGCACGACCAGTCGGGGCTTGATGCCGGAGAGGATGAGGCCGTTGGCTCGCTCGACTTGGACGTTTGACTGTGGGTGGGCAACGGACGCTAAGTCCAACCGGATGCCCTGCGTCGCCTAGAAACGTGCCAATGCTCCCTTGGCGAAATTCGTGCCATTGTCGGTGATGATGCTGTGTGGCACGTCGTAGCGAGTTGTTATATCTGCGATGAATGTCACGGCAGTCGGCCCATCCAGCTTCTTGATCGGCTTTGCCTCAATCCATTTGGTGAATTTGTCCACGGTGACAAGCAGATGTGTCATGCCACCGCGCGCCGTCTTGAATGGGCCCACCATGTCCAGTCCCCAAACGGCGAAGGGCCAAGTGAGGGGAATGGTCTTGAGTGCCGAAGCCGGCATGTGTTGCTTGGAGCTGAAGACTTGGCACCCTTTGCAATGTTTAACTAACTCCTTGGCGTCATCCAGGGCAGTCGGCCAAAAGAACCCATGGCGGAAAGCTTTGGCGACGAGCGATCTTGAGGCTGCATGGTGACCGCATTCTCCTTGGTGGATGTCTCTGAGGATTGCAATGCCCTTCTCTTGCTCGACGCATCGCTGAAAGACTCCAGTGACACTGCGCCTGACGAGCTCTCTGTTGACGATTGTGTATGCTCCGGCTCGGCGTTGGACTTGTCTTGCCTCTGTTTCGTCAGCCGGCAGATCTTAGTTTACTAGGAAGTTGAGGATGGACTGAGCCCATGATGGAGCTGCGACTTCTTCTATTGTCAACATGGCTACTGCGACCAGGGCGGGCGGGCTGGGTGGTGAAGTGCTGGAGTCGGCCGCCGCCTGTTGTGTTGATGCAGTCTCCGGGCCGACTACCGCAGTCCCCGAGCCGGGTGTGGCAGTCCCCGGGTCGGGCGTAACTACGGAAGTCCCCGAGCCACCTACTGACGTCCTTGGGCCGACTATCGAAGTCCCCGGGTCACCTGCTTGGTTCTTCGAGCCGGACCCGGCCGCGTCGAGGTCAGGCGGCACGAAGATGGAATCGGACTCTGGAGACGGCTTGATAGACGGCTTGAGGAGATGTTGCAGAGAGACACCGGTTGGTATTGCCTGTCGAGTGGAGCCTACTCGAGCCAGGGTATCAGCTGGCTCGTTGTTGGCTCGCGGTACATGGAGGAACTCGCATCCTTCAAAGTACCCGCTGATCTGTTGAACGAGGAAGCGGTAGCTTGCCATATTTGCGTCCTTGGCGTCCCAGTCGCCGGATGATTGCTGGACTACCAAGTCCGAGTCGCCGTAACATAGGATCCGGCGTATGCCGAGCTCTTCGGCAAGCCGGAGCCCATGTATGGGCGCCTCGTACTCGGCCACGTTGTTGGAGGCGGCAAAGTGAATTTGCAGCGTATATCTGAGTTTGTCGCCTTTGGGAGAGGTGAGGATGACGCCGGCTCCCAAGCCGGTGCGCATCTTGGACCCATCAAAGTGCATGCACCAATGAGTGGAGTCGGGAGCTGGCGGTAGGTACTGGGTCTCAGCCCAGTCGACGAGGAAGTCGGCCAATGCTTGGGACTTGATGGCGGTGCGAGGCTGGTAGAAAATCGTGTAGGGGGCCAGCTCGATGGCCCATTTCGCCACCCGGCCGGATGCATCCCGGCTGCCTATGATTTCGGCAAGCGGGGCGGTGCACACGACCATGATGGGATGCTCTTGGAAGTAGGGCTTCAGCTTCTTGGCGGCGAAGTACACGCCATAGAACATCTTCTGGTGGTGCGGGTAGTTCTGCTTTGAGGTAGACAGCACCTCGCTCAAATAGTACACCGGCCTTTGGACTGGCTGGGCTCGGCCCTCTTCTGGGCGCTGGACTACGATGACGGTGCTGACCACCCGGCTGGTTGCAGCAATGTAGAGGAGCATGGGCTCTTTCTCAGTCGGCACCGCCAGGACAGGCGGCGTGGCCAGCATCTTCTTCAGCTTGTGAAAAGCTTGGTCGGCTTGGTCGTTCCACTCGAAGTGAGTGGTTTTCTTCATGAGGCGGTAGAAGGGGAGAGCTTTTTCTCCGAGCCGGCTGATGAAGCGGTTCAGGGAGGCCAAGCACCCGGTGAATTTCTGGACGTCTCGAAGTTTGATGGGAACCGCCATTCTCTCAATGGCCTTGATCTTTACTGGGTTGCATTCGATGCCACGTTCGGAGACCAGGAAGGCTAGGAGCTGGCCGGCTGGCACTCCGAACACGCATTTCTCGGGGTTGAGCTTGATCTAGAACCGGCGCAGGTTCTCAAATGTTTCCTTGAGGTCCTCCAACAAGGTGTCGCGCTTCTCCGTCTTCACCACAATGTCGTCTACGTAGACGTGGGCATTTCTGCCGAGCTGCTTGAGGAGGCACTTCTGCATGCAACGCTGAAAAGTGGCACCGGCATTTCTCAAGCCGAATGTCATAGTCAGGTAGCAGAAAGCCCCGAATGGCGTGATGAAGGCGCTCTTCAGGCGGTCAGCCGGATCTTGCTTTATCTAGTGGTATCCTGAGTAAGCATCCAAGAAACTCAATAGCTCGCATCCGGCCGTGGAGTCTATCACTTGATCAATCCTTGGCAGGGCAAAGGGATCTTTGGGGCAGGCCTTGTTGAGGCTCGTGTAGTCTATGCACATGCGCCACTTGTTGTTCTTCTTTAGCACGAGGACCAGGTTGGCGAGCCACTCTGGAAAGAAAACCTCCATAATGAAGCCGGCTGCCAGAAGCCAGGCTATCTCCTCTCCCACAATCCTTCTTTTCTCCTCTGACAGTCGGCGGAGGGGTTGTTTGACTGGTTTTGCGCCTTCTCGGACGTGTAGCTTGTGCTCGGCGAATTCCTTCGGAACACTCGGCATGTCCTTAGGGGACCATGCAAAGATATCCCGATTCTCACGGAGGAAGTCGGCGAGCTCGCCTTCCTATTTGATGTTTAGGTTTGCCCCAATGACGGCAAACCTTTCTGGGTGCTCGGGGTCGAGAGGTATCTTCTTCGTCTCCTTGGCCGGCTGGAAAGATCCTTGGGTATCACACTCCTTGGGATCGGAGGACAGGGCCGGCTGTTTGCTGGCCATGGCCACAACTCGGTCCAACATCTTCTTTTCTTCGGCAATCACCAGGGACTCGGCCAGCCGGCTGCTGGCTGCAGCGCACTCGGAAGATTTCTTATAATCGCCGGCTACGGTGAGGATGCCCTTGGCGCTCGGCATCTTCATCTTGAGGTAAGCATAGTGGGGAATAGCCATGAACCTGGCCAAGGCAGGACGGCCAAGCAATGCATGGTAGGGGCTCTCCAGGTCCATCACTTCAAACCAGATCGCTTCTCAGCGGAAATGCTCCTTGTCCCCAAAGAGTACGTCAATCTTGATCTTGCCAATGGGGGCGCAGGACAGGCCAGGTACAATGCCATGGAACACAGTCCGAGTAGGCATGAGTTGCTTTGTCTTGACCTTCAGCTTCTCCAGGGTGTCATGGTACAGGATGTTGATGCTGCTCCCGCCGTCTATCAGCACGCGGGAGAAACGGGCGGCACGTGTGTCCGTTGCAAGGGTGGCATCCAAAACCAACGCATAAGAGCCGGGAGATGGCATCACCTCTGGGTGGTCGGCCCGGCTCCAGCTGATAGGCTTTTCTAACCAGTGCATGTGCTCGACGGGGTTGGTAGCGACCATGTTGACTTCCTGGTGCTCTCGGCATCTGCTACGCCGGCCTTCGGGCTGGCTTGTAAAGCTGACATAGGCGGCATGCTCGTCGGGGAACTCATCGTGCACAGCTCCGACTGCTGGCCGAGCGGTTGGCATCTGCGGAGCCGGAGGCGGCGGACCAGCAGGCGGAGGCGGCACGAGCCCTTCGCCTTTGGAGATTCGGGTGAGCCAGTGGCACTTCCGGGTTGTGTGGTTGGACGGCTTCGCACCGCTGTGGAACTTGCATGGGGCGTCGAGAGTTTGCTCGTAGGAGAAGGCCGGCTGCCAAGCCAGCCTGCCGCCCTTAGGTTCTTGGGCGCGGGCCGCCCTTCGGGCCGCTCGTCTTCGACTGTGGCCACCTGCCGACTAGCGGAAGGCGGTACGGGGCCCTTGCGCTTGTGGTCGTTCGGGTACGGGCGTCGGCCGGAGTCCCCAATCGGCGTCTTGGGCGCCGGGTTGATTACCTTCCCGGACGCCTCTACCCGGAGTTCAGTCTTCATTGAGGAGTCGGCGGTGGCGTACTTGTCCGCTATGATCAGAAGCTCGTCGAGGGTAGTCGGCTCGTCGCAGAGGAGCTTGTGCTTAAGGAGGGTGCCTTCTCGGCATCCGGCGGTGAAGTATTCTATGGCTTGCACCTTGTGCACCCCTTCACAAGAGTTGCGGAGCTCGGCCCAGCGCGTGAGGTAGTCGCGAGTGGACTCGGCAGGGCCTTGTACGCACAAGGAGAGCTGTCTGGGCTTGGGAGCCCGCTTGTAGGTGCTGGTGAAGTTGCGGACGAAAGCTTCGGTGAAGTCTAGCCAGCTGTTGATGCTGTAGGGCCTGAGGCTATTGAGCCAGGTCCGTGCCGTGCCTTGCAGCATGAGGGGCACGTACTTCACGGCAACGCGCCTGTTGCCGTTTGCTATGCGAACCGCTGTGGAGTAGTCGATCAACCAATCTTCCGGCTTCACGGAGCCGTTGTACTTGGGTGTATCTCTTGGGAGCGAGAAGCAAGGCGGGCCGACATCATCTTCTTCTTCTAGCGCCAGGGATCGCGCTAGGCGGTCGATCCGATGGCGGGCGTCGTTCTCGCCGACTCCTTCGCGGAGTCCTAGTCGGCTGCTGAGAGTCAGATGCGTGACAGGCGGCGGGGTGGGATATCTCTCCCCATGAGGCGGAGGCGGAGGCGGGTTGCCCCGCCGCTCCATGGTCCGGGAACGGCCTTCTGCGTCTCGCTCGATGGAGGTCCGGTTTCGGCTTCGGCTGGAAGCCGGCTCCTTCTCATGTCGCACCCGGGTTTTACCCACAGTCGGTGTCCGGGACGTCGCGCCGTGCTCTCGGCGCGGGGGAGGGCTTCCCGCGCTGGCGTCAGCTTCGTGCCACTGTGCGGCTGCATCGATTAGTTGCTGGATGCGTCTGGTCATGTGGGGGAGTTCTTCGGCCCCCAGTCCGTCTAGCTCGTCTATGGCCGCCTGGGCGGCGCGCAGGTTCTCGAGTGGAGTGGCGTAGACTGGGCGGTCGACTCCTAGCGTGTCAGCGAGGGCAGCATCGCGCTGTCTGACGATGCCGGCTCGGCTTGGCCCGCCTGGGGTCGGTGCGCCAAAGGCGGCGCGGTCGGCTTCGCGCTGGTGGGCCTCGGTGAGGCGTCTCATGGAAGCCAGCTTCCGGCCCTTCGCGAGGAGGGCGAGGCGGCGAGCCTCCAATGCTTCGGCGTCGGCATCGACCGGGAGGGGGATGGACAAGTCGTGGACCACTGCATGCCGGGCGTCGAGGGCGTTCTCGCCAGAAGCGCTGCCGTGACCGATGACCATCACCTCGGTGGTGGCGCCGTCGCAGCCATCGGACCGAGGAAGAGGGTCGTTGTAGATCACGACGTTGGTGGGGAAAGCGTCGAGCGAGGCCGTGTCAGAGTCGACAGGCATCGGATCGGTCGAGCCAACAGACTCCAAGTCCACAGCGAGCTCGCCGGAAACGTGGAGCTGGCCGAGGAGGTTGACGAGGTGGTCGGTGCCCACGTCAGAGGCGATCTCGTCGGAGATGAGGGTCTTGTGAAGGAGATCGGTGAGGCCGCTCACCGTGCAGACATTGGCGACGCCTTGCAGCGCATCGTGGCAAGCGCCATCCGGCGTGCCAGGCTGGCTACGCTCGCTTTGGAGGAAGAGGGTTCCCGTCCAGAACAGGTCTCCGAACGACGGTGCACCTGGCCCCACGGTGGGCGCCAAATGTCGGGTGGTAGGTGCGACATATGCCAACGGGTGGCTTATCATTACGGGACCCAGTAAGACGTCGCCGGTGCCTGGAAGCGGCATGAGGCGAAGACATGCACGCCGGTGAATCTTACCCAGCTTCGGGGCTCTCCATGGAGATAACACCCCTACTGCTGCTCTGCGGGGTCTCCGCATGATCACTAGATGAATGAGTGGCTACCAGATGCTCCTTGAGCTGTTTTGCGAGAGGAGGAAGAAAGGCACGGCTCGCTCTCTTCTCCTTCCTATGTGGTGTATAAAACTAGCATAGATCAACCCTTTGCATGGGTGCCTCGAGGGGTTTATATAGGCTCACCCCCCGGGGGTACAATGGTAATCCGGCTGGGCTGGGCCCTAGCCGTCTGTGTCTACGCTCGCCGGCTTCTGCGCCGGCTGGTGGGTCCCGCCGGCTGCCGGCTCCTTGGTCGACAAGCAGGCCCCACTGTCCAGGGCCTTGTCGGTGGCTGGTTACTGTAGCTTCAACCTGGTGACGAGGGCTTCACCGAGGTGGGCGTGGCTCAGTGTCGCTGCCCGGCGGGCGATCGCTGTAGCCTCATCGCGTCTTGTCTCCTTAATGGGGCGTCTCCTTCGATGGAGGGGGCAAGCCGGCTGTCGGGAGCCGGCCCCATCTCGGGCCGACTGGGGGAGGCCTGGCCGCCTTCGGGCGTCTCTCTGCCTGAAGGGGCCCACCGCCCGTGGGCTGCGCTGGCAGCCCGTCGTGGGTGACATCAGGGTCAACATGGCAACAGTGCCACGCCGGACGGGTCGTGGCCACCCCGTACGGCGCACTGTGCCAGGCGTGCTCCGGGATTCGGGGGTGGCAGGCTTTACTGTAGCCACGCCTCATCACATCGCCGTTATGTGGATGCAGACTTCGAGGGTACGATCTTGACCGCTTGGAGGGAGCCAGCCTCTTGGAGTCGGCCTTCTCGTGGCCGGCTTCTCGGAGCCGGCCCTCCCGCGGCTTTCTTCATGAGGGCTAAAGTCGGGCCGCCTTCCGATAGCCGGCCTGAGAGACGGCCGGCAAGGGGAAGGCAGCCCCTCGTCTTGGTTTCTTGAGGGCCGGATCGGCTCGTAATTTTTTCAGAAGGGCCAGAGGGAGCCGGCTAGGCTACCCGTGGTCATTTACTCCGACACACTTCCTTGCGTGCGAAGGTGTAGCTCGTGGGTCCCAGCAGTCAGGGGGGAACATTTTTTTCGCAAAATACGGTGGCCCGTCCAGTGGGTCCCCGCTGTCAGGTGGAGGAACAATTTATTTTGCATGTAATAAGGAGGCACTTCCTTGCTACGGCCGTGGACCCTGCTGTCAGCCTCTCCACATACAGTCCACGTCCGATGGAAGCCGTTCCTTGACCACGTTGACCATGCCGCGCCGAGAGCACCAGGGCGGTGGACGACGGCGAGGCCTAAGAAGGGGATGACACGGAGCTGGGGAAGAGGCGACAGTGGATGCCCACGCGTAGAGGAGTACGAGGGTTCACTGGTTCGCTGCGGTGTGAGGCTGCCGTCACTGCAGAATAACAGGGGTGTGGGTGAGTAGAGGGATGGCCTGGCCAGCGGTGGGAGTAGTAGGGGGCGGTGAGACTCTGCCGCATCACAGCCGGCCACAGGAGGCAGGAGCATGAGGCACGACCGGCGCTGGTTTGGGCGGCTGGAGCAAGAAGACCAGAGGTTGAAGAAGCACTACGGTCGTTGGATGGACATCATACGGTCACTGGAGCTAGAATCGTGCATATTGACTAAGTTGACAAAGCCCTCCGTCCCCCTCAACTTAGTAGGCCCACAAGTCAGCCTGCCACTATACTGGGTCCTAGCTAACAGGGGGAGTATTCATTTTTTTTGTGCGTAATAAGGAGGCACTTCCTTACGTGCGAAGATATAGCTGGTGGGTCTGAGCTGTCAGCGGCGGTAACGTTTTTTTCGCGAAATACAGAGGCCCTTTCGGTGGGTCCCTGATGTCAGGTGGAGGAATCATTATTTTGCGCGTAATAAGGAGGCATTTCCTTGCGTGCGGTCATGGACCCAGCTGTCGGCCTCTCCACGTACAGTCCACTTCAGATGCATGTCGGTCGTTGACCAGGCCGCGCCGAGAGCACCAGGGCGGTGGACGACGGCGAGGCCTAGGAAGGGAACGACACGAAGGCAGGGAAGACTCGGCAGTTGTTTCCCACGCAGAGGGGAGTACGACTGTACGAGGGTTTACTGGTTCGTCTACCGTCGCCGGAGAATAACAGCAGGTGTGGGTGAGTAGAGGGATGGCTAGGCCAGCGATGGGAGTATGGTGGGGCAGTGCGGCCTGTGCGGCAGCAGAGCAGGTCGCGGGGAGGAGGGAGCAGGAAGTCCCGCCGGCGCTTGTTTGAGCGGCTGGAGCAAGAAGAGCAGAGATTAAAGAAGCACGACGGCCGTTGGATGGACATCGTACGGTCACTGGAGCTAGAATCGTTCATATTGACTAAGTTGACAAAGCCCTCCGTCCCCGTCAACTTAGTAGGCCCACAAGTCAGCCTCCCACCATGCTGGGTCCGAGCTAGCAGGGGGGTATTCATTTTTCTATGCGTAATAAGGAGGCACTTCCGGTGGGACCGAGCTGACAGTGGGGGAATGTTTTTTTCACGAAATACGGTGGTCCGTCCGGTGGGCCCCAACAGTCAGGGGCAAACGTTTTTTGCAAAATACGGTGGCCCGTCCGGTGGGTCCCAGCAGTCAGGGGGGAAACGTTTTTTCCGTGAAATATTGGTGGCCCGTCCGGTGGGTCCCTGCTGTCAGGTGGAGGAATAATTATTGTACGCGTAATAAGGAGGCACTTCCTTGCAGCTGCCGTGGACCAAGCTGTCAGCCTCTCCACGTACAGTACTCTTCTGATGGAAGTCGGTCCTTGACCACATTGACCACGCCACGCCGAGAGCACCATGGCGGTGGACGACGGCGAGGCCTAGGAAGGGGACGACACGGAGCTGGGGAAGACGCGGCAGTGGACGCCCACGCGGAGAGGAGTACGAGGGTGCACTGGTTCGGCTGTGGTGTGAGGTTGTCGTCACCACAGAATAACAAGGGGAGTGGGTGAGTGGAGGGATGGCCTGGCCTGCGGTGGGAGTAGTACAGGGACGGTAAGGCCTCCACGGCAGCACAGCCAGCCACGGGAGGCAGGAGCATGCGACACGACCGGCGCTTCTTTGGGTGGCTGGAGCAAGAAGACCAGAGGTTGAAGAAGCACTATGGCCGTTGGATGGACATCGTTGACCACGCCGCGCCGAGAGCACCAGGGCGGTGGACGACGGCGAGGCCTACGAAGGGAACGACATGGAGTCGGGGAAGACATGGCAGTGGCTGCCCACGCGGTGGAGAGTACAAGGGTTGACTGGTTCGGCTGCCGTCGCCGGAAAATAACAGGAGGTGTGGGTGAGTAGAGGGATAGACAGGCCAGGGATGCGAGTATGATGGGGCCATGAGGCCTGCCCAGCAGCACTGCCGGCCACGGGAGGCGGGAGCAAACGGTTCCGACGGTGCTGGTTTGGGCGGCTAGGGCAGGAAGATCAGAGACTGAAGAAGCATGATTGCCGTTAGATTGACATCTAACGGTCTGACGCTGGTAGAGTCGATTTTTGACTAAGTTTGTTTTTTGAGAAACCTTGTGTATGCATGAACTTAGTAGGCCCACAAGTCAGCCTCCAAATCTGTGGCAGACAACATAAAGCCCATTTGCTATTTTTTATAATTTGAGCCCATTTGCTAATTCTTAAGTAATTTATTACAGCCCATTTTCTACCCAGGACCACGATCAAAAAGTTCAACCTTATTTTGCATATTTCGGTGGAGTCCGAACTATTGTAATCCCGAAATGATAAACATTTTTTAAGAACTTACTGATTTGCCAAAAAATCGTTTTGTTTTTGTAAGCAAATAAGACATGGGACAATTGAGTTGGTTTAAGGAAAACCAGTGGTAAAAAAATCTGCGCTGGGTGGGAAAAAACAACAAAAATAAGGATGTAAATATGAAAAGGGAATTTTATGCGTTTTCAATATAATGATACGTGTATATAAACTAGTAAAACTATAGGTAGAGATTAGAAAACGGATGTAGGACATGCGTTTCAAGAGGAAAATAGAACTGGGCTGTGTGTTTGATTCAGTAAAAAAACTGCCTGCGGATGTTGTAAGACAAAATATAACTAACGCTGGCGGGCCAAAGGCCAGTAGATACCTGCTAGATCTTTGTGCCCCGTTGCCATCATGGGCTGGGCCTGTTAAAAACAAAACCAACCCTGGGCAGTCTACAACCCATTTGAAACTTGCTCGACCTGAAAAAACAATATACGTGCTCAATAAACGAGAGAATTCTGCAAGTACAGACTGATAACTGGGATGCAGCACGAATATTGTTTTTTTATCGTGATAATAAGTGCATGCACTTGTTTCGAAAAAATTGGAGAACTGGGAATTCGAACGGCGGGTGCTTATGCTACCCATCAAATAAAAAAAATCAGGTGCCTGCAAATTCGTTTTGAAACAAATGATTCAGCTTTATATCCATGTCGACCCTTGGCATGATGGTTGGAAGCAAATGCAAGTTCATATCAAAAGATTGTTAACAACAATACCAACTTGCGGACGACAAGGTAGTACAACTACCAATACCAAACTAACTTATAATCTTTTTACTCCTGGCCCTAGTGTTCGTCTTGTAGAAAATCTTGCAGAGGACCAGATCCCGCTCCTTCTCTTGCTCAAGGTCCCCGAGGTGGTAGTGGTGCATCGCCCAGTTGGTCCTCTGCTGGTCGAATTTCTTGTTGGTGTGCAGCACCAGAACCTTTTTTGCTGCCCGTCTGCCGGCCGTTCACCATCACCGGCAAGGCATTGTCGGTCTTGTGCCACATCGCGTGCATACCGCACTCCGACTGTATCTTGCGACGCATCCACATGCCCCTTTTGAATGCCCTGTAATTGTGCTGGAAGAAATGCTTCCTTAGGCCACTCAGTGTGATACCTGCAGTATTGTGAAATACAAGTTTTTGTGTACCTAGTTGACATTTTCATAACATCTTTGGCATGTTGCAGTCACTTGTTTCACTTTTTATTAACTGTCAAATTGTAATTGCTTCACCAGGTCTGCGTCTCAAAATAAAAATAGAGCTATAAACAAAGGAATGTGTTTGTGCAAGTAGACGGCCGATCGGTGTCTTACCTGGAAGTTTCTCATGTTTGGTGTAGCATATGCCGTGCTCGCTGTCGATGGTTGGTATGAACAAATCGATGAGAGACTGAAATCTCGCGCTGCCAGCACTCACTTTGGCCTGAAGGTGCTCGATCAGCTCCTCATCTGTGGGATCGAACTTGACGCCAGCCGGCAGCACCGGCCAATCCTTCTTCTACTTGCATCGGTAATTCCAGTTATATGGTACTCAATGTATGATCAATCGACTGTTTTAAGTGAATGATGAAATATTTCGACAGATAAGTGGTACTCCAAATCTGAAGTCCAGAATACCCGAACACGCCGCCGGGATTCTTGTGTCACCTCACACGCAGCGTGTTGTCACGTCAATTCAATGTGTGGACATGATGAATAATTTGACCGACGTATACTAGTACTGCTACTGTACTACTTACTAGTCGTATTTAGTGTCACAATTTATTCATAGGTTTAACTAACAAGTACGCACTTGAAGCCTAACTGATATATATATATATATGTGGCTTCTGCACGGCATCTCCATCATCATTATCAGTACATCCTACGCAGGTGAGTTAGGATGCACTTGATCCCAGGAAGGTATCTATCCTTCAAACTAGAGGAGTGCTTCAAACTAACAACACTACATAATATCCAACAAAAGAGGGTCGTGCTACAGCAGCAGAATACATGGCTCAGTCTAGATATCAGCACGAATCAAGTTGTGCATATTTGATGTTAGCATGAACCACATCGCCACATGTAGGGTTTGCAAAAGCGATCCGTCGCATGGAAGCTTGATGCCTTTCAGACACTGAAGATTATCTGGCAACAAGTTGTGTTGACGAATCTCTGGATATGGTGATTCATGAAACCCATGGTATGATGTGTAAACACAGCCCCCCCCTCGCGAATGGAAGTTGCATAGCACAGTAATCATCACCGGTGATATGATCGATGATTGGTTGGATGATCGGATAATTGAGCCCAAGGAACAAGGAGTGGTTGCCGAGGTTGTAAACCCGCCTCCAGTTGAATACGCTTGGCCCAACGGAGCTGAGATCTTTCTCAAACACGAAGCAGCCATAGCCATCAATGTCATGAACGCCCCACGCATTGTACTGCATGTGGTTTGATGTAATGGTTTGGTTAATTTGGTATGTGCGAATGAGAATCAAATGACCGCCGTCAGCTGAACGAGCGATAAACCACCACCCATCGGCTGGTATGATTCCAGGTCCTGGAATCTTGAAGGCCAGTGCATTTGCGTCTACTGCACCAATTCAAATTGGAGACCAAAAGGACAAAAATAAACAATCATGTTCAGAGTATGTGTGGAATTAAGATTATTATAACAGTGACACATATCATAGACAGAGAATTGCAATGCTGTGGTCATAATCATACCCCAAGTTAAAAAAATAAGCCAATGGTTTTCATATTCTAGCAATATATCATGGTTCAAACATCATGTAACAATGAGAGGAAAACAGCTATGACAGGGCCTACTCATATTCTACCATAGCACTTACTACTACTGTTCTCATATCAAATCTAAGCAATAACATGTGTTGTTATAAAAATCTTGTAAACGAGAGTAACATATAGCAATCATGATGTTATGCTCATAATATGTATTCTAACAATCATTAGATGCCAATTGTTCTCATATCAACTCTAACAATAACATGTGTGGTCATAAAAATCTAGGAAATGAGAGGAACATATAGCAATGATGTGGTTATAGACATGCTATGCATTCTATATTTGTAACAAATGAACAGGCCGTCGTATTCATAAGGTAAAGATGAGATGAGATAGAACAATTACACGACGATAGATTCCACCAGTATAGGCAGCCAATCTATGTGTCGACCGCGTAAACGATGCCATCGTGCACTATGGCATCAGACAGAAATGTTGCCTCAAAAGGATTGATGATGAGCCATAACCATGTATGGCGACCGGTTTCCAGATTGACTAATCCCATGTTGAACAAGGAAATGAGCTTGTAATCCATGTAGTCTTCTGATGGTGTGGGCACTTCGCAGATTACAACTTTCTGCAAATAGAGGTCGAGCCAAAAGCTTGATGCGTCTCGTGCGTAGTAGGAAGAAGTGTCCGGTGGGCCGCGAGGCTCGATGGCGGCGGTAACCAACGATGGAAGGGTGATCTCTCGCTGGGTGTAGATATCCACGAGACGCCACGAACTACCGGTGTGGTGGATGAGGACGATCCAGTTGGCCTTCATGCCCGCCCAGTAGTGGCCACGCATGAAGTACATGTGGACGGGTAGTGGTAGCATGTCGAGGGGCACCACGGCAACCTCCGTAGGATCGTCAAGTCGGTGTCTGGGCCACCTGCGAGGATCGGGCATCAGCAAGCAGGGTGTCTTGAAAAGAGCTGGCCGGTTGCAGACGAGTAGATGGTATAAAGACACCGAGCATGCAGCCATACGGACGGTGCTGAGTAGGTCCATACGACTACAAATCTGCTCCAAGAGAACATCGGGGAGGGAATTCCAATCGCGGCTCTGCGTGTCAGTCGGTTCTGCAATTAGGGTTTTCGGTGCCTGCGACCTAGCGGGGAAGTGGATTCAGGCAGGCGAGCGAAGAAGCTTCTCCTCGTGTGGCCGAGCAGTGAACGGGGGATATGGTACGCGCGAGCTACCAAGGAAGATGGCGCGGGCGGGCGGGCAGTGAGCGGGGGTAAATGGTGTGCGGCCGACGATGGGGAAGAGAGGAGGAAGAAGAAGAGATGGTAGTACTGGGTAAGGCTGATTTAGTAACACCAACACGCTGGTTCAGCTTATTAATTACGTGTCCCATCTGTTGCAGCGTGTATTGTCACTTCACTGCGAAGACTAGTTGAATAGTTCTCTCTGACCGAGATGGGGAATAATGGATTGCGAGGACTTCCTTTCTACAGTATCCCTATGCCTCTACGCTCACTTCACTCATTTTGCTCCATACCTAGTCACTTGTTGAAATCTGTAGAAAGACAAATACTCTATATTTGGGAACAGAGGGAGGCTTTTACTCCATACTATTTGGGAACAGAGGGAGTATCACCATATGGAGGGAATAGAGGAAGCTTGAAATATGAACGTCTCAATGCGAGGGAGTAAGCCCCATGCATGCATGCATGCATGCAACATGCAACACTCACACGTACACATGGACGCATGCAACACTCACGCACCCATGCGGCACACAGCACACGACGCAACACACACGCTCACGCTCAAGTGCTCAACCTACTCCTTACGTCTGTGAAAGACTGTACATTTAGAGATTTACACATTGACCAGGGCATAATTAACGCCCAAAAGTAGCAAACTTATTTGTGCATGTGAAGGCCGTTGCATGCTGTAATTAAGGATAGACATGTAGTCTATACCTACAGCACAAGTTGGTGCATTAGTTAATCAATATCGATTTAGATTAAAGGCTAAATGCATTGGAAGTGTAGATGTACATCATGTACTACACTCTTTGTTTTATAGCCGATGTACACTCTTTGTTGGAAGACCGAGGGAGGACACGTGCATGCACTCACATACACAGCGAGGGCGGTTCGCGCAAGGGTTGGACTCGTGTCGCGCCTGCGTAAAGTTTTGTTTAACTGATTTCTTTGCTCTGCCAACTTACAAGTGGGACCCAGAAACCAGGTGACAATTTTACCTATCAACAAAGTGCCAAGTCGACTATGTGGTCGGTCAGTAGGGTGCAATACGGTGCTCTACGATGAGCTAGTGATCGTATAATCACCGCAAAACTATATATAGTGACCGTAAAGAGCGTATTGTTACATACGTTGACCGCCAGTGTATTTTTCTCGTTTCAAATTAAGACATATTAATCGAAAAGGATGCAGTATGGACTACTACTACTAGTACTAGTACTGCTTTGATGTGTCCCGTCAACTCGTCGAACGAGGAGAAGCTTGCTTACTACGCCTCTCCCTCGCCCACGCGCGCGGTGGTTCGCAGGATGAGGAGAGGGTTTTGACTACAGCGCCCTCTCCCTCTCCCTCTCCCTCGCCCTCGCCCTCGCGGTGGACGTGCAGCAGTTCAATCGGTGTCAGATTGCCAGAAGCATATTGTACTGTAGTATCATCATTGTTGGACCTTCCGAAGAGGCGTAGAGCCAAGTGCAAGGTCACACGAGTACAAACTATTGAACCTCCCGAAGAGGAAAAGAGCCAAGCGCAAGGTTTTATAGGAGTTGTTGTCCTAGTAGGAGTGTACTACAACTATAGCGAACGATGCTACTGTATGATGCCTGAAGGAAATATGCCCTAGAGGCAATAATAAAGTTATTATTTATTTCCTTATATCATGATAAATGTTTATTATTCATGCTAGAATTGTATTAACCGGAAACATAATACATGTGTGAATACATAGACAAACAGTATGTCACTAGTATGCCTCTACTTGACTAGCTTGTTGAATCAAAGATGGTTAAGTTTCCTAGCCATAGACATGAGTTGTCATTTGATTAATGGGGTCACATCATTAGAGAATGATGTGATTGACTTGACCCATTCCGTTAGCATAGCACTTGATCGTTTAGTTTGTTGTTACTGCTTTCTTCATGACTTATACACATGTTCCTATGACTATGAGATTATGCAACTCCCGTTTACCGGAGGAACACTTTCTGTGCCACCAAACGTCACAACGTAACTGGGTGATTATAAAGGTGCTCTACAGGTGTCTCCGAAGGTACTTTTTGGGTTGGCGTATTTTGAGATTAGGATTTGTCACTCCGATTGTCGGAGAGGTATCTCTGGGCCCACTTGGTAATGCACATCACTATAAGCATTGCAAGCATTGCAACTAACGATTTAGTTGCGGGATGATGTATTACGGAATGAGTAAAGAGACTTACCGGTAACGAGATTGAACTAGGTATTGAGATACCGACGATCGAATCTCGGGCAAGTAACATACTGTCACATCCTGCATTTTGTAACCTGTCATTTGCATTATTAATGCATGAAAAATTGGACCAACAAAAACTTTTGCATTATTTGGCTTTTATTTTGGAGTTGGTTTTCTCTGAGTGATTTCAAGTGCTCTTTAAAGTCAATTACTCCACCTTCTATATTTCATCTCCTTGCCCAAACTTCTGCCCAATGATCATGCCATGTGTATAGTACAGTATAGTATTTTCCTACAAAAATAATTTGGCCAAATAATATTTTCAAAATTTAGTTTTCCAAAAACCCCTGAGTTGAGGTTTGCACTACAAGTACTTCATTTGGGGTATGATAAATATTTCAAAGAGTATATTTGAAACCTATTAGATATAGGATTCCCATAAACCACAAAAATATAATTTTAACAGTTATTTTCCTATTTTATTTAAAATCTTTTTCTTAAGGCCAGAAGTGGTCTTTAATAGGGAAAAATTATTTTAATGTTTCAAAAATATTTGACAAAAATCAGGGAAACTCAGTGGACATATATTTTCCATATATAAGAGTTTCAACACATGTTCATGTTCAAAATATTGGACAAAACCTCCCAAAACCATTTCTGCCCATTTCAAGGATTTGAAATATTTCCATAGGAAGTATTTTCATAAAAATCCAAGGAAAATCTAGCAAGTCACAAATGCATATTGTGGTCACCTTGCAAATCCTCATCTCAATTAAGGTAAGTTTGGTTCACCAAAATGCACCAAAACCCTCTCTGACCAGAATCAAATTTGAACAACTTTGTACTACCAACTCTCTCTCCTTGACCCCAACTTTTGTGATCATGTTCATATGACCAAATGAGGCCACTACACCAAGTGGTGCATCAAGGGGAAATGATTTGGTCAACTAGATCTGCACAAGTTCATTTCTGCTAATTTCTAGGGTTTACAAAAGTTGCATTGGTAACTTTGTCCAAATAAGCTCAAAATTGGTGGAAGGCCCTAATTACATGTGTCATTCCACCCTGTGGAGTCTCATGGCAAATGGAAACCATCTACTTGCCCAAACCAGCATCAAACACCTTCTACCACTTTACAAAAATCCCATTTTTGGCCTCTTCCACTAATCTCTGTAGGCTCTACTTTCTACCACGACCCCTCCTAGCCCCCCCTCTAGCGCATGTGTGCTTTTCTGCCCGAGGAAGCAATGATGAAGGGGGGGAGAACCCCATTTTTCTTCTCTGGACAGTGGATCCCTCTCTCTCTCTCAGCCTCCCTCTCTCCTCTCAGCCTTCCAGAGCATCCAAGGCACTCCCCAGCTTTTGCCCACGCCCCCCTTCAGCTGCCAGACGCAAGTGGACGCGCGCGGACGCGGGAAAGCCGCAGATGCCGGCCAAAGTCGCGCTCTGGAGCGCCTGGCAGGGCACCCGACCGTTGACACCGTGCCTCCCAGCCACCTCGAGCCTCCCCTGCGCGCCAGTCGATGCCCCTCGACGTCCGCTCCACGCCAGCAGGCCGCCCACTTGCTCCCGCGCCCTCCTCTCTCTCCTGCAGCTCGCGCCAGTACGCCGCCCCGTTCGGCCAATGCTCGTGTCGCTACTATGGCCCGCCCGCAGCTCGCCCCGCTCCTCCTCTCTCTCCCTGGCACCCTAGACCACTCCCACGAACACCCCCGAGCCCTCCATTCCCTCTCTAACGGACACCCGAGCCGATCCCGCGGGCACCCGTAGGCCGCGCCTATGGTGGACCTCGGCCAGCCTATAAAAGGCGACCCTGAGCCTCTCTATCACTCCCTGTCGCTCCCCCGCACTCCTAATCCACCTCCCGCACCACCCATTTGTCCTAGAGCCGCTCGAGCTCGAGATCGAGCTCGAGCTCCGCCGCCACGGCTCGTCGGCATTCGCGTGGTACAAGCCTCATCTGCCCCCGTTCTCTCTCGATCTGCAACCACACAGCACCAGTGACCCCTTCCCCTCTCTTTCCCCACTCTTTTGTAGCCGAGAACGGCCGGAACCACCGACGCCCGAAGCACCTCCGCCACGTGACCTCGTCACCGGCGAACCAGGCTGCTCCAGTGACCAACTCCACCTCCACCCAAACGGCGATACGACGCTGAGCCCAGCCGTGCCCTCGCCCGACCTCGCCGTGCCCTGCATCGTCGCCGGTGAGCTCGCCTCCCCCTCTGGCCTGAGGTTGAAGACGACGGCCGTGGGGCCCGTCGGTTAGCTTCACATTCTGACGGGTGGGCTCCACCCGTCAGGTTTGAAACGCACACGCGCGCGTACCGGTTCGCCCGTTGGCTGAAGGCGTATTTTGAAATTACGCCTTCGACGTGGCAGCCTCGCGCGGGCTGGATCCTCTCTGGGCCTGTTGCGCTGCGGCTGTTCTGGCCCAGTTGCACGGTGCCCTTTTTCCTTTTTCTTTTCTGGTAGACTTGCAAAAATTCCACAGGTTTAAATAAACATCCAAATGCAATAATTCTAGCTCCTAAATTCTTGTAAAAATCTCACCTATTTAATGGTGTAACTTTCATACATGCCCAACCAACTTTTCTGTGTTGTTCAAATTTAAATTCAAATTTGGACAATTAAATCCTTATCTGAAAATCCATTGCTCTGTCCCATTAGCTCCAGATCCAAAAATAAGAATTTTCCCCTTCTTAGTTTTAACCCTAGTATTTAACAAAAATGAGTTGACATTTTTCTGAGCACTTTGGTTTTTTTGTTTTATTATTGCCTTATTTTTCTCGTTAATATTTTGAGACGATAGATTGCGTTGCTGACGAAGGAGTTGGACCAGAAGACTTTGAAGACCCAAAAGACTTTGTTGAGCCAGGCAAGCAGCCCTTTGACCATGTCAATGAAACCCTTGTTATGCATGTCATATGTCACTCTTATTGCTTGCATCGGAGAAATGATACTGTGATGACCACATGGGGTGGTTTGCCACCGTTACTTCCTCATTGATACTTGCATTGTGCATGACCCTACCTTCTTATGAGGGTTATGCCGGTGGGAGTAGATATGATGCTAAGTAGTGCTACGCAAAAGGGGCGGGGATATGCATGGTAATGGAGACAAGGCATTTTCAAAAGACTTTTCAAAAACCCCATCGGGTGCCACTTATGCCCGGGGGAGATGATGAGCTGGGTAGCCACTTGATGATGAAGTGGTGTACCGAGGCAAGTGTGTGTGTTGTTTTCAAAATGGATTGGTTTAAGTTGCGACCGTTATTCCAACCTTACATGTGCAACCACTCTACCCTTGTATGGGAAAGGGCATTATTGATTGCCTGGGTCGATACTAGCTTGGAGCCCGCATTACTAGTGACGGGGGAGAGTTGGTGCTCTCTCTCGGGACGGGGTCGTGCCAGGTAGGGCGGCCATGACTGTTTTCACAGGGCACCGGATACACCGTTGTGTCCCCTCTCGGATGTTATGATCTCGAGTGAGTCTCATATGATGTACGTCGTGAGGATATGGAACAACGAGTGGACTCCTTGTTAGTGTCGTCTAGGGAAAGATAGTGATCGGGTGCTTACCCCGGGTACTTGAGGTACCGCAGGTCGTGCATGACACGGAAGTTTCTCGGATCTTGTGGGTAAAGTGTGCAACCTCTGCAGAGTGTAAAACTATTCGAATAGCCGTGTCCACGGTCAAGGACAGTTGGGTAACCGCTCTTGGGCTACGTCCACATGTTACAAACCAGTGTGTGTGTTTGGATAAGTGGGAATATCTACGTGGGTCAAGTCAAAGGACTTGACATGATTGAGTTGGGTTGATGCCGACTCTATTTATGTTGATATCTGTAACCTGTCCTCATGGTTAATTGAATTCTCCTAATGCATGTCTTACAAGTTGTTGAACATGTCATTGCACTCAAAACTAGCTTTCCGCAAAAATTTACCTATATCATGCATTGTTGTACTGTGAACCAAAACATGGGTTGCTTGTGAGTACATTCAAAGTACTCATTGGCTTGCCACTGGTTATTTAATTGGCCAGGCATGGAAGAACAGGAGTTCGAAGAAGAGTTCTTTGGAGACGAACATGCGAACTAGGATGTTTCCCAATCAGAATGCCTGTAGGGTTAAGGCAGATGGCATGGGTTCTACTTATCGACGAAGAATTTCTGCTGCTTAAATCTATTTGGTATTCAGCCCTTCTGGCTTTATCTATGTAAGACTTGACCATAATGGTCATAATTTCACTACTAGGGAAAAGGCTAGCAGCAGCGCGGGTTTTAGACCTATCAGTAGCGCGGGGTTGTGCTCTACTGATAAGGCGCTACAGCTAACGAATAGCAGTAGCGTGCCTCCACCCACGCTACTGCTAAATCGACTTAGTAGTAGCGAGTTCCAGGAGGAGCGCTGCAGGTAATTAGTAGTAGCGCTTCTCTCTGCCCGCGGTGCTACTATTATTTCGTATTTTATTTCTTTTTTATTTCATGTTGTATTTGTACACCTTTACACAAGTTTTCATACAACAGGAATTTACAAATTGTTTTTACATCATAATGATTTATTACATCACGGGGTGAAAGAACCGTGTGGACTAGTTTCAAGTGGACGGACATCCACTTGAAACTAATTCGCGGTTCTTTCACCCAATGATATAATAAATATCATCATATCATTAACAACTTATCATCATCATCATCATATCATTGGTCACTAGTCGTAATCACAAGTACTCCTCACATCTTCAACTCTAACACATTGTATCACATAATAAACATATTGTACCTCATAGGACCTACTACATTCTCTTAGGACCTACTATATTCTCTAAGGTAAAATAGCAAAAAACAAGATAGCCCCTGGCTCTCCATTATGGAGAATGCAGATTATCCTGTCTCCAATTCTTGCCTTTCGCTTAATGTTGCTTCCAAGAACCTCCTTACAAATGTCCAAACATTTTTTCCACTCTTTGATTAGCATGTGTTCACCGGTTTCAGAAATCCGATATGCACAGGTGAGATCTGTAGGATGACCTGGCTGTAGGTTTAGAACTTCAAGGCGACCATTGTAATACATCAGATGAGGCACACAATCCATCGGGATTTTCTGTTGAAAAACATAGTAATAACTTCGTAGTTAGCAATGATGTACTAGTTTTAGAAGTATGCAAAAGATGCACGGATGTCGTAATAGTAAAATATCTTACCAGGGTATCTCCATAGAAGTTATCGTGGTTCAACACGTGCACTAGTGGCACATATTCACCATAATTTGGAGGAGTTCGATAATAGGAATTGTAATTCTCAAAAAAGTACAATAAGCTGTCAGTGTAGTGGTTTTTTTCTACCATCTTCTGCACATCCTTTGAAGATTCAAAATAAGCTGTCAATGGAAATAAGCTGTCAACTATTTTGAAATAAACAATATAAATTAGTTAATAACTATGTTTGAGAAACTCACATTGCGGTAGAATCGGAAGCGTATCAACAAGGACCCAAATGTCCATATTGTCTTGCTCGATGTCAGGATCACCAAGATCCATGGTGATAATCATACCCTCATAAAAACCATACATTTTGCAAAGTGCTTCCCAATTTTGGCAACCAAAATGGGTTACGCTCTGAGAACTGTACAGATTTACTTCAAAATCGATATCATGATGGGTCCTTAGGTGTATTTTCTTTGTTTGAAAATTTTCATGGTCTTCAAAACCCATCCTCTCCAAGACATAGCGTCTTGCATGGCATGGGATAAGCTAGTCGAATTGTAAAAGATGAAAATTAGACGTTTAAATAGTTGAAGTCATGCTTAATTACGAAAAAAACACTTGTCGTTGTTGCGTACCGTTTCAACATCGAAGGTCTCCTCAAGCTTAATGCTGAAGCGCCGATCTTCATCCAGATGAACGAACCTGTCGCACATACCTCGATCATTGTGGCACCAGCTGCACTCCCCCGGGAGACTGTCGTCGTCCGAGTACGACATTTCCTATGTTCATAATTCAAAGATTAAACTTGTACATATTCTAGCAAAAGTCATGCCAGAATTCATGGAAAAATCCGGCATGACCATTGCTAAAAAAGGACATATCGAGCGCCTGAAATTTGCCGGAACGGAAATTAATCAACACTCCGGCAAAACATAGGCCACTCGGAGGTGTAACCAAAACATGAAATAATTGCTTAAACTAAAAAATAACACCAAATATGGCATGTTCAACTAGTTCTATTAATTCAACTAGTTCTATTAATTCAACTAGTTCTTACTAAATATAAACTTAGTATAAAAAGAAAAAAACTAGTTCTTTCGAAAAATGAAGTAGTTCAACTAGTTATTAATTTACTTACTATACTAGTTCAACTAAAACTTAACTAGTTCAACTAAAACTAAACTAGTTCTATTAATTCAACTAGTTCTTACTAAATATAAACTTACTATAAATAGAAAGAAACTAGCACATCTACTACTACTAATTAACATCTAACTACTACATCTACTACTAATTAACATGTACTACTGCTAATTATACAACTAGTTTAACATCACTACTAGTAATTAATATCCACTACTTCTAAAAATCATTATCTATGAACCCTAAATTAACATCTACTACTACTAAAATCATCTACTAACTAAGCAAAGAGAGAGGGGGTGGGGGAGGGTGGGGGGCTTATAGAGGGAGAGACGGTGGCGGGGAGGTGCTTGGCGACGGAGGGGCGGCGAGGGCAGGCTCGGGATCGGGAGGGCGGTGGTCCTGGGCAGCGGGCTCGGTCGAGGGCGGCGACAATGTGGTCAAGAGCGGCGGTGGTGAGGTTGAGGGCGGGCGGCGGCAGCGGCGGTGAGGGCAGGCGCGCTCGGGCTCGGGCGGTGGCGACAGGGACTAGGGGAACAGGCCGGTGGGGGGCAAGGAGGACTTAGCGAAATTTTGATGCGGGGGGTGGTTAACTCGAACTAGCAGTAGCGCACGTACAGAAAACGCGCTATAGCTAACTTATCTACAGCGCATTTTAGAGAAAACCGCTACTGCTAATGGAAGCAGTTATTTCTTTTGTTTAGTAGAAACATCAAAAATATACATTGGTCATCATTGATCTTTTTTTGTATAATCTAAATAGTCAACATGAATCCTCACTGTACCTGTATAGGTACAGGCGACGATTCATATTGCAACCACAAATCATACACATATATTTCAATGAAGACCAAGTGCTCGAGATAGGTTGAGAGGCAACATATTTAAGGTGGTAAACACCTTGTTCGCTTAGCAGTATGGGACTAAACTTAATTAGTTGCGGTCATACTTAGCAGTAGTGAGTTTTGAGCAAAACCGCTGCTACTAAGTTCTTTAGCAGTAGCGCGTCCACGGGAAGGGCGCTACTACTATATCTAGCCTGGAGGCAACACCGTGGCAATTATAGTAGTAGCACTCTTTTCACCTAGAGGGCTACAGCTACTCAGTCATTAGCAGCGCTCTTTTCTAAAGCTCGTTGCTGCTAATTAGCAGTAGAGCCTGTTTTTAGACCGCGTTGCTGCTAAGATTCTGTGTATAAGGTTTTCCCTAGTAGTGTTTATGTAAGACGGTATGTATGGATGTAAGACTCTTGTTACTCAGCTTCTGTATGTTCAGTGAGTATTGATCTCTGGGATCACTGTACACATGCATTCGGTGATCACGACTTATGAGTCGGGGTCCCCACAGAGCTGGTATCAGAGCCATCCTGACTGTAGGAAGCCTTAGTTAGCATGGACGTTAGTTAGAGTGAGACTATCTACAAAACTACATATATACCTACGCTTTCAAAAAAATCCCAAACATGGGTCGTATCTCCTCTATTTACCCTTCCCTTTCCACTTTTGTAGATGGCCATCGTACCCGAGGACCTCCTGACCACTAGATTTCCCGTGCTTCTTGAGGACAGCCTCAAGAAGTGCCAGTTCACTCGAGTCCCCACCTTCTCCTATCACGAGCACTGGATCAACAGCACCAAGAAGGAGTATCACGTGGACGTAGTCGTGAGGGCGAACGACTCTCCGACAAGCTGGTTCTTTGAAGGACCCCAGATGGCGACCCTGCTCCTCGTCGTTGAGATTGCTGCACTCAAGGCGCTGACTCGCCTTCGAGATCTTCTGCCAGAGATGGCAAGTGAGCCAGCCACTCGTTACCTGCCTTATCGTAAGGAGGGTGATGACGAGAGCAGCGCACCAGCTCCACCCATGGACGAGGGGCTTCCTCTCCGTTTCCAGACCTACTTCAGCTTGTGTGCTGATAGCCTGGCACGACACTTGGCCTCGGAGTCGATGGAGCTTCGGAGGGAACTCCATGAGACCAAGGAACTCCTCCGCCTAGCTCATACAAAGGCGGACAGGATCAAGAAGGATGGTGCACCCCCTGGACAGCCCATTGTTGCCTATCGAGGCGGGCGACCCCCACAGGTTACACATGCCAAGGGATCATCCCGGCCACGCCGTATGACGGTGAAGGAATACCGCAACCTCTTCACGGTGCCACCGGCAAAGCAGCGCCGTGTTCAGCTCCTCCACTCCTCCATTCCCTCAAGTGACGAAGATACTGAGACAGATGAAGATGAGGAGGAAGACCCAGAGGAGCCGTACTACGCGACCGATCATTCCACCACTTAGACTCCGTTCAGGACTAGGATAGGCCAATCCGTAACCCTTAAGGTAGGATAGGTCGTGTACCCATTGTGCGAAGTCGAGTCCATGTAATGGTTCAAATGAAACCATGTTGTGTTATGTTTGCTTTCAACTTGTTTTGATGGAAGTCGTACTTCCTTCAGGAACTTGTAAACAACTACATCACCCATTTGGTCTTAATGCATGAGTTTGGCCCTTCTGGCCCTTGCTTAACTTAAAATTGTGTCACGCCCACCCCCTCACTATCCATCCCATCTATATTGCCTTCCCTCATCTTTCCCAATCATGAGACCTTGACCGCTCCAACAGGATGCCTGTTGTAACACGTACTGGTGCCTCTACTCAGCAACAAGAAGCCGGAGTGGGAGCTAGTCAGGACCAAACCCAAGGACAAGATCCACCACCGCCACCACCTCCGAACATGGACATGGCTCAGCTTCTCCAAGCCTTCCGAGAGGAACGCTAAGCCAACACTGCAGCCCTCCAGATGATTGCCCAGGCTGTCAACCGCCAGCCGGCGGGAAACGACAATGGAAGTTCCACGTTGGCAGAGTTCAAGAAGCATGCACCACCCACCTTCATCAAGACTGCTGAACCCCTGGATGTAGACAACTGGGTCCGCACCATTGAGGATCTGTTGGAACTAGTTGGCTGCACTGAAGAACGTGAGAGGGTGGCATATGCTGCCCACTGTCTCGGGGGGACTGCCAGAGCTTGGTGGGATGGATTCAAGGTCATGCATGCTGGGTAAAACATCACTTGGAATGACTTCAAGACAGAATTCCGCAAGGCCCATATTCCTTCCAGAATCATGGCCATCAAGAAATGTGAGTTCCGAGCCCTGAAGCAAGGAAGTAGCACCGTCAAGGAGTACATGCAGAAGTTCAGTGTTCTATCAAGGTATGCTCCTGAGGATGTCAGCACTGATGCTGCCAAAAGAGAGCGCTTCATGGAAGGCCTTAACCAGACTCTACAATACTCGCTTGTTGTGTGTGACTGCCTAACCTTTCCTGATCTGGTGAACAAGACACTTATGCTTGAGGACAAGCGACGTGCTTTGGATGATACTCGTAAGCGCAAGATGATCAGCAATGGTAGCTCCAGCAACCAGAAGCCTCACCCGTGGCAGCCAGCCCCGGTCAAGCCAACCTATCAGCAGCCAAGAGCCCCTGCACCCCGCACCAACTATCAGCCTCAGTAGTATGCCAACCCCAGGCCAGCTTATAGCAACCCTAGTAACAATCCCGACAAGAGCAGCAACCCCAACCAAGTCACTTGCTTTGGATGTGGTCAGCCAGGACACTACTCCAAGAATTGCCCCAACAAGAATCCCGACGCCCCACGCCCCAATGCGCAGAACCCAGGACAAGGCCGCGGAATGCCACCAAGGAACCAAGCTCCCCGCAACCCTCCCAACAATGGCAAGGGTCGTGTGAATCATGTCACTGCAGAAGAAGCCCAGGAAGACCCGGACGTCGTGCTGGGTACGTTCCTTGTCAACTCAGCACCTGCAACTGTCTTGTTTGATTCTGGAGCCACGCATTCATTTGTCACCCAAAAGTTTGCATTAAAAAGTGGCATGACCCCTACACCGCTGAATAACCCTATGGTGGTACAAACCCCCGGAGTAGAGATGAGAGCCAAGATAGGATGTAAAAGAGTCGAGATTGTCATTAATGGGGTAGACTTCCTAGCGGACCTTATCATCTTAAGATCGCAAGGCTTGGATGTGATCTTAGGAATGGATTGGCTCATCAAGCACCAAGGCTTGTTAGATTGTGCCAACCGGACTGTCATTGTGACCAATGACCAAGGAGTCGAAGTTAAATTTGCCTCCAACCCCTCCTCTACTCAAGCCGACCAAGTAAACTGTCTGACTGAAGTTGGATTGGAGCAAGTGCCGGTAGTATGCGAATACCCTGATGTCTTTCCTGATGAGCTACCGGGAATGCTTCCTGATCGAGACATTGAGTTCATCATCGAGCTCATACCCGGAGCAGGACCCATCTATAAGAAGCCTTATAGAATGGGATCGAAAGAGTTAGCAGATTTGAAGAAGCAACTGGAAGAGCAGTTGAGGAAGGGATTTATCCGCCCTAGTGCCTCCCCTTGGGGATCACCCGTTATGTTTTTGGCAAAGAAGGACGGTACTATCCGCTTATGCATTGACTATCGTTCCCTCAATGAAGTTACAATCAAGAACAAGTATCCACTTCCCAGGATTGAAGATTTGTTTGATCAACTCAATGGGGCCAAGGTGTTCTCCAAGATCGACCTTAGATCTTGGTACTACCAGCTGAAAATTAGACCCCAAGATATTCCGAAGACGGCATTTGTAACCAGATATGGCATGTATGAGTGCACGATCATGTCCTTTGGATTGACCAATGCCCCAGCTTACTTCATGTATCTCATGAATAAGGTCTTCATGGAATATTTGGACAAGTTCGTCGTTGTCTTCATTGATGACATTCTTGTCTTCTCGAAGACAGAAGAAGAGCACGAGCAACACTTGAGGAAGGTGCTAGACAAGCTTCGAGAGCACCAACTGTATGCCAAGTTCAGCAAGTGCGAATTTTGGCTGCATGAGGTTGGATTCTTGGGTCATGTTTTGACCGAAGAAGGATTGTCGGTCGATCCCGCTAAGATTGAAGCCGTGACTGAATGGCAATCCCCAAGCAATGTGAAGGAAGTCAGAAGCTTCCTCGGACTCGCAGGATATTACCGCAAGTTCGTTGAAGGATTCTCAAGCATTGCCCGACCCATGACTCAGCTCTTGAAGAAGGACAAGAAGTTTGAATGGACGCCGAAGTGCGAAGAGAGCTTCCAGGAGCTGAAGAAGAGACTGACCACCGCCCCAGTTCTGGCCACACCAGATATACACAAGGAGTTTCTGATATATTGTGATGCGTCAAGAACAAGACTGGGAGGTGTTCTGATGCAAGAGGGCAGAGTCGTAGCTTACCTTTCAAGACAACTACGGCCTCATGAAGAGAACTATGCTACTCATGACCTCGAGTTGGCAGCTGTAGTTCATGCCCTGAAAACATGGCGACATTACCTCCTAGGGAAGCGGTGTGAGATATACACGGATCACAAAAGTGTGAAGTATATTTTCACTCAGAAGGAATTGAACATGAGGCAAAGAAGATGGCTAGAGTTGATCAAGGATTATGACCTTAGTGTTCAATACCACCCTGGAAAGGCTAATGTGGTAGCAGATGCATTAAGCAGAAAGGCTTGTTCCTTGAATGCTATGCTTAAGGACAGGCTACCCGCCTTGTATGTAGAACTTGAAAGCTTCGGGTTGGAACTGGTTGCACCAGGATTCTTGGCTAACCTCGAAGTTAGGCCTACCTTGATAGATGATGTTAAGGAAGCTCAGAAGGGACACGAAAGTATTGAAGGCATCAAGAGGAAGATCAAGGCAGGCAAGGCCCCAGGATTCTTAGAGGATGAGCAAGGAATTGTGTGGTTTGGGAATCGCATTTGCATACCCAACAAGATTGAGCTCAAGAATTTGATCTTGCAAGAAGCTCATGACACCTCGTATTCCATCCACCCTGGAGGAACCAAGATGTATCAAGACCTAAAGGAAAGATTCTGGTGGCATGGCATGAAGAGAGAGATAGCCACTTTCGTCGCTAAGTGTGACATATGCCAAAGGGTCAAAGCTGAACATCAGCGACCCGCTGGATTGTTATAGCCTCTCAAGGTGCCTGAATGGAAATGGGATAAAGTCGGAATGGACTTCATCAATGGATTACCCAGGTCAAATAAGGGACATGACTCCATCTGGGTCATAGTCGACCATTTGACCAAAGTAGCCCATTTCATTCCTGTCAAAACGACTTACAAGGGAAACCAGCTAGCCAGCCTCTACATCAACAGAATCGTAAGCCTTCATGGTGTTCCCAATGAGATTGTGTCAGACCGAGGAACCCAGTTTACCTCAAGGTTCTGGAAGAAGTTCCAAGAGGCCATGGGAACCAAGTTGCCCTTCAGCACTGCTTTCCACCCACAGACCGGAGGTCAGACAGAACGAGTGAATTAGATACTCGAAGACATGCTCCGAGCCTGTGTCTTAACATATGGAGCTAGGTGGGAAGATTGCCTCCCTTTCGCCGAGTTCTCCTACAACAACAGTTATCAGTCAAGCCTTCAGATGGCACCATTTGAGGTGTTATACGGACGGAAGTGCCGCACACCCTCAATTAGTCACAGACCGGAGAAGGACTAGTCTTGGGGTCTGATATCCTCCGTGAAGCAGAAGAGCAAGTCCAGCTTGTCAGAGAGCGTTTGAAGATTGCCAAGTCAAGGCGGAAGAGCTACACTGACTCACATCGTAGAGACATGAACTTCCGAGTTGGAGACCATGTCTATCTCCGGGTCACACCTCTCAAGGGAACCCAACGCTTCCATGTCAAAGGAAAGCTCGCCCCAAGATACATCAGCCCCTTCAAGATCACTGACCAACGAGGAGAAGTGGCTTACCAGTTGGAACTGCCACCTGAACTATCCGATGTGCACAATGTATTCCACGTGTCACAACTCCGGAAGTGTCTCCAGGTTGCAGACAAGCCTGATCTTTACAAGGACGTCAATCACCAAGCCATTGACCTTCAGCCTGATTTGACTTACCGTGAGAGGACCATCTGCATTTTGGATGAGGCTGAGCGACGCACTCGAAGCCGCACCATCAAGTACTTCAAGGTCTAGCGGAGCAACCACACTGAAGCAGAAGCAACCTGGGAACGTGAAGACTACCTTAGATCCGAGTTTCCGTATCTCTTTAAAGTCTAGTTTAGGAATCTCGGGGACGAGATTCTTGTAAGGGGGTTAGGTCTGTCACACCCTGCATTTTGTAACCTGTCATTTGCATTATGAAAGCATGAAAGATTTGACCAACAAAAACTTTTGCATTATTTGGCTTTTATTTTAGAGTTGGTTTTCTCTGAGTGATTTTTCAAGTGCTCTTTAAAGTCAATTACTCCACCTTCTGTACTTCATCTCCTTGCCCCAAACTTCTGCCCAATGATCATGCCATGTGTATAGTACAGTATAGTATTTTCCTACAAAAATAATTTGGCCAAATAATATTTTCAAAATTTAGTTTTCCAAAAACCCCTGAGTTGAGGTTTGCACTACAAGTACTTGATTTGGGGTATGATAAATATTTCAAAGAGTACATTTGAAACCTATTAGATATAGGATTCCCATAAACCACAAAACAATAATTTTAACAGTTATTTTCCTATTTTATTTCAAAGCTTTTTCTTAAGGCTAGAAGTGGTCTTTAATAGGGAAAAATTATTTTAATGTTTCAAAAATATTTGACAAAAATCAGGGAAACTCAGTGGACATAAATTTTCCATATATAAGAGTTTCAGCACATGGTCATGTTCAAAATATTGGACAAAACCTCCCAAAACCATTTCTGCCCATTTCAAGGATTTGAAATATTTCCATAGGAAGTATTTTCATAAAAATCCAAGGAAAATCCAGGAAAATCCAGCAAGTCACAAATGCATATTGTGGTCACCTTGCAAATCCTCATCTCAATTAAGGTCAGTTTGGTTCACCAAAATGCACCAAAACCCTCTCTAACCAGAATCAAATTTGAACAACTTTGTACTACCAACTTTCTCTCCTTGACCCCTACTTTTTTGATCATGTTCATATGACCAAATGAGGCCACTACACTAAGTGGTGCATCAAGGGGAAATGATTTGGTCAACTAGATCTGCACAAGTTCATTTCTGCTAATTTCTAGGGTTTACAAAAGTTGCATTGGCAAGTTTGTCCAAATAAGCTCAAAATTGGTGGAAGGCCCTAATTACATGTGTAAGTCCACCCTGTGGAGTTTCATGGCAAATGGAAACCATCTACTTCCCCAAACCAGCATCAAACACCTTCTGCCACTTTACAAAAATCCCATTTTTGGCCTCTTCCACTAATCTTCGTAGGCTCAACTTTCTACCACGACCCCTCCTAGTCCCCCCTCTAGCGCATGTGTGCTTTGCAGCCCGAGGAAGCAATGATGAAGGGGGGGAGAACCCCATTTTTCTTCTCTAGACAGTGGATTCCTCTCTCTCTCTCAACCTCCCTCTCTCCTCTCAGCCTTCCAGAGCATCCAAGGCACTCCCCAGCTTTTGCCCATGCCCCCTTCAGCTGCCAGACGCAAGTGGACGCGCGTGGACGCGGGAAAGCCGTGGATGCCGACCAAAGTCGCGCTCTGGAGCGCCTGGCAGGGCACGACCATTGACGCCGTGCCTCCCGGCCACCTCGAGCCTCCCCCGCACGCTAGTCGATGCCCCTCGACGCCGCTCCACGCTAGCAGGCCACCCACTCGCTCCCGCGCCCTCCTCTCTCTCCTGCAGCTCGCGCCAAAACACCGCCCCATTTGGCCAATGCTCGCGCCGCTCCTATGGCCCGCCCGCAGCTCGCCCCGCTCCTCCTCTCTCTCCCTGGCACCCTAGACCACTCCCACGAACACCCCCGAGCCCTCCATTCCCTCTCTAACGGATCTCTAACGGACACCCGAGCCGATCCTGTGGGCACCCGTAGGCCACGCCTACGGTGGACCTCGGCCAGCCTATAAAAGGCGACCCCGAGCCTCTATCACTCCCTGTCCCTCCCCCACACTCCTAATCCACCTCCCGCACCACCCATTTGTCCCCAGAGCCGCTCGATCTCGAGATCGAGCTCGAGTTCCGCCGCCTCGGCTCGTCGGCATTTGCATGGTACAAGCCTCCTTCGCCCCCGTTCTCTCTCGATCTGGAACCACGTAGCACCACTGACCCCTTCCCCTCTCTTTCCCCACTCTTTTGCAGCCGGGCACGGCCGGAACCACCGACGCCCGAAGCACCTCCACCGCGTGACCTCATCGCGGTGAACCAGGCTGCTCCGGTGACCAACTCCACCTCCACCCGAACGGCGACACGACGCTGAGCCTAGCCGTGCCCTCGCCCGACCTCGCCGTGCCCTGCATCGTCGCCGGTGAGCTCACCTCCCCCTCTGGCCTGAGGTTGAAGATGACGGTCGTGGGGCCCATCGGTCAGCCTCACATTCTGACAGGTGGGCTCCACCCGTCAGGTTTGAAACTTACACACGCGCGTACCGGTTCGCCCGTGGGCTGAAGGCGTATTTTGAAATTACGCCTTCGACGTGGCAGCTTCGCGTGGGCTGGATCCTCTCTGGGCCTGTTGCGCTACGGCTGTTCTGGCCCAGTTGCACGGTGCCCTTTTTCCTTTCTCTTTTCTGGTAGACTTGCAAAAATTCCACAGGGTTAAATAAACATCCAAATGCAATAATTCTAGCTCCTAAGTTCTTGTAAAAATCTCACCTATTTAATGGTGTAATTTTCATACATGCCCAACCAACTTTTCTTTGTTGTTCAAATTTAAATTCAAATTTGGACAATTAAATCTTTATCTGAAAATCCATTGCTCTGTCCGTCTAGCTCCAGATCCAAAAATAAGAATTTTCCCCTTCTTAGTTTTAACCCTGGTATTTAACAAAAATGAGTTGACATTTTTCTGAGCACTTTGGTTTTTCTATTTTATTATTGCCTTATTTTTCTCGTTAATATTTTGCGACGATAGATTACGTTGCTGACGAAGGAGTTGGACCAGAAGACTTTGAAGACCCAGAAGACTTTGTTGAGCCAGGCAAGCAGCCCTTTGACCATGTCTATGAAACCCTTGTTATGCATGTCATATAGCACTCTTATTGCTTGCATCGGAGACATGATACTGTGATGACCACATGGGGTGGTTTGCCACCGTTACTTCCTCATTGATACTTGCATTGTGCATGACCCTGCCTTCTTATGAGGGTTATGCCGATGGGAGTAGATAGGATGCTAAGTAGTGCTACGCAAAAGGGGCGGGGATATGCATGGTAATGGAGACAAGGAATTTTCAAAAGACTTTTCAAAAACTCCATCGGGTGCCACTTATGCTCGGGGGAGATGATGAGTTGGGTAGCCACTTGATGACGAAGTGGTGTACCGAGGCAAGTGTGTGTGTTGTTTTCAAAATGGATTGGTTTAAGTTGCGACCGTTATTCCAACCTTACATGCGCAACCACTCTACCCTTGTATGGGAAAGGGCATTATTGATTGCCTGGGCCGATACTAGCTTGGAGCCCGCATTACTAGTGACGGGGGAGAGTTGGTGCTCTCTCTCGGGACGGGGTCGTGCCAGGTAGGGCGGCCATGACTGTTTTCACAGGGCACCGGATACACCGTTGTGTCCCCTCTCGGATGTTATGATCTCGAGTGAGTCTCATATGATGTACATCGTGAGGATACGGAACAACGAGTGGACTCCTTGTTAGTGTCGTCTAGGGAAAGATAGTGATCGGGTGCTTACCCCGGGTACTTGAGGTACCGCAGGTCGTGCATGACACGGAAGTTTCTCGGATCTTGTGGGTAAAGTGTGCAACCTCTGCAGAGTGTAAAACTATTCGAATAGCCGTGTCCACGGTCAAGGACAGTTGGGTAACTGCTCTTGGGCTACGTCCACATGTTACAAACCAGTGTGTGTTTGGATAAGTGGGAAGATCTACGTGGGTCAAGTCAAAGGACTTGACATGATTGAGTTGGGTTGATGCCCATTCTATTTATGTTGATATCTGTAACCTGTCCTCATGGTTAATTGAATTCTCCTGATGCATGTCTTACAAGTTGTTGAACATGTCATTGCACTCAAAACTAGCTTTCCGCAACAATTTACCTATATCATCCATTGTTGTACTGTGAACCAAAACATGGGTTGCTTGCGAGTACATTCAAAGTACTCATTGGCTTGCCACTGGTTCTTTAATTTGCCAGGCATGGAAGAACAGGAGTTCAAAGAAGAGTTCTTTGGAGAGGAACATGCGAACTAGGACGTTTCCTAGTCAGAATACCTGTAGGGTTAAGGCAGATGGCATGGGTTCTACTTATCGACGAAGAATTTCCGCTGCTTAAGTCTATTTGGTATTCAGCCCTTGTGGCTTTATCTATGTAAGACTTGACCATAATGGTCATAATTTGTGTAAGACGGTATGTATGGATGTAAGACTCTTGTTACTCAGCTTCTGTGTGTTCAGTGAGCATTGATCTCTGGGATCACTGTACACGTGCATTCGGTGATCACGACTTATGAGTCGGGGTCCCCACACATACCGGCGACAAAGGGAAGAACGTATGTTGTTATGCGGTTTGACCGATAAAGATCTTCGTAGAATATGTAGGAGCCAATATGAGCATCCAGGTTCCGCTATTGGTTATTGACCGGAGACGTGTCTCGGTCATGTCTACATAGTTCTTGAACCCGTATGGTCCGCACGCTTAATGTTCGATGACGGTTATATTATGAGTTTATGTGATTTGATGTACCGAAGGAGTTCGGATTCTCGGATGAGATCGGGAACATGACGAGGAGTCTCGAAATGGTCGAGACGTAAAGATCGATATATTGGACGACTATATTCGGACATCGGAAAGGTTCCGAGTGATTCGGGAGTACCGGGGAGTTACGGGAATTCGTATTGGGCCTTAATGGGCCATACCGGAAAGGAGAGAAAGGCCTCAAAGGGTGGCCGCACCCCTCCCCATGGGCTGGTCCAAATTGGACTAGGGAGGGGGGCGCCCCCTTCCTTCCTTCTCCTTTTCCCTTCCCTTTCCTTCTCTCCTACTCCTACTACTTGGAAGGGCTCCTAGTTCTACTAGGAAAGGGGGAATCCTACTCCCGGTGGGAGTAGGACTCCCCTAGGGCGCGCCATAGAGAGGGCCGGCCCCTCCCCCTCCTCCACTCCTTTATATACGGAGGCAGGGGGCACCCCAAAGACAACAATTGATCTCTTGATCTCTTAGCCATGTGCGGTGCCCCCCTCCACCATAATCCACCTCGATCATATCGTAGCGGTGCTTAGGCGAAGCCCTGCGTCAGTAGAACATCATCATCGTCACCACACCGTCATGCTGACGAAACTCTCCCTCAACACTTGGCTGGATCGGAGTTTGGGGGACGTCATCGAGTTGAACGTGTGCAGAACTCGGAGGTGCCGTGTGTTCGATACTTGATCGGTCGGATCGTGAAGACGTATGACTACATGAACCGCGTTGTGCTAACGCTTCCGCTTTAGGTCTATGAGGGTACGTGGACAACACTCTCCCCTCTCGTTGCTATGCATCGCCATGATATTGTGTGTGCGTAGGAAAATTTTGAAATTACTATGTTCCCCAACAGTGGCATCGGAGCCAGGTTTTATGCGTTGATGTAATATGCACGAGTAGAACACAAATGAGTTGTGGGCGATATAAGTCATACTTCTTACCAGCATGTCACACTTTGGTTCGGCGGTATTGTTGGATGAAGCGGCCCGGACCGACATTACGCGTACGCTTACGCGAGACTAGTTTTACCGCCATGCTATGCACACAGGTGACTGGCGGGTGTCAGTTTCTCCAACTTTAGTTGAACCGAGTGTGGCTACGCCCGATCCTTGAGAAGGTTAAAACAGCACTAACTTGACAAACTATCGTTGTGGTTTTGATGTGTAGGTAAGAACGGTTCTTCCTCAGCCCGTAGCAGCCACGTAAAACTTGCAACAACAAAGTAGAGGACGTCTAACTTGTTTTTGCAGGGCATGTTGTGATGTGCTATGGTCAAGACGTGATGAGATATAAGTTGTTGTATAAGATGATCATGTTTTGTTGAAGTTATCGGCAACTGGCACAAGCCTTATGGTTGTCTCTTTATTGCATAAGATGCAAGAGCCAAATAATTGCTTTACTTTATCGCTATGCGATAGCAATAGTTGTAAGAGAAATAGTTGGCGAGACGACCATGTGGTGACACATTGATATAGATCAAGATGATGGAGATCATGGTGTCATGCCGGTGATGATGGAAATTATGACGATGCTTTGGAGATGGAGATCAAAGGCAGAAGATGATGATGGCCATATCATGTCACATATTTTGATTGCATGTGATGTTTATCTTTTGTACATCTTATTTTGCTTTGATTGATGGTAGAATTATAATATGATCTCTCACTAAATTTCAAGATAAAAGTGTTCTCCCTGAGTATGTACCTTTGCCAAAGTTCGTCGTGCCCAGACACCACGTGATGATCGGGTGTGATAAGCTCTACGTCCATCTACAACGGGTGCAAGCCAGTTTTGCACACGCAGAATACTAAGGTTAAACTTCACGAGCCTAGCGTATGCAGATATGGCCAACATTGAGGCCGAAAGGTCGAGCGTGAATCATATAGTAGATATAATCAACATAGTGATGTTCACCATTGAAAACTACTCCATTTCACGCGATGATCGGTTATGGTTTAGTTGATTTGGATCACGTGATCACTTAGAAGATTAGAGGGATGTCTTTCTAAGTGGGAGTTCTTAAGTAATATGATTAATTGAACTTAAATTTATCATGAACTTAGTCCTGGTAGTATTAGCATATCTATGTTGTAGATCAATAGCTCGCGTTTAGCTCCCCTGTTTTATTTTTGGTATGTTCCTAGAGAAAACTAAATTGAAAGATGTTAGTAGCAATGATGCGGATTGGATCCGTGATCTGAGGTTTATCCTCATTGCTGCACAGAAGAATTATGTCCTTGATGCACCACTAGGTGACAAACCTATTGCAGGAGCAGATGCAGATGTTACGAACGTTTGGCTAGCTCAATATGATGCCTACTTGATAGTTTAGTGGACCATGCTTAAACGGCTTAGAATCGAGGCTTCAAAGACGTTTTGAACGTCATGGACCATATGAGATGTTCCAGGAGTTGAAGTTAATATTTCAAGTAAATACCCGAGTGGAGAGATATGAAGTCTCCAACAAGTTCTATAGCTAAAAGATGGAGGAGAATAGCTCAAGCAGTGAGCATGTGCTCAGATTGTCTGGGTACTACAATCTCTTGAATCAAGTGGGAGTTAATCTTCCAGATAAAATAGTGATTGACAGAATTCTCTAGTCACCATCACCAAGTTAGTAGAACTTCGTGATGAACTATAATATGCAAGGGATAACGGAAACGATTCCCAAGCTCTTCGTGATGCTGAAATCGACGAAGGTAGAAATCAAGAAAAGCATCAAGTGTTGATGGTAAACAAAACCACTAGTTTCAAGTAAAAGGACAAAGGGAAGAAAGGGGAACTTCAAGAAGAACAGCAAACAAGTTGCTTCTCAAGTGAAAAAACCCAAGTCTGGACCTAAGCCTGAAACTGAGTGCTTCTACTGCAAAGGGACTGGTCATTGGAAGCGGAACTACCCCAAGTAATTGGCGGATAAGAAGGTTGGCAAAGTGAACATAGGTATATTTGATATACATGTTATTGATGTGTACTTTACTAATGTTTATAGCAACCCCTTAGTATTTGATACTAGTTCAGTTGCTAAGAATAGTAACTCAAAACGGGAGTTGCAGAATGAACAGAGACTAGTTAAGGGTGAAGTGACGATGTTTATTGGAAATGGTTCCAAGATTGATATGATCATCATCGCACACTCCCTATACTTTAGGGATTAGTGTTAAACCTAAAATAAATGTTATTTAGTGTTTGGGTTGAGCATGAATATGATTGGATCATGTTTATTGCAATACGGTTATTCATGTAAGTTAGAGAATAATTGTTGTTCTATTTACATGAATAAAACCTTCTATGGTCATACACCCAATGAAAATGGTTTGTTGGATCTCGATCGTGGTGATACACATTTTTATAATATTGAAGCCAAAAGATGCAAAGTTAATAATGATAGTGCAACTTATTTGTGGCACTGCCATTTAGGTCATATTGGTGTAAAGCGCATGAAGAAAATCCATGCTGATGGGCTTTTGGAATCACTTGATTATGAATCAGTTGATGCTTGCGAACCATGCCTCATGGGCAAGATGACTAAGACTCCGTTCTCCGAAAAAAATGGAGCGAGCAACAGATTTGTTGGAAATCATACATACTGATGTATGTGGTCCGATGAATATTGAGGCTCGCGGTAGGTATCATTATTTTATGATCTTCACAGATGATTTGAGCAGATATGAGTATATCTACTTTATGGAACACAAGTCTGAAACATTTGAAAAGTTCAAAGAATTTCAGATTGAGGTGGAGAATCATCGTAACAAAAATAAAAGTTTCTATGATATGATCGCATAAGTAAAATATTTGAGTTACGAGTTTGTCCTTCAGTTAAAACAATGTGAAATAGTTTCACTACTCACGCCACCTGGAACACCATAGTGTAATAGTGTGTCCGAACGTCGTAACCGTGCTTTATTAGATATGGTGCGATCTATGATGTCTCTTACCATTTTACCACTATCATTTTGGGGTTATGCATTAGAGATAGCTACATTCACGTTAAATAGGGCACCATCTAAATCCGTTGAGACGACACCGTATGAACTATGGTTTGGCAAGAAACCTAAGCTGTCGTTTCTTAAAGTTTGAGGTTGCAATGCTTATGTGAAAAAGTTTCAACCTGATAAGCTCAAACCCAAATCGGAGAAATGCATCTTCATAGGATACCCAAAAGAAATGTTGGGTACACCTTCTATCATGGATCCGAACGCAAGATATTCGTTGCTGAGAATGGATCCTTTCTAGAGAAGGAGTTTCTCTTGAAAGAAGTGAGTGGGAGGAAAGTAGAACTTGATGAGGTAACTGTACCTGTTCCCTTATTGGAAAGTAGTTCATCACAGAAATCTGTTCCTGTGACTACTACACCAAATTAGTGAGGAAGCTAATGATGATGATCATGTAACTTCAGATCAAGTTACTACCGAACCTCGTAGGTAAACCAGAGTGAGATCCGCACCAGAGTGGTATGGTAATCCTGTTCTAGAGGTCATGTTACTTGACCATGACGAGCCTACGAACTATGAGGAAGCGATGATGAGCCCAGATTCCGCGAAATGGCTTGAGGCCATGAAATCTGAGATGAGGTCCATGTATGAGAACAAAGTATGGACTTTGATTGACTTGCCCATTGATCGGCGAGCCATTGAGATTAAATGGATCTTCAAGAGGAAGACGGACGCTGATAGTAGTGTTACTATCTACAAAGCTAGAATTGTCGCAAAAAGGTTTTCGACAAGTTCAAGGTGTTGACTACAATGAGAGTTTCTCACTCGTATCTATGCTTAAGTCTGTCCGAATCATGTTAGCAATTGCCGCATTTTATGAAATCTAGCAAATGGATAAACAAAACTGCATTCCATAATGGATTTATTAAAGAAGAGTTGTATATGATGCAACCAGAAGGTTTTGTCAATCCTAAAGGTACTAAAAAAATATGCAAGCTTCAGCGATCCATCTATGGACTGGTGCAAGCATCTCGGAGTTGGAATATACGCTTTGATAAGGTGATCAAAGCATATAGTTTTATACAGACTTGCGGTGAAGCCTGTATTTACAAGAAAGTGAGTGAGAGCACTACAACATTTCTGATAAGTATATGTGAATGACATATTGTTGATCCGCGATAATGTAGAATTATTCTGCAAAGCATAAAGGAATGTTTGAAAGGAGTTTTTCAAAGAAAGACCTCGGTGAAACTGCGTACATATTGAGCATCAAGATCTATAGAGACAGATCAAGACGCTTGATAAATTTTTCAATGAGTACATACCTTGACAAGATTTTGAAGTAGTTCCATCTGCTGCAGCGTGTATTGTCACTTCACTGCAAAGACTAGCTGAATAGTTCTCTCTGACCGAGATGGGGAATAATGGATCGCAAGGACTTCCTTTCTACAGTATCCCTATGCCTCTACGCTCACTTCACTCATTTTTCTCCGTACCTAGTCACTTGTTGAAATCTGTAGAAAGACAAATACTCCGTATTTGGGAACAGAGGGAGGCTTTTACTCCGTACTATTTGGGAACAGAGGGAGTATCACCATATGGAGGGAATAGAGAAAGCTTGAAATAGGAACATGTCAATGGGAGGGAGTAAGCCCCATGCATGCATGCATGCAACATGCAACACTCACACGTACACATGGACGCACGCAACACTCACACACCCATGCGGCACACAGCACACGATGCAACACACATGCTCACGCTCAAGTGCTCAACCTACACCCTACGTCCGTGAAAGACTGTACATTTAGAGATTTACACATTGACCAGGGCATAATTAACGCCCAAAAGTAGCAGACTTATGTGTGCATGCGACCATTGAGATAAGAAGATTAAATGAAGGTCGTTGCATGCTGTAATTAAGGATAGATATGTAGCCTATACCTACAGCACAAGTTGGTGCATTAGTCAATCAATATCGATTTAGATTAAAGGCTAAATGCATTGGAAGTGTAGATGTACATCATGTACTACACTCTTTGTTTTATAGCCGATGTACACTCTTTGTTGGAAGACCGAGGGAGGACACGTGCATGCACTCACATACACAGCCAGGGCGGTTCACGCGCAAGGGTTGGACTCATGTCGCGCCTGCGTAAAGTTTTGTTTAACTGATTTCTTTGCTCTGCCAACTAACAGGTGGGACCCAGAAACCAGGTGGCAATTTAACCTGTCAACAAAGTGCCACGACGACTATGTGGTCGGTCAGTAGGGTGCAATACAATGCACTACGATGAGCTAGTGATCGTATAATCGCCGCAAAACTATATATAGTGACCATAAAGAGCGTATTGTTACATACGTTGACCACCAGTGTATTTTTCTCGTTTCAAATTAAGACATATTAATCGGAAAGGACGCAGTATGGACTACTACTACTAGTACTAGTACTGCTTTGATGTGTCCTGTCAACTCGCCGAACGAGGAGAAGCTTGCTTACTATGCCTCTCCCTCGCCCACGCGCGCGGTGGTTCGCAGGACGAGGAGAGGGTTTTGACTACAGCGCCCTCTCTCTCTCTCTCTCCCTCTCCCTCTCCCTCGCCCTCGCCCTCGCGGTGGACGTGCAGCAGTTCAATTGGTGTCAGATTGCCAGAAGCATATTGTACTGTAGTATCATCATTGTTGGACCTTCCGAAGAGGCGAAGAGCCAAGTGCAAGGATCACACGAGTACGAACTATTGAACCTCCCGAAGAGGAAAAGAGCCAAGTGCAAGGTTTTATAGGAGTTGTCGTCCTAGTAGGAGTGTACTACAACTATAGAGAACGATGCTACTGTATGATGCCTGAAGGAAATATGCCCTAGAGGCAATAATAAAGTTATTATTTATTTCCTTATATCATGATAAATGTTTATTATTCATGCTAGAATTGTATTAACCGGAAACATAATACATGTGTGAATACATAGACAAACAATATGTCACTAGTATGCCTCTACTTGACTAGCTCGTTGAATCAAAGATGGTTAAGTTTCCTAGCCATAGACATGAGTTGTCATTTGATTAACGGGGTCACATCATTAGAGAATGATGTGATTCACTTGACCCATTCCGTTAGCATAGCACTTGATCATTTAGTTTGTTGCTATTGCTTTCTTCATGACTTATACAAGTTCCTATGACTATGAGATTATGCAACTCTCGTTTACCGGAGGAACACTTTCTATGCCACCAAACGTCACAACATAACTGGGTGATTATAAAGGTGCTCTACAGGTGTCTCCGAAGGTACTTGTTGGGTTGGCGTATTTCGAGATTAGGATTTGTCACTCCAATTGTCGGAGAGGTATCTCTGGGCCCACTCGGTAATGCACATCACTATAAGCCTTGCAAGCATTGCAACTAACGAGTTAGTTGCGGGATGATGTATTACGGAACGAGTAAAGAGACTTACCGGTAATGAGATTGAACTAGGTATTGAGATACCGACGATCGAATCTTGGGCAAGTAACATACCGATGACAAAGGGAACAACGTATATTGTTATGCGGTTTGACCGATAAAGATCTTCATAGAATATGTAGGAGCCAATATGAGCATCCAGGTTCCGCTATTGGTTATTGACCGGAGACGTGTCTCGGTCATGTCTACATAGTTCTCAAACCCGTAGGGTCCGCACGCTTAAAGTTCGATGACGGTTATATTATGAGTTTATGTGTTTTGATGTACCGAAGGAGTTCAGTGTCCCAGATGAGACCAGGGACATGATGAGGAGTTTCGAAATGCTCGAGACGTAAAGATCAATACATTGGACGACTATATTCGGACATCGGAAAGGTTCCGAGTGATTCGGGTATTTTCGGGAGTACCGGGGAGTTACAGGAATTCGTATTGGGCCTTAATGGGGCCATACCTGAAAGGAGAGAAAGGCCTCAAAGGGTGGCCGCACCCCTCCCCATGGGCTAGTCCGAATTGGGCTAGGGAGGGGGGCTCCCCTTCCTTCCTTCTCCTTTTCCCTTCCCTTTCCTTCTCTCCTACTCCTACTACTTGGAAGGGCTCCTAGTTCTACTAGGAAAGGGGGAATCCTACGCCCGGTGGGAGTAGGACTCCCCTAGGGCGCGCCATAGAGAGGGCCGGCCCCTCCCCTCCTCCACTCCTTTATATACGGAGGCAGGGGGCACCCCGAAGACAACAATTGATCTCTTGATCTCTTAGCCATGTGCGGTGCCCCCCTCCACCATAATCCACCTCGATCATATCGTACCGGTGCTTAGGCAAAGCCCTGCGTCGGTAGAACATCATCATCGTCACCACGCCGTCGTGCTGACAGAACTCTCCCTCAACACTCGGCTGGATCAGAGTTCGAGGGACATCATCGAGTTGAACGTGTGCGGAACTCGGAGGTGCCGTGCGTTTGGTACTTGATCGGTCGGATCGTGAAGACATACGACTACATCAACCGCGTTGTGCTAACGCTTCCGCTTTTGGTCTACGAGGGTACATGGACAACACTCTCCCCTCTTGTTTCTATGCATCACCATGATCTTGCGTGTGCGTAGGAAAATTTTGAAATTACTACGTTCCCCAACAATGCCGCCACATCACGTATATCCAAAGCTGTGTCACCTTTTTTTTTCTCAAAGAGCGTGTTGGAGCCCGTGCAACAACCACACAAGTTGCACGTACACATAACACATTTACTTGTAATAAATTCTAAAGGACAAATGCAGTATGCCACACAAGTTCATCTCCAATTCATGTGATAAATTTGTGCACGACTAGTCTACATATATTCACAGCGCTACCGTTCACAATTACCGTACTCCACTTACACATTATAGATGGGCTACATGTCCTCCTCCAGGTTCCAGTCCCAGCTGTTCTTCATGGATGGCACGATCCATAGCGGTGGGCAACGGGAATCATTGTCGCAGCTTTCTAGTCCGGTTCCAGACGATGGAGACTCATCCAAGCTGAAGCGGCATAAATCAGGGATAGCGTGTCCCAGCATATCGTTCATCCGGTGGTGTGCACTGAAGACACAACCATGCTTCATGAATGGCAGGCCTTCCGTGTCATGCACAGAAGGTGGCATCCGCTTCACAATGGGGTAGCTGTCCCCGATGAAAAGCGAGTACTCTCCAAGAGTGTTCCTCGGCACCCACAAATCATCACGGGGGTCGAACTCAGCGTCGTTCATCTGGTACACACGGCATCCTAGATCTGGACACATGGTGATGTACATAGTCAAGGTACATGCATAATAATGTTGTTCTCAAATATGGAGGTCAGTAATACTGTGCAGCAAATAGTACTACTCCGATATAGAGGAAGTAAAATAACCGGCTTATTATATATAGCCACTCTTGGCTACATGGATGAGATAGTAAGACATGGAAAAACAAAAATGGTGGCATCTAGTGGGTTCAAGTCTTCAAGGGCCTAGCTAGCTATACGCTCCCTCCAAGGTAAAAAGTACTCCTACTAGTACTACAAAGTATACTGCTAGTACAACAATGAAAGAGAAGGCAAGAGGGTTAAAAAATGGAATACCTGGGTAGATGGTGATGGTCCGATCATGGTAGATTGTGTGACGATGTTGCACATCAGTGGTACCATGGGTAACGACTGCTAAGATAGTTCATCCCAATATGCCAAAGTCAGCTACAAGGTTCCAGGTTAGACCGAATCGCGGATGCAAATGCACATCCAGGATCGGCGATCTTATTTTGATTGGGGGATGACTGGTCCCTGCAAAATAATGGAGTACCGTTAGGGATGAAAATGATGGTTTGTGCATTCCGTTTGTAATCTCCCGTACCGTAGGATGGCAACCAGATGAAACAAGTCCCCTGGCTTGTCACCGCGAAGATGCGTCCTAGATGGTGCACAGCATCTTCGAACGTGTAGGGGTACAAATCTGCCGCCGCCAACATGCGCCAGCCTCTGCCGTTACTGCCTCTTGCATTGATGTCAATCCTTATGTCGAACACCGCGATGAGATAGTAATCGTCGTAGCCACGTCGCTTTGTCGGCGGGTCCGCAACTGCTATCTTCTTCAATCTCATGTAGGCATCATCATACGTATTCAAGCCCAACTAGTCCGGAAGGCCGATCCCAATGGTGGAGAAGGGGTCTACCGGAACGGCCGCACTGTTGTGGATGTTGTGAAAAATGATGGTGGTATCCGGCCGGAGGTATGCAAGCCAATCTTCGTTGGCACCGACCCAGACCTATATATAAGACGGTGGGCAGCGGAGAAATTACGGGATGGAAATGGAATAACTCAGTACTACATGATCAAACTCCAATACTGACCTGCTCATCGGACAAAATCCGACTACCTCTCAACGTCGGCAACTCTAGCGGATTCAACGTGCAACCATGGCCAGGGAGTGGTGGACTGTTCGAAGGATTGTCCCATAGAAGAACCTTCTCCTCAAGGACGCATGGAAGACTAACAAGCATGGCCTTTTCCCAAGCCTGTTTAGGCAGCGTCTTGAAAAAGTTGGTGTGATAACCCGCAAGTATAGGGGATCGCAACAGTTTTCGAGGGTAAAGTATTCAACCCAAATTTATTGATTCGACACAAGGGGAGCCAAAGAATATTCTCAAGTATTAGCAGCTAAGTTGTCAATCCAACCACACCTGGAAACTTAGTATCTGCAGCAAAGTGTTTAGTAGCAAAGTAATATGATAGTAGTGATAACGGTAGCAAAAGGTAACAGTAGTAAAAGCAACGTTTTTGGTATTTTGTAGTGATGATAGCAATAGCAATGGGAAAGTAAATAAGTGAAGAACAATATATGGAAAGCTCGTAGGCAATGGATCGGTGATGGAGAATTATGCCGGATGAGGTTCATCATGTAACAGTCATAACCTAGGGTGACACAGAACTAGCTCCAGTTCATCAATGTAATGTAGGCATGTATTCTGAATATAGTCATACGTGCTTATGGAAAAGAACTTGCATGAAATCTTTTGTCCTACCCCCCCCCCCATGGCAGCGGGATCCTTATGGAAACTAAGGGATATTAAGGCCTCCTTTTAATAGAGAACCGGAACAAAGCATTAACACATAGTGAATACATGAACTCCTCAAACTACGGTCATCACCGGTAAGTATCCCGATTATTGTCACTTCGGGGTTAACGGATCATAACACATAATAGGTGACTATAGACTTGCAAGATAGGATCAAGAACACTCAAATATTGATGAAAACATAATAGGTTCAGATCTGAAATGATGGCACTCGGGCCCTAGTGACAAGCATTAAGCATAGCAAAGTCATAGCAACATCAATCTCAGAACATAGTGGATACTAGGGATCAAACCCTAATAAAACTAACTCGATTACATGATAGACCCATCCAACCCATCACCGTCCAGCAAGCCTAAGATGGAATTACTCATGCACGGAGGTGAGCATCATGAAATTGGTGATGGAGGATGGTTGATGATGACGATGGCGACGGATTCCCCTCTCCGGAGCCCCGAACGGACTCCAGATCAGCTCTCCCGAGAGGTTTTAGGTCTTGGCGGCGGCTCCATATCGTAAAACACGATGCATTCTTCTCCCTGATTTTTTTTCTCCCCGAAACTCAATATATGGAGGTGGAGTTGGAGTCGGAGAGTCAATAGGGGGCCCACGAGGTAGGGGGGCGCGTCCCCACCCTCGTGGAGAGGTGGTGGGCCCCTGGCCTTCATCTTTTGCATGTATTTTTCTTATTTTCTGAAAAGTGGCTCCGTGAAGTTTCAGGTCATTCCAGAACGTTTGCTCCTGCACATAAATAACACCATGGTAATTCTGCTGAAAACAGCGTCAGTCCGGGTTAGTTGTATTCAAATCATGCAAGTTAGAGTCCAAAACAAGGGCAAAAGTGTTTGGAAAAGTAGATATGTTGGAGACGTATCAACTCCCCCAAGCTTAAACCTTTGCTTGTCCTCAAGCAATTCAGTTGACAAACTGAAAGTGATAAAGAAAAACTTTTACAAACTCTGTTTGCTCTTGTTGTTGTAAATATGTAAAGCCAGCATTCAAGTTTTCAGCAAAGATTATAACTAACCACATTTGCAATAACGCATAGGTCTCAAGTTTACTCATATCAATAGCATAATCAACTAGCGATCCATAATAATAAATCTCGGATGACAACACTTTCTCAAAACAATCATAATATGATATAACAAGGTGGTATATCGCTAGCCCTTTCTGAGACCACAAAACATAAATGCAAAGCACCTTTAAAGACCAAGGACTGACTAGAAATTGTAAATGCAAAGCATCTTTGGCGCGCCAGGTAGGGGGCGTCGAAGTTGTGTGAACCAGATCCGGTGTTCACGCGGGCTAGATCTTCATCATCTTCATCAACATGCCGCCGAAGAAGAAGGCTTCGGAGGCGGCTGCTCCGTCCGCCCTGCTACCACCGGAGCAAACGGCTGATGGGGCGGACGTCGGCGGAAGAACGGGCGTCGACGAGGGGGCTCACGTTGCTGCCAGGTCCAAGGACAAGGCTGCGCTGCCCATCGGCGGCGTAGCCGGCTCCCACAACGACCGGGCGCACTCCAAGACCTCGGCATCCTTACATGCACCGCGCCCACCTCATGAGGCGCGGGACCGGCAGCGTCATGGTGCTCATAGTACCATGCGTTTGCTGGACCAAAATCGAGCTAGTGGGTCTCGAAGTGCTCCAGACCAGCATGCACACCAACATGCTGGCACGAGCGAGGCGCGGTCGCCTGGACGGGATACTGCTCCTTCTAACATAGTTAGGAGTCCGAGCATATCCCGCTCCTCGCACCGTTCGCCACCACCACCCGCCACTGCAGCAGAAGCTTTGGCGCGAGCACAACTGCTCCTAGACTACCCTCCAACAGCAGACAAGATCGATGACTGGAGGGCCACCATCCAGAGTCTCATCGGCTTCGCCAACGGCGACACTCAGCGGCAGCCGAGCACGTCGCAGCCACGGCAAGTCAGCCAGGCACGGGCCGGTGGCGACAAGACCGGTGGGGGTGCAACCACTGTGCACTCTTCGCCCTGAAGGCCAAGATCGCCGACTCGCCGGATCCACCTCGACAGCGACTCCACCGCGTCATCAGATCCGCGAGCTCGCCGCGATCAGCGCCAAGTTCTTCACGAACGACAGCAAGAAGACGCTCGTACTCGCATCGAGCGCCGAAGAGAAGCGCGACGTCAATCAGACCAGCGCGCTGGGCCCTCTGTTGACATGCATGCGCCAGGGGAACCAGGCGACATGCCGTACGCGGTAGGTTGCCCTGCGTTCACTCGTGAGCTGCGGCAAGTCCAGTGGCCCAGCATGAAGAATTTCAAACCAGACGTACCAGAGAAGTATGACGGCAAGTCGCATCCGTCGGAGTTCCTCAGCATCTACACCATCGCGGTGCAGGCTGCCGGGGGGCGGGACGACAAGATCCTTGCCAACTACTTCCCGCTGGTGCTCAAACCCAACGTCAGGTCCTGGCTCATGCACTTGCCGGACAACTCCATATCCTCCTGGGTAGACCTATGCCATCAGTTTGTCGGCGCCTTTACAGGCGGCCACAAACCTCATGGCCAAGAGAGCGACCTTCATCTGCTCGCCTAGAAGGAAGGAGAGCCCCTGTGCAAGTACATTTAGCGATTCAGCCGTGTACAGCACAACATCCCAGATGTCCACCCTGCCACGGTCATCAGCGCGTTCCATCAGAACATGCGTAACCGCAGGATGCGGGAGGAGATGGCGATGTGCAAGATCAGAGACGTCAGTGAGCTGTATGCCCTGGCCGACAAGTGTGCACGTGCTGAAGAAGGGAGGAAACTCCCCGGAGAGAATATAGGAGCAGGAGGATCTGACAGTGAGGATGCAGCCCCGGCAAAGAAAAACCGGTGGCGGAACAGGAAGAAGAAAGGTAAAGATGTGCTAGTCGTTGAGCAGTCCAGCAAAGAAGGTGGTGCCCAGAAAGCCAAAGTTGGTAGCTCCGGCAAGGAGATTGCCGCATGCACCAACTGCCAGGCTATGGCGGTCGCCGACAAGCAGGACGGCACCGACAAGCAGTACTGCAAGATTCACCGCACCAAGGGCCATGACCTCCAGAGCAGCGCGAGCAAAAGGCTGAGTACGAGCGACGCGACAAGGAGAGGGCCCAAGGAGGCGCTGGAGAATCTGGCAAGAAGCATGCCGGCCGGGGAGGACGCCGCGGCAAGGCCAAGCAGCGGCAAGGAGACAGACCTCCCCGCGGTCGCGACAAGGATGAAGACGACGACGACGATGACGAAGACATGGATGATGTTGAGACCAGCGAACAGGAGTTCCAGAAAGCCACAGAGGTCTTGTGCGTTGACGGCGGTGCTTCTCTGCATACTTCGCACCGCCAACTCAAGCAGTGGGTGCGGGAAGTCAATGCAGCAGAACCACCCGTCGAGTCACGCAAGCTTCTGAAATGGTCCAGCACGCCTATCATCTTTGATATTGAGGACCACCCTGACCGCACAACTGCGGTCGGGTGCTTGCCGATGTTGGTTTCACCAACTATCCGCAACCTCAAGGTCACTAAGATGTTAGTTGACGGCGGGGCCGGCTTGAACCTGATCTCCTCCGCTGTACTCCAGAAACTCCAGATCCCTGACAGCGAGCTTGAAGAGACCGGCACATTCCAAGGAATTAACCCGGGAAGGAGCAAGCCGAAGGGGAAAGTCACGTTGCCAGTAACATTTGGCAGCGAGCTGAACTTCAGGACTGAGATGGCCACTTTTGACGTTGCCGATATTCCATTGCCTTACAATGGGATACTTGGCCGTCCAGCACTCGCCAAGTTCATGGCAGCCTCTCACTACGCATACAACATGCTGAAGATGCCAGGCCCAATAAGCGTCATCTCTGTCCCTGGAGACAAGAAGGATGCTCTTATCTGCGCCGACAAGATCTACCGGGAAGCCGCAGCCGCAACAGACCGCAAGCCACTTGCCGCTGAAGCTCTCGGGGGGAAGAAGAAGACCAAGTCCGGCAAGAGTTCTGATGCCCACTCCGGCAAGCGCACCTCTTCGGAGTGCTGCGCTGCCGTCGAGGACGCACCATCGAGCTCCACCGGCAAGTGTAAGAAGACAATGGCAGCTCCGCCAGAGACGAAGAAGGTGTCCGCCAAGGAGGACGGCACTGGTGGTACCTTCGCCATCAGTGCCACTCTCGACCCTAAATAGGAAAGCGCGCTCATTGCTTTCCTGCGGGCGAATGTCGACGTGTTTGCATGGCAACCGTCTGACATCCCCGGTGTTCCCAGGAAAGTAATTGAGCACCACCTTGCCATTTGTCCTCATGTGCAGCCCGTCAACCAGAAGGTCAGGAAGCAAGCAGTGGAGCGCCAAGAATTTATTGCAGAAGAGATCAAGAAATTGGAAGCACCAGGCCTTGTCAGAGGAGTGCTCCATCCTACGTGGTTGGCCAATCTGTAGTCGTGCGCAAGGCAAATGGGAAATGGAGACTTTGTATCGATTTTACTGATGTTAACAAAGCTTGTCCCGAAGACCCATTTCCTTTGCCGCGCATTGACCAGATTGTTGACTCCACGGCCGGATGTGACTTGCTTTCATTTCTTGACGCATACTCAGGATACCATCAGATCTTCATGGCAGAAGAGGATGAGGAGAAGACCGCATTTATTACTCCATGTGGCACGTACTGTTTCGTACGGATGCCTTTTGGTTTAAAAAATGCTGGTTCAACATTTGCAAGAGTAGTCCATGTCGCTCTGGAGCCACAAATACACAGAAATGTGGAAGCCTACATGGATGACATAGTGGTCAAGAGCAAGGACAAGGCGACTCTGATTCAAGATTTAGACGAGACCTTTGCAAATCTGCGCAAGATCAGCCTCAAGCTCAACCTAGAAAAGTGTGTGTTTGGAGTTCCCTCCGGCAAGATTCTCGGGTTCTTCGTGTCTCAACGGGGAATTGAAGCCAATCCCGACAAGATCAAGGCCATTGAGCAGATTGAAGCACCAAAGCGCGTCAAGGATGTATAAAGACTTGCCGGTTGCGTGGCTGCTCTCAGCAGGTTTATCTCTAGGTCTGCTGAGCGCGCCCTGCCATTTTTCAAATTATTGAAAAAGGCAGGTCCAATGAAATGGACTCCGGAAGCGGAGGCTGCGCTGCAAGACTTAAAGAGATACCTGTCCTCCCCTCCAATACTTGTTGCACCTAAGCCACAAGAGAAGTTGCTGCTGTACATAGAGGCAACCAATCAAGTGGTTAGTGCTGCGTTAGTAGCAGAGAGGGAGGCAGATGACGAGCCAGCAACCACGGCAAGCGCATCCAGCGACAAGCAAGGGGCTTCCCCGGCAAGCTCTGGTCCCGACAAAGATGGATCTGCGCAGATGCACGAGGAGACACAGAAGAAAATGGTGCAGCGCCCAGTTTACTTTGTCAGTTCCCTTCTGCGGGGGGCTAGGTCAAGGTACTCTGGCGTGCAGAAATTGCTTTTCGGCCTTCTCATGGCCTTGAGAAAGCTGCGCCATTACTTCCAAGCACATGAGATCACAGTTGTCACTCGCTTTCCGCTGAAGAGGATACTACAGAATCCAGAAGCGACAGGCAGGATTGTTGAGTGGGCACTGGAACTGTCAAGCTTTGGCCTCAAGTTTGAGAGCACTTCAACTATCCAGAGCAGAGCATTGGCAGAATTCATAGCAGAATGGACGCCAACACCAGATGAAGAAATTCCAGAAACGAGGATCCCCGTCAAGGAAGAAAGCAAAGAGTGGCTGATGTACTTTGATGGTGCCTTTTCGCTGCAAGGCGCCGGCGCTGGCGTGCTCCTTGTCGCACCCACCAGAGAGCACCTCAAGTACATAGTCTAGATGCACTTTCCAAAGGAGAAAACAACAAACAATACTGCAGAGTATGAAGGCTTGCTTGCCGATCTCAGGATCGCGGCAGACCTTGGGATTAAGAAGCTCATTGTCAGGGGTGACTCACAGCTTGTCGTCTGCCAAGTAAACAAGAACTATCAGAGTCCATTGATGGAAGCCTACGTCGACGAAGTGAGAAAGCTAGAAGAGCACTTTGACGGCCTACAAATGGAGCATGTTCCAAGAGCTCAGAACGCCATTGCTGATGGCCTGTCAAAGTGTGCCGCACTCAAGTTACCTGTGGAACCAGGGATCTTTGTGCTCAAGCTGACTCAACCGTCTGTAACGCCATCAACCGGACAGAGCAACAAGAGGAAGTTGATTTCTGGTGGCTATTTGCCGGCAGAGCTTCCCGAAGCCGCCGCCAAGAAGGTCCCCAAGATCAACGCCAAGAGTGCTGAGGAGCAATCTGCTTCGGCAAGCCCCAGGGTTTGTTCCGTTGAAGCAGAAACTCCCGATAAGTTTTGCTCCGGCAAGCTTGTCGGGGAACGTCAAGCTCCGGCAGAGCCGCAGGTTCTCGCCGTAGAAGCAGATGTTCTCGCAGCAGCTGAGATCAACACCAAGAGTGCTGAGGAGCAATATGCTCCGGCAAGCCCTAGGGTTTGTTCCGTTGAAGCAGAAGCTCCCGACAAGTTTTGCTCCGGCAAGCTTGCCGGGGAACGTCAAGCTCCGGCAGAGCCGCAGGTTCTCGCCGTAGAAGCGGATGTTCCCGCAGCAGCAGATTTGCCTTTAGTCCTCGTTGTCGAGCCACAGGCTCCAGCATGGGCGCAGCAGATTGTCCGTTTCCTTCAGACAGGAGAACTTCCCGAAGAGCAAGAAGAAGCGGAAAGAGTAGCCTGGCAGTCAAGTATGTACCAGTTTGTCGACAAGACACTGTACAGAAGAAGACTCAATGGTGTGAAATTGAAGTGTATTATCCAGGAAGACGGACAAAAGCTGTTGGCAGAGATACATGGAGGCATATGTGGTCACCACATTGGCGCAAGAGCACTTGTCGGCAAAGCGTTCCGGCAAGGTTTCTTTTGGCCGACAGCCCTCCAGGATGCAACTGCACAAGTAACCAAGTGTGAAGCGTGCCAGTTCCATTCCAAGCAGATACACCAACCAGCTCAAGCTCTCCAGACGATCCCTTTATCCTGGCCATTTTTGGTCTAGGGGCTCGACATCCTCGGCCCCTTTCCCCGAGCAGTCGGGGGCTTTGAGTACTTGTACGTTGCAATCGACAAGTTCACAAAGTGGCCGGAAGTGGAACCAGTGAGGAAGGTGACAGCACAGTCAGCATTCAAGTTCTTCAGGTCGATTGTTTGCCGCTTCGGGATCCCTAACAGGATAATCACCGACAACGGTACACAATTCACGAGCCGCACCTTCATGCAGTACGTCCAAGACCTTGGCGCCAAGGTCTGCTTCGCTTCTGTTGCTCACCCGAGAAGCAACGGTCAAGCGAAGAGGGCAAATGCTGAAGTGCTGCGTGGGCTCAAGACCAGGACTTTCGACAGGCTGCACAAGTGCGGAAGAAACTGGATCGAGGAGCTGCCGGTGGTTCTTTGGTCGATCAGAACGACGCCAAATCGAGCCACTGGCCAGACACCTTTCGCTCTAGTCTATGGAGCAGAGGCAGTTATCCCCACAGAACTCGTATACGGGTCACCTCGAGTGCTCGCTTATGATGAGCTCGAGCAAGAGCAGCTGCGAGAAGATGACGCGCTGCTCCTTGAGGAAGACCGCCCTCAGGCTGCTATGCGAGCTGCTCGCTACCAGCAAGCTTTGCGCCGCTACCATAGCCACAAAGTTAATGCCAGAAGTCTCGAGGAAGGCGACCTTGTTCTTTGGCGTGTTCAGTCCGCCAAGAATTCCAACAAGTTGACGCCGAAGTGGGAAGGCCCTTACCGGGTGAAACGAGTCACTAGGCCTGGCGCTGTCCGCCTTGAGACCGAAGATGGCATTCCGGTGAGCAACTCCTGGAATATTGAGCATCTTCGTAAGTTTTACCCGTAAGGCGCGGTTGCCGGAACCTGTTCCGGCAACCACCTTTTGTACAAGTCTTGCCGCTGTTGCATGTAATCCTTTGTACAAAGCCGGGCGCAGACCCCGTGCATAAGTAAAGCTCATGTGCTCTGCACATTTTGTCATTTTTATGCATTCTATTTTTTGCATATGTGATCTGACACTTTGTGCAACACCTACTCCCCGGTAAGCAATAACGAGCCGCAAGGCTCCATATCTTTATTTTCTCTTCTTTCTTTCTTCGCAAGGAAAGGAAGGTTCCCTCGCCCACAAGTTTGCCGGGGGGGAAAGGAGAAGATAATGGTATGGACCAGGCGTCGTTCAAGAAAGTTTCGCCTTGCCGGGAAGCAAACAACAGAAAAGCTAAGTTGCCAAAGTTTGAGCAATCAGGTTTTTAAAATTTTTAAGTTAACTCCCTTGAATGACCGCACTTTGTATGGAAAACCTGTGCGCGGAGGAACCAACTCGTAGCTAGTTGCGCCCTTACTTTGTTTTGAGTCCGCTCAACAACTTAAGTGAGCTGCAACTAGTTGCGACAAGATTTCTTGTCGGTAGCGGCACCGCCAGCAGGCTGCTGACGTCCCGCACTCAGCGCTCGCGGCTCAGGTGCCTGCACCGGCAAGTTCCCTAAAAGCGTAGGGCAAAAACATACAAAGGAAGGAATCAAGTAAAGGGAATAACATTGCAATCATTACCCAGAATAAAGTTATATTACAAAGATAGCTTGTCGCAGCTCTAACAGATTGTTTTCATAACATGACAAACAGCGACAAGAAAAGAAGAAATGGCGGCCTAATCTACGCGATCGCCCTCGATCCTCTTGATCCCGCTCACCTTGTCCACAATGGGTGCGACAAGGGCCTTGAGCGCCTCCAGATCAGCATCCGGCGGCAGGGTCTTGAGGACGTTGGTGAGGTTGAGGCCCGGATTGCGGAAGGCCACCTTCACCAACACTTTCTGAAGAGCTCCCGTGCAGATCTTGCGCGACTCGTCGGCCAACTGCTTTGGGACCCTCTCCCGGAGTCGCTGGAGGGCCGTCGCCACGCCCTTGAAGAACAAGACGAGCTTGGCGCTGGGTTGGAGGTTCTCGTCGGAGGGATACCCGAGATCCTCCATCCCCAGCTGCGCCAACTCCTTGTCAATGTCCGTGGCAGCATTCACAAGACTCTCCGTCCAGTGCTCCACAGTCTCCCGGAAAGTGTTTTGGGTGGCGGCGACACTTTCCAGCAGCGCCTTGTCGGCCTTGATCTCCTCCTTCAAGGCCGCCTCCTGCTTCTTGGCGCCGTCCAGCGTCTTGGTCAAAGCAGTCAACTTCGACTCAAGATTTGCATTGGAGTTCTGGGCGGCGCTGAGCTCTTTGCCCTTCTCGGCAAGATCGACCTCCAGCTGCGCCACCTTCGTTTCCAACTCCTTCTTGGCGGCCTCGGCGGCGGCGGCAGCGTCCTCTGCTTGCTTGAGGGCTCCGTCGAGTTTTTCCTCGCGCACGGCAAGCTCCTCCTCGTGGGCGTCAAGATTGACCTTCCGCTGCGCCAGCTCGCCCTCCTCCACGGATAGCTTCACAGCTGCAAGCCGCTGCTGCTCTTCGACTTCGGCCTTCTCGAGGAGGAAGGCCTTCTGCGCTTCGTCGAGTTGCTCCCGCTCCTCGTCCAAGGACCGACGAGCTTCCTGGTGGAAGCCTCGGAGCTCCTCCGCATGCTTTTCGATGTCTACTCCCGCCTTCGTGATAAGAGCCTCGCGGGAGTCCAGCTTGGCTTGCCGCGCACGGTAGAGCGACATTAACTTCCGCAGCAGCCGCTCTTCTTCGGGCTCGTTGATACTGCTGCTTGGCGCGTCAACCAGTGTCAGCCCCACGGAGGCAAGCACTTCCCCGTCGAAGATCTCTCCCTCGACCGGCGCCCTGGAGCTTGACGCCCAGGGGAGGTTGATGAAGACGCCTTCGCCGGCCTTCAGGTAGACGCCTGGCTGGGGCTCTTCGGAGCCTGGCGCTGCGGCAGCGGCGGACGGGTCGGCGGTCGGTGTAGTGCCTGGCGCTCCTGCGGCCTCAGGGCCGTCAGTGCGATCGCCAGACCCCTCGCCAGTTGCCGCGGCGGCAGCCTTGGCGGCCTCTGCGCCGGCGGCATCACCACCACCGGCTGCTTCGTCGGCGGCGACCTCGGTCTCCATCTGCTCCGCAGCAGATGGGTCTGACAGCCGGAAAAGGGGAAGAGTCAAGCAAAAATCCAACAAAAAGAAGACCAAAAGAAGAAGAACCCAGGGAAAGTTTTTCAGCAAAAGGATTACCTGTACCGGGTTCTGTAGTCGTGGTCTCCGCCGTCGGGTGGCCGCTGGTGTTGTCCCTTGCCGGAGAACCTTCCCTTGCTGGAGACCTCTCCCTTACCGGAAAGCCCTCCCTTGCCGGAGAATTCTCCCTTGTCGGGGGATTCTCCCTTGGCTCCTGGTGAGGCTGCTCTGCTCCTACACAAATCAGCAATCAAATATCAGCAAAGACAGAGTATCCATGCGCACCTCATAAGCGGAAAGCAAACCATATACTTACGCTGGGGGCTGCTCTGGAGAAAAGTTGCCGGGTCCGGCAAGGTTGTCTCGGGTGCACCCCCCGCTATCGCCGTGGGTTCATCCTCGATGTTAATCACCGGGGCCTTGGCCCTCTTTGCCGCTCTCTGGGCCAGAGTCCTAAAAGGAACAAGTTCAGAGCAAAGCAAATGAGATACAAGACAAACGGCAAGAATTGAAGAACAGCAAGTACAGCAAGAGAAGCTTACTCTTCTTCTTCTTCCTCGTCGGAGCTGAACGCGGAGAAGTCGAAGTCCGGCGCGCGCCCGGCGCGAGGAGGCGGAGGAGAAGCTTCCCTTGGCCGCTTGGCGGGAGCAGTGGCGGCGGTCTGAGACGACCCCGCTCCAGCTGTCGTCGCGGCATGTGAAGCGGCAGGAGCAAAAGCGGTGGTCCGAGAGGGCCCCGCTCCAGTTGTCGTCGAAGCATGAGGCGCTCCCGCGGCAACGGTGTTTGCCGCGGTGGAGCGTGTCACGCGGCGCGGCGACTGTTGACCCGCTTGCCGCTCCGCTACGTCACCGGCCTTGCGGAGACGCCTTCTTGGTGGGGATGGAGGCTCTGCTTGCGGCGAGCTGCCCGAAGACGAAGTGGAAGACGAGTTGATCTCCAGCGAGCCGCTCGTATCCTTGGCGGGCTCGCTCGACTCGACGTTCTGCCCGGCAAGCTCTTTCTCGCCGGCAGGCTCCCTTCACTCGGCATGGCTTGCTTCCTCTGCTGCATCTGCCTCCACCACAGTAAATCCAAACTCGCCCGCGGCTGCGGCTGCCGCCGCCTCTTCCAGCCTGGTGGCGATAAGTGCCATCTCCGCATCGGTGGTGTCGCGGGTGAGGCCGTCCTTCTCGTCGGCGCGGATCGCCACTTCTACCAAGTCATCGAAGAATTGCTGCACGACGTCGTCTGCAGGCTCCTGCCAAGTTGGCACAATTCCATGCGAGTCGCACTCCGGCATCATTGCACGGATGCGGTCGAGCGAGGAATTGTTGCACAACGGAACGACGCCCCCCGGCAACCTGAAAACTTCGGGATGTTGGGGGTCATACTTGAAGAGCTCCTGGAGCATCGCGTTGAGCTCCAGAACTGTGAAGTTGTAGTTGAGGCCCGGCCGCAGCCTCATGATGTCCGCCGCGTTCTTGAACTCCCAAGTGGGTCTCCCCCGTTCCTGCAGGGGGGCGATGCGGCGGCGAAGAAAGTCTGCGCCAACAGCGCCTACAGTAAGCCCGGCAAGCCTGAGGCGCAGGATCCGGGTGACAGCAATCTTCAGCCTGTCGTCTTCCGGGGCCACGTCACTCCAATCGCTGTCGCGTGCTACTGGGGTTTGGCGCCGGGCGGTGAATGGCTGCGGGTTCTCCTCGTTAATCCAGCACCAGTCTGCCCTCCACTCCTCCCACTTGCCGCGGAATTCTCCCTCCAGATAAGTTTCTTTCTTGCCGGCCCTTGAGATCCAGGCGATTCCGCCGGATAGAGGCTCTCCTCTCTCTACTCGGGGTATGAAGAAGTGGCGAAACAGGGCTACATTGGGATGGACTCCGACAAAGTTTTCGCAGAGATGTGCGAAAACTGCCATGGTCAGAATGGCACTGGGGGTGAAGTCAAGGAGGTGGAATCCATAGGTATTCATGATGTCGCAGAAGAATTCAGAGAAAGGCGGGCAGAGCCCGCAGTAGAAGAACAGAGCGAAGAAGGGGTATCCATTTGGGGCCTTCTTCCAGGCGGCGGCGGGGAGTACCTTCGTGCACGGATGCGCTCGCGTCTCCGCCGACTAGAAGAGGTAGTAGTTCTCCCTCAGCTCCTTCGCGGCAAGCTTGGGGGGGGGGGGGGAACTGCGCGCTCCTTTCGCAGCGCCGCAAGCCGCTGCGCCTCGGTCGACTTCACGACCTTCCCCTTGTCGGCTTTTGGAGCCATGGTGGAAGTGGTGGAGGAGATTGATGGCGTTGGTGGAGCTAGTGGCAATGGGGGGCGGAGCGCTGCTCTCTTTCGGCTTTGGGAAGACGAGGGAGCGGCGGAGATTTCTAAGATTGGAAGCAGCAACAGGCGAATGTGCGAACTGCCCCTGTTTCCCCTGCTTATAAAGAGGGAGGGGGCGGACGTTCCGCATTTCCGAATAAAATAACCACCCACGATCTCTCCCACGACGCCACATTCAACGTGTGCCGTTCGGGGAGGGCGCGGTGGATACGGAGAAAGATACGGCGTAACCTAGGCCGCGCGTGTCCGTGCCCTGTTTTGGGCCTGGCCCAACAGTGCTCGGCACCGTGTATGGCCCAGGCCCGGGGGCTCCTGTCGGTGTACTAGAGTAGGGGTACCCTAGTATCCCGAACTTGTGCACGGGCAGTCGCAGCATCCCGCGGCAAGGCTTGCCGGGTGACCGCCAAGGTCCTCCGTGGTTCCCCTGGAGCCTTTCAAGGAGAGAAGACCCCGGCAAGAGGAGCTTGCTGGGAAGGCCAACTAAGGCACCTCAAGTCCCCGGCAAGAGGAGCTTGCCGGGAAGGCCGCCCAAGGCATCTCAAGGAACTTGCCGCGACGCGCCACGCGTCCCGGCAAGGCCCGGTGAGCGACAAGCTCCCGGACGCGACAAGACAACAACCGCGGCAAGGCGTTTGCCACGGCAAGCCACCACTCTGTGTCCGCGCTCTAGCACATCCACCAACGTGTCGCTCTGGGACCCTTCCCAGCGTACGTGGCGGGAGGCTGTGCAGCCAGCGGTGAGCGGTGGCAAGCGGCGCTGACAAGATTGCCGCCGTGGCGAGCGGTGGCGTCCCTGACGGTCCCTTTTACACTGTTTACGCGACACAGACGGGCATTTAATGCCCTTGTCCCCTGCCGTCAGGGTTAGGTATGATACACTGTAGCCGGTAGCTGTACCAACCGCAGCACCTTTCCCTTTTTGCCCTTGTCTACGTTGCCACCTGTCGGTGACCCCTTGAGCATATAAAAGGAGGCCCATGCGCAAGATAGAGGGGGGTTAGCTGGTTCGAACACTCACGCTCGGTCTCGTTAGCCGCTGGTGTGTACTGTAGCACTCCGCGCTCCCGAGCAAGAACTCAATACAAACCACAAAGCAGGAGTAGGGTTTTACGCATCCGTGCGACCCGAACCTGGGTAACTGCTCGTGTGTTTCGCCTCGATCCGCTCTTTGCACGACCTCCGCCCCCGCCGAACCGAAAGGGACTCGGTCCGCCGGTCCCATAGGTGCCTGTCGATCAGTACCCCGGCAGTGAACATGCGCCAAGTCAAGTCACTTAAATCATTCAGAGGAGGATACCACCCTATCATACCACATTATAACCATTTTAATAGCATGTTGGCACGCAAGGTAAACCATTATAACTCATAGCTAATCAAGCATGGCACAAGAAACTATGATCTCTAATTGTCATTGCAAACATGTTTATTCATAATAGGATGAATCAGGAACGATGAACTAACCATATTTACAAAAACAAAAGAGGTCGAGTTCATACCAGCTTTTCTCATCTCAGCCAGTCCATCATATAACATCATAATTGCCTTTCACTTGCACGATCGAATGATGTGAATAATAATAATAGTGCACGTGCATTGGACTAAGCTGGAATCTGCAAGCATTCAATAAACAGGAGAAGACAAGGCACCATGGGCTCTTTTGTCAGATAAACAATAATGCATATAAGAGCCACTTCAACAATTTAATTATGGTCTCCTCCCATCGACCCCCAAAGAAAAGAAAAGAAATAAAACTATTTACACGGGAAAGCTCCCAACAAGCAAAAGAAGAACAGGAAATATTTTTGGGTTTTCTTTTTAATTACTACTACAAGCATGGAAATTAAACTAACTAAAAGCTACACCTATTTTTTTTGGTTTTTCTTAAGGTTTATTAAACACACAAGAAGAAAGCATAAGAGGGAAAATAAACTGGCATGGATGATACAATGAAAAAGTATGAGCACCGACATCTAGAAATGAGTGTGTGAACATAAATGTAATGTCGGTGGGAAATACGTACTCCCCCAAGCTTAGGCTTTTGTCCTAAGTTGGTCTATGGCCACGGCTGTCCTGGCGGATATCCATAATAGTAGTTGGGGTCATACTGAGATGAAGAAGAGGAAGACTCCGATTGCTACTGGCTGACAATCATCTCCGGATCCCACTGATAATTAGACTGTCGTGAAGGATCAATTTGTGGTTCCGGCTCTGGCTCCTCAGCTGGTGCAGGGTTCCGGTAGGCGTGAATAGCCTTCAACAGAACAAGGTACGTGCGTACAGATAAATCAAACAAAGAAGGAGCAGGCAGGGTAATAGTCTCAGGATGATGTTTATTGAAAAACAATTGATATTTAAGCTCTGCTTCCCTATTCTTAACAACAAAATCATGTGCCACCATACTTTTATAATCTAGATAAACACGAGGCAACACTTTTTCTTCCTTCTCAGCATGCCTAATAGGTAAGGTAAAATGTGAAGCTAGGCGTGAAGCATAGATGCCTCCAAAGATGGGGCCCTTGGTACAGTTCAGACTTAACCGTTTAGCAATAATGCAGCCCATACTAAAAGTGTTATCACTGTATAAACCTTGGAGCAAAATAATAATATCAGGGATACTAAGGTTTCCACAGTTTCCGCGACCAATTAAACAACGACTAGCAAATAATGCAAAATAGCGTAAAACAGGAAAATGTATGCTAGTGATTCGTGCATCGGAAACCTTCCTTGTTTCCCCTACAGTGATAGTATCAATAAACCCCTCCACATCATCACAATGTGGTTCTTCTGTCTTGCCCTCAAAAGGGACTAAACAAATCCGACAAAAATCATAAAGTGACATCTCCTTATGCTCATCATATAAATGAAACTCCACCGTAGGTGGTGAGTTCCTAGAATGAAAATGAAAGTTTTGCACAAAGGTATTTGTGAGTAAGAGATACTGATCGCATTGGTCGTGGAGGAAAGCGGTGAGGCCTGCATTTTTAGCCAATTCATGAGAATCTTCATAAATCCCAGCTGCTCTCAAGAAATCCTCGGAAGGCCATTCACACGCCCGAATCTCCGCGGTGCGAAGCAGATTATACTTAGGCTTTGGTGCCTTTTCCTTCGAGCTTTGGCTCGATGAGCCCCTCAAAAGTCTCCTCATCATTTTCTGAAAAATTCTGAAATTTTTAGTAACTTCAAAATAAAAGTAAACCAAACTCAATAATATTGATAGCAACTACTCCTACAAGTGCCTAGAGCCTATATCATGCATCAAAACTACTTGGAACCATATAAATTTGACATGCAAGCTCAAGAACAGGGTCACCTAAGCAACACAAATTTGCAATGAATAAAGCACTAGAACAAAAAACTAATTGGAGCAATGGAGGAGTCACATACCAAGGAACAATCTCCCCAAGCAGTTTTGTGAGAGGTGCTTTGAGCAAGGAGATCGAAAATGGCAGCAAGATGAGCTAGAACTTGTGCTTGAGCTAGATATTCGTGTTTGTGGGAGGAAGATGAAGTGTGTGGGTGCAGGAATAAGTGGAGGAGGGCCACTATGGGCCCACGAGGCAGGGGGTGCACCCAGGGGGTAGGGCGCGCCCTCCACCCTTGTGGGCAGGTGGTTGACCCCCCTGCTGTGTTCTCAGTGCCAAATATTCTCAAATATTCTAGAAAAAATCATATTTAAATTTCAGGGCATTTGGAGAACTTTTATTTTCGGGTATTTTTATATTGCACGGATAATTAGATAACAGACAGAAAAAATTTATTTTTATTTTATTTAATATAATTAACAGAAAGTAAAAGTGGGGTACAGAAGGTTGTGCCTTCTAGTTTCATCCATCTCATGATCATCAAAAGGAATCCACTAACAAGGTTGATCAAGTCTTGTTAACGAACTCATTCCGAATAACATGGAACTGGAGAAATTTCGAATAACACTATGTTACCTCAACGGGGATATGCACATCCCCAATAATAAGAATAACATATTTCTTATTGACAGTAGGAAGAGGAGATTCAAAACCTCCAAATATAATCAATGGAATTTTTCCAATAGAATTGATACTGTGAACTTGAGGTTGTTTCCTCGGAAAGTGTACCGTGTGCTCATTACCATTAACATGAAAAGTGACATTGCCTTTAGTGCAATCAATAACAGCCCCTGCAGTATTCAAAAAGGGTCTTCCAAGAATAATAGACATAGTATCGTCCTCGGGAATATCAAGAATAACAAAGTCCATTAAAATAGTAACGTTTGCAACTACAACAGGCACATCCTCACAAATACCGACAGGTATAGCAGTTGATTTATCAACCATTTGCAAAGATATTTCAGTAGGTGTCAACTTATTCAAATCAAGTCTACGATATAAAGAGAGAGGCATAACACTAACACTGGCTCCAAGATCACATAAAGAAGTTTTAACATAATTTCTTTTAATGGAGCATGGTATAGTGGGTACACCGGGATCTCCAAGTTTCTCTGGTATTCCACCCTTAAAGGTATAATTAGCAAGCACGGTGGAAATTTCAGCTTCCGGTATCTTTCTTTTATTTGTAATAATATCTTTCATGTACTTAGCATAAGGATTTGTTTTGAGTATATCAGTTAATCGCATATGCAAAAAGATAGGTCTAATCATTTCAGCAAAGCGCTCAAAATCCTCATCATCCTTTTTCTTGGATGGTTTGGGAGGAAAAGGCATGGGTTTCTAAACCCAAGGCTCTCTTTCTTTACCATGTTTCCTAGCAACAAAGTCTTTTTTATCATAACGTTGATTCTTTGATTGTGGGTTATCAAGATCAATAGCAGGTTCAATTTCTATGTCATTATCATTACTAGGTTGAGCATATTATGAACATTATCATTAACATTATCACTAGTTTCAGGTTCATTACCATATTGAGTTTCAGCATAATTTTTAGAAATATCATTTGGATTCTCAGGTGTTTCAACAATAGGATCACTAGAAGCATGTAAAGTCTTATCATTTTTCTTTTTCTTCCTTTTAGAAGGACTAGGTGCATCTATATTATTTCTCTGAGAATCTTGCTCAATTCTCTTAGGGTGGCCTTCAGGATACAAAGGTTCCTGAGTCATTCTACCGGTTCTAGTAGCCACTCTAACAGCATTATCATTATCTTTACTATTCAATTCATTGATCAAATCATTTTGAGCTTTAAGTACTTGTTCTACTTGAGTGGTAACCATAGAAGCATGTTTACTAATAAGTTTAAGTTCACCTTTAACATTAGCCATAAAATCACCCAAGTGTTCAAGCATATTTGAATTGTATTTAAATTGTCTACCAAAATAAGCATTAAAGTCTTCTTGCTTAGCCCTAAATTTATCAAACTCATCTAAGCATGGGCTAGCAAATTTAGTAAATGGGATTTCAGCTTTATCATATCTATAGAGAGAATTTACCTTTACTACCTGTGTTAGGTTATCAAGACCATGAGTTTCTTCAATAGGTAATGGATTAAGATTATATGTTTCTTCAACAAGCAGTAAATTAAGACCATGTATTTCTTCAATAGGAGGTAAATTCTTAACATCTTCAGCTTTAATACCTTTTTCTTTCATAGATTTCTTTGCCTCTTGCATATCTTCAGGACTGAGAAATAGAATACCCCTCTTCTTCGGAGTTGGTTTAGGAATAGGCTCAGGAATTGACTCCGGAGGTGTCCAATTATTTTCATTTGTCAACATATTATTCAATAGAATTTCATCTTCATCCGGTGTTCTTTCCCTGAAAACAGAACCAGCACAACTATCCAGGTAATCTCTGGAGGCATCGGTTAGTCCATTATTAAAGATATCAAGTATTTCATTTTTCTTAAGAGGACGATCAGGCAAAGCATTAAGTAATTGGAGAAGCCTCCCCCAAGCTTGTGGGAGACTCTCTTCTTCAATTTGCACAAAATTATATATATCCCTTAAAGCAGCTTGTTTCTTATGAGCAGGGAAATATTTAGCAGAGAAGTAATAAATCATATCCTGGGGACTACGCACACAACCAGGATCAAGAGAATTAAACCATATCTTAGCATCACCCTTTAATGAGAACCGAAATATTTTAAGGATGTAAAGTAGCGAGTTCTCTCATCTTTAGTAAACAGGGTAGCTATATTATTCAATTTAGTAAGATGTGCCACAACAGTTTCAGATTCATAACCATGAAAAGGATCAGATTCAACCAGAGTAATTATATCAGGATCAACAGAGAATTCATAATCCTTATCAGTAACAAATATAGGTGAAGTAGCAAAAGCAGGGTCAGGTTTCATTCTAGCATTTAGAGATTGCTTACTCCATTTAGCTAATAATATTTTGAGTTCATTTCTATTTTTGCAAGCTAAAATAGCTAAAGAAGTTTCTTGATCAAAAACATAACCCTTAGGAATAACAAGTGATTCTTCATCATCACTTTCATCAGTATCATCAGATTCAATATTTTCAATTTCTCTAGCCCTAGCAAGTTGTTCATCAAGAAAATCACTAAGTGGCATAGTAGTATCATGCATAGAGGTAGTTTCATCATAAGTATCATGCATAGCAGAAGTGCCATCATCAATAACATGCGACATATCAGAACGAATAGCAGAAGCAGGTTTAGGTGTCGCAAACTTACTCATAACAGAAGGTGAATCAAGTGCAGAGCTAGATGGCAGTTCCTTACCTCCCCTCGTAGTTGAGGGATAGATCTTGGTTTTTGTATCTCTCAAGTTCTTCATAATGATAAGCAGGTATATATATATCCCAAGTGACTCAAAGAATAGAGCTATGCTCCCCGGCAACAGTGCCAAAAAATAGTCTTGATAACCCGCAAGTATAGGGGATCGCAACAATTTTCGAGGGTAAAGTATTCAACCCAAATTTATAGATTCGACACAAGGGGAGCCAAAGAATATTCTCAAGTATTAGCAGGTGAGTTGTCAATTCAACCACACCTGGAAACTTAGTATCTCCAGCAAAGTGTTTAGTAGCAAAGTAATATGATAGTAGTGATAATGGTAGCAAAAGGTAACGGTAGTAAAAGCGATATTTTTGGTATTTTGTAGTGATGATAGCAATAGCAACGGGAAAGCAAATAAGCAAAGAACAATATATGGAAGGCTCGTAGGCAATGGATCGGTGATGGAGAATTATGCCGGATGCGGTTCATCATGTAACAGTCATAACCTAGGGTCACACAGAACTAGCTCCAGTTCGTCAATGTAATGTAGGCATGTATTCCGAATATCGTCATACGTGCTTATGGAAAAGACTTGCATGACATCTTTTGTCCTACCCCCCCCCCCCCGTGGCAGCGGGGTCTTTACGGAAACTAAGGGATATTAAGGCCTCCTTTTAATAGAGAACCGGAACAAAGCATTAACACGTAGTGAATGCATGAACTCCTCAAACTATGGTCATCACCAGTAAGTATCCCGATTATTGTCACTTTGGGGTTAACGGATCATAACACATAATAGTTGACTATAGACTTGCAAGATAGGATCAAGAACACTCATATATTGATGAAAACATAATAGGTTCAGATCTGAAATGATGGCACTCGGGCCCTAGTGACAAGCATTAAGCATAGCAAAGTCATAGCAACATCAATCTCAGAACATAGTGGATACTAGGGATCAAACCCTAACAAAACTAACTCGATTACATGATAGATCCCATCCAACCCATCACTGTCCAGCAAGCCTACGATGGAATTACTCACACACGGCGGTGAGCATCATGAAATTGGTGATGGAGGATGGTTGATGATGACGATGGCGACGGATTCCCCTCTCCGGAGCCCCGAACGGACTACAGATCAGCCCTCCCGAGAGGTTTTAGGGCTTGGCGGCGGCTCCGTATCGTAAAACGCGATGAATTCTTCTCCCTGATTTTTTTCTCCCCGAAACTCAATATATGGAGGTGGAGTTGCAGTCAGAGAGTCAACAGGGGGCCCACGAGGTAGGGGGCGTGCCCTAGGGGGGTAGGGGCGCCCCACCCTCATGGAGAGGTGGTGGGCCCCCTGGCCTTCATCTTTTGCGGGTATTTTTCTTATTTTCTGAAAAGTGGCTTCGTGAAGTTTCAGGTCATTCCGAGAACGTTTGCTCCTACACATAAATAACACCATGGTAATTCTGCTGAAAACAGCGTCAGTCCGGGTTAGTTCCATTCAAATCATGCAAGTTAGAGTCCAAAACAAGGGCAAAAGTGTTTGGAAAAGTAGATACGTTGGAGACGTATCATGGTGCAGGAAGCACCGAGTCTTGCGGCGGTGAGTACGTCGGAGCGGCGTGCGATTTCTCCCAGAGGATCGTCGTCCAAGGTCTCCCAGCCCCGACGAGGAGGAGAACCGCCTGGCGAATCCATGGGAGCAGCGACGAACTGCCTTCTCTTCGAGGGGAGGGGAACTGGCGAGGAGGAGATAAGAGCGTAGTAACCGCAAGGCCTCGTCCCTTCAAACTGTAGATCGTTCCTCAGGCTATTATTTACTACTAGTACTAGCATTATGGAATGTTATGGGATTGCATTATACTGTAGATAATAGCACTAGTAAGAAATTTTTGGCACTAGGTAGTAGTTTTTGGCGTGGATGAATAAATTTTGGGTATGTTTTTGCCATTTTTTGTACACGCCAACTAGTGTCAAAAAACGTCTTACATTATGTGACGGAGGAGTACGTACTCGTACTATAGCAGTACTAGTACTACTTTTCTCAACTAGTAGTGCGATATACTATACTTCTAGTCTAGTCTAGTATAGTGCACCAGTTTTGAACTCTTGAATCTCAGGGCCAAGGAGCTACAGTTGGAAGTGGAGGGTACTACTGTTCTCTAGAACCATCGATGTACTATCAATGCAGGGGAAGTACACCTGCATAGTGGCCTAGTGGGTACTCTCGGTGCTCTATTCAACCGCTCCTCTCACGTAGCTGGCCTACTCAGTCACTCCTCTCACGCACACACTAGCAGCCTATTTATCAGCGATGATTACTGCGGGGGCAGAACATTTGAGTTATTTGATACAGCGAGACTAGGCTTTTCGCTTCCATTTGTGGAGGTGTAATGGATCTCGTCGAACTTTGTTAGTAGTTCCTTCTTTATGAATGAGATGAAGCAAAGCTTTTGCCTCCTTTTCAAAAAAACACGTCAAGAGGAATTTCTTTTATAGTAGAGCCGATAATGGAGTGAAGTCCATGCGTGCAACGCCACAAGCTACAGAGTAGTAGTAGAGCACTTCACGTACAGAGCCATATTGCACAGTTCCCAATGCCCCGCCAGGCTTTTCCGGCTCCTCGAGCTTAATTGGGAGGCGCTAGTTTAAATATGCTACTAGCTGATGAGGAAGCTGCAAGCGAGGTGCGTCTAGGGCGAGCACATGAGCCACGGGATGCTGGGAAGGAAAACCCGTTCACGTGGCTAGGCTGTCCAGTGCACCCAGATTGTGGGGCCACACGTCCGTTTGACTTCAAAACTCAAACTGCCCGTGTAAAATATTGGCTCGCAGCGAAGTGTAGTAGTACTATTTTTTGTAAAAAAAGGTCGCCGTGCGTTAGGCCGGGATCGAACCCACAAAACGAGGTATACACTCCCACGACCACTAGTAGTACTCGTTGGAGTACAACGCAACCTAGAATCGCCTTTTGTCGCTAGTAGTACGTACATTGTTCCTTACAAGAAACCCCTAAGAGCATGGTTAATAGTATAGCCAGCTGCTGGCTATAAGCCAGTGCCATGTCATCTACAGCCCATCTTATAGCCAACATGTACAGTAATAGATCAAAACAGTGTACTACTTTTTTTATTATGTGGCCCACTTCTCATTCTCACAAAGTGCCTAGGAGCACGTGGTAGAGCTGGCTCTTCATGAAGAGCCCGCTTACCTTCTCTCTCCTCTTCTCTTTCCTCCAACTAAGCAGAAATATACTAGTTTATTTCTTATAGCCCGCTGACTCGGCTCTATTGCACTTTCTCTATTAATGCAAGAAACCACTAAAATGCCAAGAAACTACTACCACTTGCATACGTGGCAGACTTAAGATAAGACTACCTTATCAACCATTGTACATGCTCTTACCAACAAAAATCCTCGAGTGACCTCCTACCTCCGGCCTGTCCACCTAGTCATCCTCGGCCATGGGATGCAACTACCGCCGCTGGCAGAAGGCGAGGTCAAAACCGCCGGCGGTGTGGAGCCCATGTTGCGGCAGCCCGGATGCTAGCTCCATCCGACGCTCGCGGCCGCTAGCTAGCCAAGGTAGCTCCGTCCAGCTGCTTGTCTGCAAGGTTTGCTAGCTAGATTGGCACGGCAGCGCGGCGGCTTGCTCGCGCGTGCTGCGCTAAGGCCAGCAATCTGGCTCGAGCAAAGGCCAGCGCGGCGGCTTGCTCACTCGTGAGTCACGCTCGGGCCAGGCTGCCAACCTGTGCGGAGGCCAGCGTGGCGTCCGGCCCGTCCGGTGGAGCGGCGGCCAACTCGCTCATCACCAGCGCCATCGACGAACACGCATCAGTACTGTTTGAAATAATGATTTGAGGGGGAATAACAGGGTAGAAGGTCAGATGTGGGTCCCACGTGTCAATGATAAAAAAATGTGTTGGTTTAAGCTGCCTCATCAGCACGGACATGTGGGCCAACCCTATCATAAATGGGTTTAAACGAACCTAATCAGTAGGAGTACTAGGTAGTTTTTGGCGTGGATTAAGAAATTTTGGGTATGTTTTTGCTATTTTTTGTACAATAGATTCTTCCTAGGGCTAGTTGAAAGTGGTAGTTTTTTGTTAAATAATCTACATATTGTAAGTAGGAGTGAAAGTTAAGCTTCGGAAGCCAATAAGCAAGGCTAGTTACATAGTTCATATGTGTACATGATTGAAAGTAAATATCAACCATGAGTGGCTAATATCTTGATGGAAAACTTGAAACTAGGGAATACTAGGGAAAAAATGCATGGTTGGAAATACTAGCAATGTTCATGTCCGTTGCAACGAATCATAATTAGAATAATACTTATTCACAAACTTGGTACAAAACACTCTAATTTTGATATACATATGTCACTAGAGATATATTATGTTTCAATTAGAGTATATTCCTTGGGCTGTTTTGGTGAGGTCAGGGAGGGATGTGGTTGGTTTTAAGATACTAATTATGGGTTTTTCTGCAAATTGGTAGACAAGTGGGATGTTGGTGAGAAAAGGCAACAACTTACCTCACAATCATTAGATGTAGTTCTAATGGTCAGAAACGACGGATGGCAGACACACCCTCATCACTGAGGGAGTCCTGGATTAGGGGGTCTCCGGACTGCCGGACTATATCCTTTGGCCGGACTGTTGCACTATGAAGATACAAGATTGAAGGCTTCGTCTCATGTCCGGATGGGACTTTACTTGGCGTAGAAGGCAAGCTAGGCAATACGGATATGTATATCTCCTCCTTTGTAACCGACCTTGTGTAACCCTAGCCCCCTCCGGTGTCTATATAAACCAGAGGGTTTTAGTCCGTAGGACAACATACAATCATACCATAGGCTAGCTTCTAGGGTTTAGCCTCTCTGATCTCGTGGTAGATCAACTCTTGTACTACTCATATTATCAAGAACAATCAAGCAGGATGTAGGGTTTTACCTCCATCAAGAGGGCCCGAACCTGGGTAAACATCGTGTCCCCTGCCTCCTGTTACCATCCGCCTTAGACGCACAGTTCGGGACCCCCTACCCGAGATCCGCCAGTTTTGAGACCGACATTGGTGCTTTCAATGAGAGTTCCACTATGCCGTCACCGTAAGGAAGGATGCCTCGTCTCGTTGTTAAAAACAACATTACCACCGAGGGAGCCCTGGCTTTCGGCCAAACTCTCCAGCTAGGCTGTTTCATCATGACCGCCCGTTCGGCTGCAACACCGACGATGACTTCTCGGGTCATCGAAAACAGCCTCCACGTCGGCTCGGAATTTGCCGAGCAAATGGATCCAATGGAGCTCTCATCCCTAAACGAGCTCTTGGATCGCATCGCTGCCTTGGGAGTCGCTACGGACTATGATCGGATTGGGCTTAAACCCGATCAAAGGGAGATTAACTCTCCACCGGTCACCCATCATATTGCGGTGGTGGAGGAACAATGCGGCGATTCTTCCTCTATCTTGAGGACTAACTATGTCCGGATTCCTGAGCTCTCCGATCCGGATACCCGTTTACGGGAGGACATCACCCAAGCCCTGAACCTAGAGTCAGGCGGCGGGCCAGACTTATCGAGCAACATCCCGAAACCCGAACTTCCAATATTGGAAACTCCTCGGCCCTTGGGTCTCAGATCAGGTAAGGGTTCGGACTCAAAGCCACCCACCCACCCAAGCATAAACGATCTTTCCCACATCAGGCAAGCGCCCCAGGAAACAGTACATCATTATTGGGCTAGATTCCTCCTTGTGATGAACAAGGTTAAGGACTGTCGTGAGGAAGACGCAGTCTCATTTTTCTACAATAATTGCACGGACAAGGGAATCCTTAACGCCATAAGTCACCGTGATATATCAAGCTTCGCCGACTTGGCGTCCATAGTACAAAAGTATTGTGTGATGGAAAGCGCCTGGAAAACTGAAACGAAATTTTGGGATAATCTGGCTCCGAATATACACCCAGTCCGAAGTAAAAGGGTGCACTATCATAAGACACCCGAGTTAATTACAAAGAAGCAAAGACCCTCTACAGGGCGTGGAACCGTATTGGAGGGATGGCTCAACGGACCTTGCAAAATTCATAGTACAGCGGATACCATACCAACAAGCCTTACAGCATGTTGGGTACTCCGGCAGGTGGCCAAAAGTGGTGAGGATCTTCTCATCCCAGATGCCATAGAGCACCATCCCAGGGATAACAATACGGTATTAACAGTCTTTGAAACCTTCGCATCAAATAATAGGCGCAAGCGAACACTCCGCAGCCTTGCCGAAATCTGCCATGTGGCAACAATAAATCCATGGAGTGACACGGCTAGTACCTTCAATGCCAGTGACGAACCTAAATTCCGAACAGCCCGAGCACCAGATGCACTGGTCCTCGGTCCAATTGTGGACGGCTTTCGACTCACCAAAGTACTCATGGACGACGGTAGTGGATTAAACCTCATCTATGAGGAAACTCTTCAAAAAATGGAAATATACTGGAACCGCATTGAGAAAAGCAGCACAACCTTCAGAGGAATCATCCCCAGTCGGGAAGCATGCTGTGCTGGGAAAATCACACTAGATGTGGTATTCGGCACGCCGGAGAACTATAGGTCCGAAGAAATTACATTCCAAGTGGCCCCGTTCAGTAGCGGATACCACGCCCTTTTAGGGCGGGAGGCGTTCACGATCTTCCAAGCTATACCCCATTACGGGTACATGAAGCTCAAAATGCCCAGGCCCAACGGAATCATCACTCTCGCTAGTGATCCGGACACAACACTCCGTGCTGAAAACAAAACAGCCGCATTGGCCCTCGAGGCATTATCCGAAGCCCTTGCGGCCGAGGAATTAACTGCGCTGCGCTCCACAGTGGACAGGGACGACGTGATACTTGAAAAGAGATCCAAGTCCACCTCTTTTAAACTAGCGGATGAAATAGTCAAATTCCAAGTCCACCCAACGGACCCTTCAAAAACAACCTCCATTGGGGCACAGTTAAACCCCGCTGTCGATGCCGCACTACGAGAGTTCCTGCGCAAGAATTGGGACATATTCGCCTGGCACCCCTCAGACATGCCAGGAATCCCACGCAGGCTGGCCGAACATAGCCTTAATATTCTAAAGGGATTCAAGCCGGTCAAGCAGACTCTTCGGTGTTTCTCTGAACCTAAGAGACAAGCTATGGGAGAGGAACTAGCCAAGTTATTGGAGGCCGGATTCATTAGAGAAATAAAACACCCGGACTGGCTAGCAAACCTGGTGATGGTACCAAAGAAGGACAAATCCTGGCGCCTATGTGTCGATTTCAAGGACCTCAACAAGGCTTGCCCAAAGGATCCCTTCACCCTCCCTCGCATCGATCAAATTATCGATGCTACCGCAGGACACGATTCATTGTGTTTCCTCGACGCATACTCCGGCTACCACCAAATCAAGATGGCGAAGTCCGACCAAGCCGCAACGGCATTTATCACACCATACGGCCCCTTCTGTTTCAACACAATGCCTTTTGGGCTCAAAAACGTCGGCGCAACATATCAGCGCATGATTCAGACATGTCTGGAGAAACAGATCGGCAAAACAGTAGAGGCATACGTAGATGACGTGGTCGTCAGAACCAAACACGTTGACTCTCTAATAGACGACCTGAGGCTCACATTCGACAACCTCCGAACATATGACATCAAGCTCAATCCGGAAAAATTCGTTTTCGGTGTACCAGTCGGAAAGCTCCTGGGTTTCATTGTCTCCAGTAGAGGAATTGAAGCGAATCCGGCCAAAATCCGAGCTCTGTCACAGTTGGCTATACCAACGGACCTCAAACAAATCCAGAAATTAACCGGATGTGTGGTAGCTCTAGGCCGCTTTATCTCCCGCTTAGGAGAAAGGCATTACTCCTTTATCGCCTCCTTTGGCGCACTGAACACTTCGAGTGGACGGACGCTGCCACAGCAGGATTGGAAGAAATAAAAGCCATACTGGCAACCAACCCAATCCTGGCCGCGCCAAACATCGGCGAACCAATGTTGTTGTACATTGCGGCAACTCATTAGGTTGTAAGCGCAGTGCTCGTCGTCGAACGAGAAACGGACGAACATAAATTCCCCCTTCAAAAGCCGGTGTATTATGTATCCACTGTCCTCACTCCATGCAAATCACGGTACCCACATTATCAAAAGATAGCCTATGCGGTATTCATGGCATCCCGGAAGCTGTGACACTACTTTCAAGAGTGTTCAATTACAGTAGCCTCGGAAGTGCCACTTAAGGATATTATAGACAACCACGACGCCACGGGCCAGATTGCCAAATGGGCCATTGAGCTCCTCCCGTTCGACATAACATACAAACCCCGGCGAGCCATTAAGTCACAAGTATTGGCCGACTTTGTCGCCGAATGGACGGAAGCCGAACTCCCTCAAGAGTACGGCGCATACTCCAATTGGATCATGCACTTCGACGGCTCCAAAATGCTAGCTGGTCTGGGGGCTGGCGGAGTCCTGACGTCCCCACCGGAGATACAGTTCAATAAGTACTACAGATACTGTATACAGACTCCAACAACGCAGCCAAATACGAAGCCCTGTTACATGGTCTTCGGATGGCAGTCTCCATGGGCATTCAATGCCTGGAGATGCGTGGGGATTCGAACCTCGCAATATCCCAAATAAATGGAGACTTCGATGCCAAGGATCCGAAGATGGTGGCCTATCGCAACGCCGTCCTAAAGATGTCAGCTTGGTACGAGGGGCTCGAATTCCACCATGTGGCTCGGGAAAACAATCAGGCGGCGGATATCCTCGCCCGCATTGGCACAAAACGCGATGCGGTCCCCCCCAACATCTTTTTGGAGAGGTTGTTTAAGCCATCCGTGTTATGGGAAGGGGACACCGGTAACAATAGTCCGGACCCAGCCAAAATGCCCGATACCGAACACTCTGACATAATCGGAGGCTCTGCCACCGAAATAACACCTTCAGCCCACGTAATAATGGCCATCAACGCCCCGTGGATAGAACCATTCCTGGCCTACCTAACTAGGCAAGAACTTCCCGAGGACCAAAATGAGGCACGCTGCATAGTGCGGTGATCTAAAGCCTACAGGGTCCATGAGGGTGAGCTGTATAAAAAAAGCACTACCGGAGTCCTTCAAAGGTGCATCTCCGAAGAGGAAGGGCGAAAGCTTTTGGCAGAAATTCACGCCGGACTCGGCGGCCACCACGCCGCAGCCCGGGCCCTTGTAAGCAAGGCCTTCCGTACAGGTTTTTATTGGCCGACGGCCCGGGTAGATGCACAGGACTTGGTCCAACGATGCGTCGGTTGCCAGCTTTTTGCAAACCAAAGCCACATGCCACCCACCGTCCTCCAAACAATCCCCATTACCTGGCCCTTTGCGGTCTGGAGGCTTGACATGGTTGGACCCCTTAAAGGGGGAACCCATAAGAAAAAATACTTACTGGTCATGGTGGATAAATTCACCAAATGGATAGAAGTCAAACCTGTTAAAACGGCCGAATCCGGACCAGTGATAGACTTCATATCCAGGGTTGTACACCGTTATGGCGTCCCCCACAGCATCATCACTGACAATGGCACGAACTTCACGGCCGACGAGGTAAAACTCTGGTGCAGCAACATGGGCATTAAGTTCGATTATGCCTCTGTCTATCACCCACAAACTAATGGCCAAGTTGAGTGCGCAAATGGTCTTATCATGAGCGGCATCAAACCCAGATCAGTGCGGTCCTTAAAGGAGTCTAACACGCACTGGGTAGAGGAGCTCGACTCCATACTCTGGGGGCTGCGGACCATGCCGAATCGTACTACCGGATGCACACCCTTCTTTATGGTGTACGGTGCAGAGGCGGTTCTGCCCTGCGACATAATTCATGACTCACCTCGAGTGCGCATGTACGAAGAAAGAGAAGCCGAGCTCGATCAGCAGGACAGTCTGGACACCCTGGAGGAGGAGCGTGATGTGGCAAAAGCCCGTTCCGTATTCTATCAGCAACAGGCTCGCAGATACCAAAGCAGAGAAGTACGAGCCAAAACTTATAACATTGGCGAGCTAGTTCTACGTCTGCCGGAGAAGAAAAAGACCAAGCTCGAGCCCAAATGGGAAGGTCCCTTCATTATTGACCAAGTTCTAACCGGCGGAGCGTACCGTCTGCGGGATGCATCGAATAATCGACTTGAGACGAACCCACGGAACGTAGCCAGACTCTGAAGATTCTACGCCTAGTGCCGGACTCTATGTGCGTCTCCTTCCTCTGTCCATTTTTTGCATATACATTATCTGTCTTTTTTCTCTTCCTTTCTTTTATTCTTTCTCAAGGCCTTCAAGGGCCAACTTGTGCCTTGCTTGCACACTATTTACGCGCTAGCCGTGCTCATTATACCTGGGGGCTTCTTACACAGCAGCTTAATTATTCATCTGGGCTTCATGCCCCGCACATGTGTTATTCTTCCGCATGTACCTTTTCTTCGCCATTATATGCATCGATATGACTTAAGTTCTGGCCAAGCTGGGTTGCCTAGCTCTTGTATTTATGCCCTACGTTCCCGTTAATTCGGCTAGGGCATAAGGGGAGCACCTCTGCGATTGTTACTGCCGGGTCAGCCGGATGTGTACCTCAGACTGGGTGAAGCCGAAAGCTAGCGTTCTTAAGGGAATATTCGGTCGATGAACAAAAGATGATTTTTATTTATTTTCCATATGTGCCCCCAGATGTTTTTGCCTGCGTCTCCTCTCGCAGTCCGGACATGCACTTTAGGGCATGCGTACCCAGGGAAAGGAACCCTTAATGGAACTATTCTCCCTGGAAGATGTTTCTTACTACCCATGTAATATAACATAACTAGTTGGATACTTGTCTGTTCAAGCACTAATGACCCCTACGCCTGGTTTCCATGCATACCCCGGTTCTTATATAACTGAGCGGGTATTCGGATACACTCCGGACTATTGGGTCCCGAGGTTGAAGCGAAAAGGTCCGCCATGACAAATGATTTACAATCCGGCTAGAAGGCATTATACATGTCACTTTAATTACATAGTCATGTAGACTGACTAAATTCCTCTTCTATACCATCCAACATGCTGTCTAGCCTACAATCCTGTTGGGAATACTTTGCGGCTAATTCTACTTGCCCATACACTAAGCTAATGGGGATCTCTTTCCCATCGGGCCCCACAGGTCCGACCTCGGCCATGTGGTTTGGGTCAGCCTTGTTATACCGCGTCTTCACCATGGCCCAGGCTTCCCTGGCACCTTGACGGTAGGCCGATATCTTCCATAATTGGAAGCGCCGCCGTGCTCCCTTGAGCTTCTCCGCAAGCTCTCCAATGCCTTCTGGCAGGGAGACGGATGGCCACATGTCCTGGACAATACCTTGCATCACCTGCCGAACTTGTTCGTGTAGTTGTGAGAGCTCAGGTAGAAGATCACCCGCAGACCCGGGCATCTCCTCCGCGGGACGACCCGTCAGCATACCTGCAGACATAACTCTGTTAGCTGGCTTCTCCGCCGCACCCTTTTAAGGGTTCGTTCAAGCACTTACTGAAAATGCCACGTCGAAGCCGCTTATTCTCCTTCTCGGAGTCCGCAAGCTGGGATCGAACATCTTTCAGTTCCACGCTCAGCTTGGTATTGGCGTCTTGGAGATTGTTTTTCTCCCGCCTGACCTTAGTTAGCATGCGTTCGCCAGCCTTTAGCTGTTGTACGACATGCTGGTCCTCCGAATTCTCTCTGGGGCCATCTGCAATATCTACTGTTAGATCTGCAGCCATGCCGCACACTATATGGTACCTATCATTCTTTGAAACAAATGTTACCAGCTGGGCACTTTTCAGGTTCCTTCAATGCGGCAATGGCGGCCCGAAGTTGGGTCTTGCATTCCTCCAGCTCTTGTGACAGTCGAGTATTCTTCTCTGTAAGAACCTGCATAATAAATGATCCTTAAATCAGTTGTGCCAACTGTTTCAAGTCTCAGGGGCTACTGATACATATAATCGTCAGATTTGCTTACCCGTACATCCCTTACATACTGGTCCGTGGCTCTGGCTAGACCATTTTGAGCAGCATGGAGGTACGCGTCTCCAGAATTGAAGGCATCAAATACCTCTGGTGAGAAGCAAGCGTCACGGAGTACGGCCCGGCGACGCCTATGATTCATGGCGCTCTCCACTTCTAAAATTGCAGCGGACAGTTTATCCGCATCCTCTGTAGGAGGAGTATCCGGCGTCCGCCCCATGTCGGCTTCCGCCTCTATGTCCGGCCCTGGAGCCCGACTGGTGGAAGCATGATCGGCAGCCTCTCCGTACATATTCCAGCGAGCGTTTTTTCTATTAGAGAAACATGGACGTCATTACATTTTGAGAAAGATGACAACCACGGAGCGGGGTTTTTGTCATACCTCTGCGCCGGCGTCTCCGTCCTGACCGCCTTCCTTTTTGTCCTACCCGGCCTCGGTGCCTCTTGTTGGCGAGTTGCTACGGGTTCGGCACGGTGTCCCGAATGCCTTCCCTATAAAACACCATATATATATGGTAGGTGAAGTGTCTAAAAGGAGATCCTTGGAGTTGGGATTTTGGTTTTTCTTACGTGCGACGCAGGGAGCAGTCTGGGATAGTCGGCCGTAATGGCCACCATGGCATCATCACACCTCAATTGATAGAACTGCCTGTCTGTCAGCTCCATGAATATGTCCGGATCTTCTTCGAGTCCGGGACCGAGGGCCCGGTCAGGGTCCTCTGGTTGTGGAGATGGGCTGTTGACCTTCCTTACGGCTTTTTGCAGTTCTTGTCGTAAAATGGCAAGGTGAGTACCTATGACAAAGAATGTGGGAAGAATGGGAGTAAGGAGATATAACTCACCCAGCTTGGAGGGTTGTACATGGAGAATCCATCCCGTGGCTTGATGCGGATGAACTCCTCTTCCTCTCCCTTGAACAACTCGGACAGAATTTTTGCTAAAGCAGCAGCGGTGTCCGGTCCCTTACGCCCGCAACAGGTGGCATCATCTTCCCCGTTAAAACACCACACGGGGTGCCCTCGATATTGAAGTGGCTGCACTCACCGCATTATGCATATTGATATAACCTCGATTACTATCAATCCAGATTGAGCTAGCACTTTAATCCGGTTCATCAGGTAAAGGACTTCTCCGCTGTCTTCCTCCTGGGGGCTCCATGGGCGCCAGCTTCGGTGTTTCTTCAGAGGAGCATTGTTGAACTCAGGAAGACTCTGCCGAACAGGGTCCGGAAGGGGGATGTCCTCCATATAAAACCATTCCGAAGGCCAGTCCTCGGACGTCTTCTTCGGAGTACCGGACAGGTATCCGGTTTCGGCGATGCGCCATATTTCGGCTCCGCCTACTTGATAAAGTGACCCCTTCTGTGTGCGGGGGATGAGGTAACCTTTTCCATAGCTCGAAATGAGCCTCTCAGCCTAGGAATAACTTGCAGAGGGCAACGTAGACGGCGATGTGTAATATGGAAGAAGGGGTGAAATTATGCAGTTGGAGGCCGTAAAACTCCAGGAGCCCGCGGAGGAACGGATGAATTGGAAATCCAAGTCCCCTTAATAAGTAAGGAACAAGGCATACCCGCTCCCCCGTAGAGGGGCTGGGGAAGCTCTCCGCTTGCTCCCCGCCATTGTAGGTGGCGAGCCCGGCTCGGGCGGGAACCATATACGCTGGAGAGAGAAATCCCTGAGTCTACAGTTCGACTAATCGACTGTTTGAGACAGAATACCTCTCCGAATCACCGGGCTTAGGGTACGGGGGCGAGAGGAGGAGCTGCAGTGGTCGGCCATGTTGGAGTGGATTTTTTCGAAGCGCGCTCTGATGGATTCTCGCTGTGGGAGGATGGTATGGATTGGATCTAAGAATCCCCATCCCTTTAATAGACAATTTATTTATCTTCCTAGGGGGCGAATGTAAAAACGCCCTGGCTCCTCGTATTCATTCGACGCGTGGAAGATAGCCCTTATTGGGCACGGAAGCCAAGAGGTCCAACATTTATGGGGCCGGACACTACTTAACAAACATTCAAAATTTGGAGAAGAACCCGCCTTGCAATGCCGAAGAAAATACTGCGTGTCGGACTTGACGTCATTGAAGCCTGGTTCGGGGGCTACTGAGGGAGTCCTGGATTAGGGGGTCTCCGGACTGCCGGACTATATCCTTTGGCCGGACTGTTGGACTATGAAGATACAAGATTGAAGACTTCATCTCGTGTTCGCATGGGACTTTACTTGGCGTAGAAGGCAAGCTAGCAATACGGATATGTATATCTCCTCCTTTGTAACCAACCTTGTGTAACCCTAGCCCCCTCCGGTGTCTATATAAACCGGAGGGTTTTAGTCCGTAGGACAACATACAATCATACCATAGGCTAGCTTCTAGGTTTAGCCTCTTTGATCCCGTGGTAGATCAAGTCTTGTACTACTCATATTATCAAGAACAATCAAGCAGGGCGTAGGGTTTTACCTCCATCAAGAGGGCCCGAACCTAGGTAAACATCGTGTCCCCTGCCTCCTATTACCATCCGCCTTAGACGCACAGTTCAGGACCCCCTACCCGAGATCCGCCGGTTTTGACACCGACAATCACCAGCTTAGTCTTGTGCAGGAGTACTAGCAAGATCCGTGCATTGCACGAAACATCAAGATGCATTTTTTTAATAAAACACTTGTTGTGATTGACCCTTGCGGGAGTAATCCCATGTGTAAAAACTAATGATATCTCGAGAAATATGAGATAAGGTGAAGAGGAGTGGGGTGTGGTGGTGGTTGGTGGTCGGACTGAGTGGAGGCATGGGGATTGACGACGTCGGCAGCGGCCACCAAGCCAGTTTGTTCCAGAGGCTTCCTTTCTTAATTGCTCAACAATGAGGTTTGTTGGAGATAAGGATGAATGAGGGAAGGCCTTGTCTGCAAATGTGGAGAGGGGTGCGGGTATCTTTTAGTTTAATTTCCATCCCTCAGATATAGATCGGACGGTCTATATTGCAAGATGGCACACGTACCATCATCACCAACTCGGTTTTTTATAAGAGAAAAAATAAAAGTATGGAGATACAAACGTATTATCGATACTTGCTTCCGTAAACTAGCATCTACATTCTATTCAACGCCTCGGCATGTGGGGCCTTAGCACAATGACTTCTCGACTGTGTAAAACAAAGATTTTCCCGTCACCGACAAGGAGGGGGTGACGGCGGCGCGCTTTTTGGCTTGCTCTAGTCCTAGTAGTCATACTAGGTGGTCTAAGCACGTGTAGATTTATTCTTTTTCACGTCTCGTGTTCGCCGTACTGCCACGACTATTGATGAATAGATGGTAAGTTATTCACGGGGAAACCCTTGTTGAGTATGTTTGCGAGAGAGAGAGAGAGACAGTGTGCGTGTGTGATACTTTAGAGACTAAGGCAATGATAACAGATTCTTTGTGTCTATGTGTGTGGAGGATGGAGAGAGACATGTACATGGGGCTTTTTGTTGTGTAACGTGGAGACACATATACATAATTAGAGAGTGAGTGTGTGAGATACACATTCTGACATGAGGAGAGATGAGGATCCAGATAAATGGGTGTTTGTGTGTGTCTGTGTGTGTGTTTGTGCACGCGTTTGTGTGTGAGAGGGAGAGAGTGTATGTGGAGTGGAGAGACCACTGATGATGTAAACCTAGTATAAGGGAAGGGGGAATGGTGTGACATGTGTAGTAGCGAGATAGCATGGGTGCGGGCGGGGGGAGCAGACTATTTGGAAGAGACATCGAGTGTGTGTGTGGGAGAGGGGTGTGAGAGCAAGAGAAAGAGAGAGCTAGCAACGGAGAGAGAGAGAGAGAGGAAGAGAGGGGGCGAGAGGGGTCGTTTGTGTCCATAAATGGCGTATAGATAGGGAGACAATGTTGATGTTGTCCGAAATTGGCCTATGAACGGAGGCGCAAGGAAAGCGAGTCATCGTGTGTGTGATAGGGACTTCATGAGAGATCTAGAATAGATGGTGTAGAGAACAATGTGCGAAATCGAGAACGATTATACATTAGGGAGCTATGCAAAGAGTCACGACATATATGTATACAGGGAAGGAGCTGGGGCGGGTCTGCATATGGGAGAGATAGAAAGAGGAGAGTGGTGCACAAGGAGACAAAGTGTGCTTGTTTGAAGTTGGGGTGGTGTGTGAGGTGAGTGAGCGAGAACCACATAACCAGGGAGATAGACGTTTGGGGGCGACGTTTTGTGTGTATGCGAAATATACACTCTACATAGTGTGTGTGCTTGGGTAAGAGAGATAGTGGGAGACCTAGAGAGTGAGGGAAGAGATGTGTGCATGCCCGAGAGACAAAGTGATAGAGACCTATGTTGGGGTCCGGACTTTACAAGAGAGAGGGGTGTTAATGTGATCGTGTGTTGGTGTTTGGGGGAGAGAACGACTTCTCTATGTGTGTGTGTGTGTGGTGGGGGGGGTGACTTCACACAAAGAGTGAGGTGTCTATATTTGAGGGACTTTAGCGTAATTGAGATATTGTGCACTCATGGTTGATCAATTTGTTTCACAGTTGTACTATGAGATAACGATACTTTTGAACATGCGTGACATACCTTGATGTACCAAAATTACAAACCTCAGATTGGAATTTTGGAATTCGACTCCATCATTAGCTTTTGTAATTCATTTAAACGGAGGTACATTTTTTAAGATAGGATTTCGTGATTTCAAATTCATATTATACACATACGGGCATGTTCAAACTTTATAATCAAACACTTTATTCATACACATACACACTTTTTATTTTGTCATCATATTTAGGATAAACACATTTGGAATTTCATTTGAATTGGACCGTACGATGGAATTTGCTTGTAGTAGCTCAATGATCCATATTTGAATTGAATGGACAATCTAAGTTTCGAGTTGGAGACATTGATTTTCAAAACTTGCACATTTTTTGCATGCAAAACAAACAAATTGTCGGCCATGATATCATAGTTGGCCGTACGAGAGCAGAATACTTATAATTTTAGGCGCCAAAAGCTTTCAAACTTCCTGCTCACATCGAAATATCACACGCCCGAAAGTTTAGCCCTGTGATACTCCTGTTTTACCCCTACCAGATGAACGGAAAAGGGCTGCTTTGGTAACTCCATTGTTTTCCCCTCTTTGCCCCCAACATTCTACCCAGAGCCCCTCCCCTTCCCCTCCCCGACCCCCCCAACCACGGCAAGCCGCCGAATCTAGTCCTCCGCCGTAGCGGTGGACCTCACACCCCGCCGGATCTACCTTCCGCACCTTGGAACCCCCAACTGCCAACTCACCACTTCACTGGAGCCGCTTTAGCGACTGGCTTGTCCACCGCTCCAGATCTCCTTGACCGCCATTGATACGTCTCCAACGTATCTATAATTTTTGATTGCTCCATGCTATATTATCTACTGTTTTGGACTATATTGGGCTTTATTTTCCACTTTTATATTATTTTTGGGACTAACCTATTAACCGGAGGCCCAGCCCAGAATTGTTGTTTTTTGCCTATTTCAGTGTTTCAGATAAACGGAATATCAAACGGAGTCCAAACAGAATAAAATCTTCGGGAACGTGATTTTCTCACTGAACATGATCCAGGAGACTTGGACCCTGCTTCAAGGAACAAAAGAGGCGGTCACAAGGGTGGGGGGCGCCCCCACCCTAGGGCGCGCCCCTTGCCTCGTGGGCCCCTCGTTGCTCCTCCGGCGTACTTCTTCCTCCTATATATACACATGTACCCCCAAACTATCAGAACAGGAGCCAAAAACCTAATTCTACCGCCGCAACTTTCTGTATCCACGAGATCCCATCTCGGGGCCTGTTCCGGAGCTCCGCCGAAAGAGGGCCGTCATCACGGAGGGCTTCTACATCATCATAGCCTCTCCGATGAAGTGTGAGTAGTTTACCTCAGACCTTCGGGTCCATAGTTAGTAGCTAGATGGCTTCTTCTCTCTCTTTGAATCTCAATACAAAGTTCTCCCCCCTCTCTTGTGGAGATCTATTCGATGTAATCTTCTTTTTGTGGCGTGTTTGTTGAGATCGATGAATTGTGGGTTTATGATAAAGTCTATCTATGAATAATATTTGAATCTTCTTTGAATTCTTTTATGTATGATTGGTTATCTTTGCAAGTCTCTTCGAATTATCTGTTTGGTTTGGCCAGCTAGATTGGTAGTTCTTGCCATGGGAGAAGTGCTTAGCTTTCGGTTCGATCTTGCAGTGTCCTTACCCAGTGACAGAAGGGGCAGCAAGGCACGTATTGTATCGTCGCCATCGAGGATAACAAGATGGGTTTATTTCATATTGCATGAATTTATCTCTCTACATCATGTCATCTTGCTTAAGGTGTTACTCTGTTTTAACTTAATACTCTAGATGCATGTTGGATAACGGTCAATGAGTGGAGTAATAGTAGTAGATGCAGAATCATTTTGATCTACTGGTCACGGACGTGATGCCTATATACATGATCATGCCTAGATATTCTCATAACTATGCTCAATTCTGTCAATGCTCTTGAGAGAAGCCACTAGTGAAACCTATGGCCCCCGGGTCTATTCTCATCATATCAATCTCCATTACTTTAATCTTACTTTTCTTTTTACTTTGCCTTTACTTTTTACTTTGCATCTTTATACCAAAAATACCAAAAATATTATATCTATCAGATCTCACTCTCGTAAGTGACCGTGAAGGGCTTGACAACCCCTAATCGTGTTGGTTGCGAGTAGCTATCGCTTTGTGCAGGTACGAGGGACTTGAGCGTGGGCTCCTACTGGATTGATACCTTGGTTCTCAAAAACTGAGGGAAATACTTACGCTACTCTGCTGCATCATCCCTTCCTCTTCGGGGAAAACCAATGCAAGCTCAAGACGTAGCAGCCATCATGGTCCACCGCACCGGATCTGCTTAACCGGCACCCTCGTCCACCACAGCGTAGGCCCTTCACTGACTCCCTCGTCCGCCCCTTCGCTGGCCCTTCATACAAACCCTTGTCTACCGCAACAGATCCGCCTCACCGAAAGCACTGTACAACGCGCCCACCGAAGCCTTCGTCCATTGCACCGGACCCGCTCCACGAACACCATATTCAACTCCATCGGCCCTGCTTTACCGACGCCGCAGCCTCATCAGGTTATTTCGATTTGTACTCCTTCGGTTTTTCTCTTTATGGTGCAACTGTTCACTTACCACAGATGAGCTTTCTTGTATGTCGACAGGCGCCGCAACCGTAGCACCGGAGCCGCTATAGCGACGACGACAGCCGGCCCAAACTCAACCGCAACACGAGCACCATCGAAGATCCTTAGCTATCAAGTATGACAACGATACCCATACACCGCCGAGAATCAGGTACTATTATCCAACGGCCGGCGCCTACGTTCACTTTCCTAGCATAAGCACCGCACCTTTGAATTTCTTCAGGGCATCATTCAGTTTTTCATGAGACGCGTTATTCTGCTTGCACCTGTAGGGCCATACTTCTGGCAGTGAACATGTTACATGTGCTAAATTACATACCAGTGCAGATATAGTTAATATGCTTTAGTTTTGTTCTGATGCCACGTGTTGGTTCCATCAGACTGCTTAATGTTCTCTATGCTTAATTACACATCAGCAAACTAGCATGTGGTTCTGCTGCTTTTTGTTCGTTTTACCCTACATTTTCTGATGCTAGCTATTACATCACTGCTCCGAGCCTCTGTTCATTACTTGTTTGTGTGTTCTTGATCTTCCCAAGTTGCATGACTAATTTGATGCTTCTATTAATTATGGAGCTACCAACCCCATCAAGCAAAATATTTGTTCTTTTGGGCCTGGCACCTCGAATAAGCATAAAAATAGAGGGAAGCAGATATATTGTCGTGTATGCACACACCCTTCTTTCATTAGTTTAGATGAACCATTGATGATCAATTCGGACCAGTGCATGCGATCAAAATTAATTTTACCTAAATGGATGGTGTAGAATAAACTACAACAACTAGATTTGCAACCATGGGATGCTGACGATATCTTCAAAGAACATTGCAACAGCAGCTAGGCTTCACAGCAACATATGGTAAGCCAGTGTGTTTTAGTACACGTGAAATGTAATGCGAGTGGGCTGCTTTCTTGGCTTGTGCCCTCAATGTGTAATCCTACCGAATTACAAATAGTTCAGTTGTCTGCTTTGATGTATTGCTTGATTCGAATGCTTATTTGTTGTTATGCTATACCTGAGTTGGCCAATATGTCAGCAGTGCCTGCTGTACTATCATAAAGAAATGCATGCCTATTTCATTTGAGTCCTTAACTTTTCCTCTCAACTTCATCACAAGACTGTCTTCGTAGTTTATATGAGGCCACACTGTTAAGTGCTTTATCAGATTATTTCAACTGCTTAGATGCCTTGGCAACTTAAATATAGCGGTTGTACACTCCCTTTCAACTAGGGATGTCAACTTGGTCCCGTTTAATCCCGATTAAAGTCCACTAGTGGTATGATAGTTCAAAAGAGTTTTTGTTTTTTGAGGAAAATGAACTAGGGAGGTAGCAAAAACTAACTAGATGGGACTGGCGGATGTCGTTTATTTGCCACTTACATCCCTAGTTTCATATTACCATTTTAATTTCTTTTCGACTGATGCTGCTTTGAACCATTTAAATATAGTTTGCCATGCTTGGCAATAATTCGTTCGTCATTTACCATGTAAGCTTACTGCCTGGATCATACGATAACTATCTCTTACTAATGTCCAGCGGAAACCTTTCAGGAGTTTGCCATGCTTGGCAATAATTCGTCTGTCGTTTACCATGTAAGCTTACTGCCTGGATCATACGATAACTATCTCTTACTAATGTCCAGCAGAAACCTTTCAGGATGCCGTTCACACTAGGACACAGTGTACAACCCCAAAATCTATTTGTGGAAGCAGTGCGCCATCCATGTTACCAGATGGTAGCAGTTTAGAGGCAACACCACTGGAGAGCAGTCTGAGCACAAATATTATAGTGCTTGAGGCTCTACTAGAGGCAGAAAGAGATGGTGTGGCTGTCATGAATGAGGGAATCTTTATCTTGAGGCTGGAAATTACGGAATTAGGGGCACGCATTATGCAAGCAACCCAAGAATTGGAGGAAGTAAGAATGTTGCATTTGAAGACGGAGGAGGTCCTGCTGTTTCTGCTATCTGAAGCCCAAGGCAATCCCGGTTCTTCTTTAGATACCAGTTGAAATTGTCATTAGATTATTGTACTTGCATGTTGTGTCATGTCTCTGAATGGATTGTGTTGCAAGACCCCCTATGTTGTCCATGTGTTGTAATGATCCGAATTTTTTAGGCGAGGTAATCCTCGGTACTTGTATGATTGACATAAGGTGAACTATTTTTCGTGTGAGCATATTATATTGGATGAAATAACTGTTTGACTCAGAGTGTATCCAACCTACTGAATTCGAAGATCACGACATTTCTAAATCATAATCATATATAAAGGTGAAATAAATCTTTGTTGTGGTTTTGAAGAAATAAATAACAAAATGTATAATTATCTGTGGATATTCTTAATCGAATACAAATTGGTTTTGAAATTAGTTTGCTAGGTCCCAGGGCAAACGTGAATGCTAATTCTCCCAAGTTTTGAATGAAGCGGCTAAACACCCACTATAATTTGTGGGCTGCCCGAAGCAAGTGTTTGCGAGATGGAAATTATTGTCTACCCCTGACACTTGACATCCTTATCGACCGGATTTACACTGCTGTCGATAGGGGTAGACTAGTAACTTCAATCAGACGTGACACGACGGCCTCTGAGCCCATTCAGACACGGTGGGCGCCAAACGTGGGCGGCAAAACATATTTGATTCAAGCTCGTCCGAAAGACATGTGTCTCTTCCTCCATTTCCCCATTCATACACGGTGGGCGGCAAAACAAACTCTCCTCGTCCGAAATCGATGTAGGCTAATATTTTAAATAGGGGCAGATGTGTAACTTCCATCAGACGTGACACAACCGCCCTACCTGTCAGCCCCGTTCATACACCGTGGGCGCCAACCGTGGGCGGCAAAACACCCTCTCCTCGCCCGAAATAGTTACCGGCAAATATTTTGGATATGCGAGATTACCGTCCTATCCCCAACCGACGCGATGTCCGAAATTTTAAACGGGGGATAAGTTCATAACTTTCCCCCATTTCAGAGAAGCGCCTCCCAAAGTTTGAGATCCCCCTCCCCTCCATTTCCCGATTCATACACCGTCAGCGGCACGACAACCTCCGCACTGCGGCCAGCCTCCTCCGTCCGCCACCCCATCCTCCACCTTGCCAGAGCCGCTACCCCTACCCCGTCGTCCACTGCAAGAGATGGACGTCTCTCATCCACAGCGCTGGACCAGGATCCTTTCATCGCCTCCTCTCGCTTCATCGGCGCCGTCGTCCACCTTGCCGTTGCCGCTCCTACGACCGCCTTGTCCACGACAACAGGATATATCCCCCGACCCGGCCGTCTGCCGTCTAAAGTCTTCTTCCCCGCTGCTGACAGCCATCGCACCCGCAGCACCTTTAACGTATCAGCATAGGCCTACACGGTGTCGCAAGAGAGGTGGTACTCTTCCATATGTGCTTAAGTTATTGATCTCACCAGGAAAATAGATCGTAATTTGTTTACTGTACTTTTCTTATCCGTACCAAATCGTAGTGGCTAGTTGAAAGAAAACATTGGTTGTGAAGTAGCTTTGTCCGGTTTGCACCTTCAGATCCGCCATGGTATGGGCACTATACTCGTAAAGCTTATGGTTTCCCCCGTTTATATTCACTACCATCATCGTAGGTGCTTCGTGTCGTGCTAGCACTGCTCCTCAGGACCTCAACCCAAAGCTTACGTGTTGAAATACGAATTTGATATGATGCTCATATCACTAAAATAGAGAACGTTAATTGGTCACCTAATGTTCCTATATTCGTTTCAAAAAGCATGTGCGCCACCCACTGGTCCAGTTAGTTCCACTTTCCTGATTTTTCTCTTGATGATTAGGGTTTTCCCCATTTATCTACTCTACTATGATCTGCGTAGGTGCTTTCTGTCATACTAGCATTACTCCACCCTTCAAGCTAAACAACACAACACTCAGAATTCGAAAGCTTAGTTGTTCAAATATGATTGTGATATGATACTGATATTAGTTAACCGACACATTTAGTTGGTTAGCTAAAGGTCCCACTTGAGTTTCCAAATGCATGTCGCGACATATAGAGAAACAGCATAATTGCATTTCTTTGTCACTTGTTGACCATACTTTCTTGTCCATACCAAATCTTAGTTGTTACTTCAAAGCAAACATCGGTTGCTAACTACCCTTTGCGCGGTTTGCAGCTTCAGATCTGCCATCCCACTGCCACGGTCAACACTGTAGTCATCATGCTTATGTTTTCCCCATTTTATGATGACCACAATCAGCCTACGTGGTCCGTGTCATAATAGCACTGCTCCACCCATCGAGCTAAACAACCTTAGTTGTACAAATTCATATATGATATTATTGATGATATTAGTAAAACTGAGAGATGTTTAATTGGTTAGCTAAATGTTCCTACTTTAGTTTCGAAATGCATGTGAGCCACATATGGAGAGACCGGAAAGAATAGTATTTCTCTGTGCGCTCTGGTTCATCATGGGTGGCCAACCGACATTGTATTGAAAGACTTGTAATATCTTCAATCTGCTTGCTCTTCTGCTCTTCTTTAAGATGATACTCTTCTCTTGCGGTCGACTGGTCAGGTCGAGTTGTTCTCCCTTAGTATATTTTGAATCTGTCAGGTCAGGTCGACTTGTTCTTCTTTACTATATGTTGAAGCTATCATCTGCAAAGTGTCATCACTTATGGAGCTCTCATATTTTGAGTAGTAGGCCACATTATATTAATGCACACAACAAATTACAGCATGCATGGCATCTTTTAAAAGAATTGCAGAGATAGCACAAAGGGGTTTACAGGGAGGCAGTATTGGATTAGAATCACTTCTGCATTACAAAGAAAATCTCACTTGTTTTTATGTTTTCGCGCATGTCAGATATTGAACATTATCAAAATGAATATGAAAATGGGTGCACAAGAGGAATATTGCAGAACGATCCACTGGCTAACAAACTTGGCATGGTGGAGGATGGCCTATCTTATTCACCCATCAAGGTGCTTGCTCTAACTTTGCAAAGTTGTATTGGTCGCACATATTTTGCATCTGACCTCTTGCATTACTTCTACTTTGTTACACCATCTGCTTAGTTTAAGCATCATATATGAGTATATGCCATACCTATCCATTTTTTGTACCTATTCCATGTGTCGTCACACTATGTTTTTCCAGTCAAATGTTGTTCTTTCGTAATAGATGTCCAAAAGGAAGAGGGTGAGTGCAGATCCTCAAGGAGTACAAACTAGGTATTTGGAAAAGGTAGTGATACTTGTTAAATCAGATAGATCAGTAGCCACAGAAAACACAAGCCCAACTGTACCACACTTTACCCCTACTCCAGTGGCCAAACCCCTATTAGAACTGCTGGGAGCCCAGCGTCAGGTACTGTCTATGATATCAATTCAAAATTTGAACTCCTAAATTTCTGCTTGTGCCTTACCTTCTCTCTTGTATGAAAACTAATTTCAAACGAATCTCCTTGCTCAAAGGATCATACGATCTCAAAACAATAATGGGCTCTGCATTGCTCTTGTCAGTACCACTCTCCCATTTGCCTTGTAACACTGTACTTAATTAATTGCTATTTGATTATGTATCATCAGTCTACACCTGAGCTTCATTATCCTCTGTTTCTTCCAATATTATTTGATCTATATTTACTCTTTGCAAAATGTATAATAATGGAAACGCTTATAAAGAATTTTCTTTGGGGAATTTATTGAATTATCCTTCCATCAACATGGAGAAGGGCTTTGTCCAGCCCGTGTTAACATGTAATGTAAGTTCATCCTTCTCAAGCCTTGAAACTTTGTTCTAGTATAGATTTGGATAGGCATCATTTCCTCCACTGCTGTTTGCTTTGTTGTTTACATCTGATTGGATGTTTGCAACAACTACCAATTTCAAATTGTAGTTGTAAAAACATGTTCCTTATGCAGAACAGATCCATTTATTTGCTTATATAATTGTGAAACCTGTTACGTGTCTCCTTGTTTCTCTTTTAGACTCGTATCTCTTATGCTAGGCAGAACTTTAGGGAAGATAGTGAGCCAAACCATCTTGAGGACAGCGAGATGACCCCAAGGTCCTGTCTTGATGAAGACAGTGAGTTGAAGCTACTCACCAGCAGGTGTGAGACAACCTCTGTGCAGTCGCTGCCTCAATCAGTTTGACTTCTTCAGTCTCAACTTAAAGCGGAAAGGCTTGCTTCAGCTCAACTCTGACTTGAAGTCAAAGATGCAATGAAGATGTCAGAGGACTGTCGTGCGCACCATCATGCCTTAAATCTAGTGTTGATGCATCTATCGTTGACACAACTGAGGTCTACTCGGCTTCTTCAGCTGTTTGGGGGCCCGACCTAGCCAGGCCTAGTGCCTTCTGAAGTGCGCTCAGTTTTGTATATTCTTTTGTCGGCGCGTTTATTTGCACTGGTGGTGAACTTTGATGCCCAATGGATGTAATATGTGTGATAGCCGTGATAGCCTAGCGTAAGTTGCTTGCTTATTTATTTCCTTGTTGTCTTGTTTATTTTTTTGCTTGTAGTCATTGCAGTTCTTTTTCTGCGGTTTGCTAGTGGCTGCAATAACCTATTTTTTAAAACTAGGCCACAATAACCATGGGCCAATATTTACTGTAGTGACACCGGGCCTCCTACGGGCCATAGAAATAGTGGGCCTTCTACGGGCCGTAGAAACAGTGGGCCTTCTACGGGCCATAGAAACAATGGGCCTTCTACGGGTCGTAGAAACAATGGGCCTTCTACGGGCCGTATCATCAATGGGCCTTATACGGGCAGTATGATCGATGGGCCAAACATGGGCCAATAACAGGCCGCATTATGGCCGTAAACGGGCTAGAGTTGGAATCATCCGTCCATGGGCCGACCATAACGGGCCATCGTTAATAGGCCATATTTGATGACGCTATGAAAACGGCCTAGCGTATTAACGGACCACAAACGGGCCGACTGTAACCACGGGCTGAATTTGGCCCACAAGCAGTAAATGACAGTAACGGGCCGTAAGTAAACAAATGCTGGAAATGAGCCCAAGAATATATGGGCTCTGAGAAGGCCGAAAGATAACATGGGCTGGAAACGGCCCAACGGAATAATGGGCCGTTAATGGGTATAAAGTGATACACTGTTCATTACGGGCCAGTTTCACCACGGGCCGTTAATGGGTGTAAAGTGATACACTGTTCATTACAGGCCAGTTTCACCACGGGTCGTTAATAGGCCAAGAGTTACATAGGGCCTCATATGGGCCGAAAGACGTCATGGGCCATACATGTGACAGAAGTGAAAATGGGCTGGAATCATATTGGGTGGCCCAGATGACGCTACTGGGCCTAATTCGGATAGGGCGTAACGGGCCTTGGGTTAGCGGGCTGTAAATGGGCTATATGCGAACAGGCCATTAACAGGCTTTACATGGGCCGGCCCCCCACCTTTTGACCAAGTCAAACGGGCCGGCCTTTTCACAGGAATGGGCCTCTGTTGGGCCGTGCCACGTGTCGACGTATCATAGGCGCCTTCTGTCCAATGAGTGGATGACATCTGTCCCAACGATGAGCCAACACATGTTTCCTCTAGCCAATGATGATTTTACACGTGGAAAATCCCCATTGGTCGGGGCTGTTAACAGGTTATCGGATCCAAAACCCGGCCCGATAGCTTAATGGCGTTCCGTTACGGTGGATGCCACGTGTCGGTCACCCTTGACGAAAGCACTTCTGTGACGCGGGATTTATCGTCATGGAAGTGGACACTTTTGTGATGATAATTTTGGTAATGTCATGGAACAATTCTACGACAGCATAGCTATGACTCTCTTGATTCTGTCATAAAATCGTCATGGATGTACATGCATGACAGAAAATGCGACCTACTGTGACAAACATGTATCAGCACGGAAGTGTATTTTTTTGTAGTGTAGGTTGGTGCCGGATTAATTCCTCATGTAAATAAGCTTGTAACCATGGATTTGGGGCTCTTTCCCCTCTCTTATTTAATGAATGATACGCATACTCGTGCATATTCGAGAAAAAAATATGTTACTGTAACACCACGCTTTCCAAGAGAGGATGAGTCTACAAGGTTGAAGCCAACTAGTATGACACTATACTATGTTACTTTGCATTATGGATGTAGTAACTTAGACTAGTGTCATATGCATGACACTAGTCTAAGTTACTTTGCACTATGACCAGCCTAAGAGCATGGTTAATAGTATAGCCAGCTGATGGCTATAAGAAACTGCAATGTGATACGTCTCCAACATATCTATAATTTTTGATTGCTCCATGCTATATTATCTACTGTTTTCGACATTATTGGGCTTTATTTTCCACTTTTATATTATTTTTGGGACTAACCTATTAACCGGAGGCCCAGCCCAGAATTGATGTTTTTTTGCCTATTTTAGGGTTTCGAAGAAAAGGAAAATCCAACGGAGTCCAAACGGAATGAAACCTTCGGGAACGTGATTTTCTCACCGAACATGATACAGGAGACTTGGACCCTACGTCAAGCAACCAACAGGGAGGCCACGAGGTAGGGGCGCACCTACCCCCCCCCAGGCGCGCCCTCCACCCTCGTGGGCCCCCTGTTGCTCCACTGACGTACTTCTTGCTCCTATATATACCTATGTACCCCCAAACGATCAGAACAGGAGCCAAAACCCTAATTCCACCGCTGTAACTTTCTATATCCACGAGATCCCATCTTGGGGCCTGTTCCGGAGCTCCGTCGGAGGGGGCGTCGATCATGGAGGGCTTCTACATCAACACCATAGCCTCTCCGATGAAGTGTGAGTAGTTTACCTCAGACCTACGGGTCCATAGTTATTAGCTAGATGGCTTCTTCTCTCTTTTTGGATCTCAATACAAAGTTCTCCCCCTCTCTTGTGGAGATCTATTCGATGTAATCTTCTTTTTGCGGTGTGTTTGTTGAGACCGGTGAATTGTGGGTTTATGATCAAGTTTATCTATGAACAATATTTGAATCTTCTCTGAATTATTTTATGTATCATTGGTTATCTTTGCAAGTCTCGTCGAATTATCAGTTTGGTTTGGCCTACTAGATTGATCTTTCTTGCAATGGGAGAAGTGCTTAGCTTTGGGTTCAATCTTGCGGTGTCCTTTCCTAGTGACAGTAGGGGCCGCAAGGCACGTATTGTATTATTTCCAGCGAGGATAACAAGATGGGGTTTTCATCATATTGCATGAGTTTATCCCTCTACATCATGTCATCTTGCTTAAGGCGTTACTCTGTTCTTATGAACTTAATACTCTAGATGCATGCTGGATAGCGGTCGATGTGTGGAGTAATAGTAGTAGATGCAGGCAGGAGTCGGTCTACTTGTCTTGGACGTGATGCCTATATACATGATCATACCAAGATATTCTCATAACTATGCTCAGTTCTGTCAATTGCTCAACAGTAATTTGTTCACCCACCGTAAAATACTTATGCTCTTGAGAGAAGCCACTAGTGAAACCTATGGCCCCCGGGTCTATCTTCATCATATTAATCTTCCAATACTTATTTATTTTCATTCCCTTTTATTTTACTTTGCATCTTTATCATAAAAATACCAAAAATCTTATCTTATCCTATCTATCAGATCTCACTCTCGTAAGTGGCCATGTAGGGATTGACAACCCCTTATCGCGTTGGTTGTGAGGATTTATTTGTTTTGTGCAGGTACGAGGGACTCGCGCGTAGCCTCCTACTGGATTGATACCTTGGTTCTCAAAAACTGAGGGAAATACTTACGCTACTTTGTTGCATCATCCCTTCCTCTTCGGGGAAAAACCAACGCAGTGCTCAAGAGGTAGCAAGAAGGATTTCTGGCACTGTTGCTGGGGAGTCTACGCAAAAGTCAATATACCAAGTACCCATCACAATCCCTATCTCCCGCATTACATTATTTGCCATTTGCCTCTCGTTTTCCTCTCCCCCACTTCACCCTTGCCGTTTTATTCACCCCCTCTCTCTATCCTCCCTCTCTTTCCCGTTTGCCTCTTTTTGCCCGCTTGCTTTTTGTTTGCTTGTGTGTTGGATTGCTTGCTTGTCACGATGGCTCAAGATAACACTAAATTGTGTGACTTTACCAATACCAAGAACAATGATTTTATTAGCACTCCGATTGCTCCTCTTACCGATGCTGAATCTTGTGAAATTAATGATGCCTTGCTTAATCTTGTTATGAAAGATCCGTTTTCCGGCCTTCCTAGTGAAGATGCCGCTACCCATCTCAATAGCTTCGTTGATTTGTGTGATATGCAAAAGAAGAAAGATGTGGATAATGATATTGTTAAATTGAAGCTATTTCCTTTTTCGCTTAGAGATCGTCCTAAAGCTTGGTTTTCGTCTTTGCCTAAAAATAGTTTTGATTCGTGGAATAAGTGCAAAGATGCTTTTATCTCTAAGTATTTTCCTCCCGCTAAGATCATCTATCTTAGAAATGATATTATGAATTTTAAGCAACTTCATCATGAACATGTTAAACAAGCTTGGGAGAGGATGAAATTAATGATACGTAATTACCCTACTCATGGTTTGAATTTGTGGATGATTATACAAAAAAATTATGTCGGACTGAATTTTGCTTCTAGAAATCTTTTAGATTCGGCCGTGGGAGGCAATTTCATGGAAATCACTTTAGGAGAAGCTACTAAACTCCTAGATAATATTATGGTTAATTACTCTCAATGGCATACTGAAAGATCTACTAATAAGAAAGTGCATGCGATAGAAGAAATTAATGTTTTGAGTGGAAGGATGGATGAACTTATGAAATTATTTGCTGATAAAAGTGTTTCTTATGATCCTAATGTTATGCCTTTGTCTACTTTGATTGAGAATAATAATGAATCTATGGATGTGAATTTTGTTGGTAGGAACAATTTTGGTAACAACGCGTATAGAGGAAACTTTAATCCTAGGCCTTATCCTAGCAATCCCTCTAATAATTATGGTAATTCCTATAACAATTCTTATGGAAATTTTAATAAGATTCCCTCTGATTTTGAATCTAATATTAAAGAATTTATTACTTCACAAAAGAATTTCAATGCTTTGATTGAAGAAAAATTGCTTAAGATTGATGAGTTGGCTAGGAACGTTGATAGAATTTCTCTTGATGTTGATTCTTTGAAACTTAGATCTATTCCACCCAAGCATGATATCAGTGAGTCTCTCAAAGCCATGAGAATTTCCATTGATGAGTGCGAAGAAAGAACCGCTAGGATGTGTGCTAAGAAAGATTCATTTATAAGAGCGTGTTCTTCTAGTTTCCATGATAATAAAGACGAAGATCTAAAAGTTATTGATGTGTCCCCCATTAAATCTTTGTTTTGCAATATGAATCTTGATAATGATGGGACTGGATATGATCCACCTTTACCTACAAGACGTTCCAAAAATTCGGAGTTTCTAGATCCTGATGCTAAATTTGATAAAAGTGGGATTGAAGAGATCAAAACTCTAGATGTTAATGAACCTACTATTTTGAATTTCAAGGGATTTAATTATGATAATTGCTCTTTGATAGATTGTATTTCCTTGTTGCAATCCGTGCTAAATTCTCCTCATACTTATAGCCAAAATAAAGCGTTTACTAAACATATCGTTGATGCTTTGATGCAATCTTATGAAGAAAAACTTGAGTTGGAAGTTTCTATCCCTAGAAAACTTTATGATGAGTGGGAACCTACTATTAAAATTAAAATTAAAGATCATGAATGCTATTCTTTGTGTGATTTGGGTCCTAGTGTTTCCACGATTCCAAAGACTTTGTGTGATTTGTTAGGTTTCCGTGATTTTGATGATTGCTCTCTAAACTAGCACCTTGAGGATTCCACTATTAAGAAACCTATGGGAAGAACTAATGATGTTCTTATTGTTGCAAATAGGAATTATGTGCCCGTAGATTTTATCGTTCTTGACATAGATTGCAATCCTTCATGTCCTATTATTCTTGGTAGACCTTTCCTTAGAACGATTGGTGCAATTATTGATATGAAGGAAGGAAATATTAGATTCCAATTTCCTTTAAGGAAAGGAATGGAACACTTTCCTATAAATAAAATTAAATTACCTTATGAATCCATTATGATAGCCACTTATGGATTGCCTACCAAAGATGGCAATACCTAGATCTATCCTTGCTTTTTATGCCTAGCGAGGGGCGTTAAACGATAGCGCTTGTTGGGAGGCAACCCAATTTTATTTTTATTCCTTGCTTTTTGCTCATGGTTAGTAATAAATAATTTTTCTATCCTCTGTTTTGGTTGTGTTTTTTATGTTTAATTAGTGTTTGTGCCAAATAGAACCGTTGGGAAGACTTGGGGAAAGTCTTGTTAATCCTGCTGTAAAAAACAGAAACTTTAGCGCTCACGAGAACTGCTTCCATTTTTAATTGGAAAGTGATATTTAGTTAATTCTTTTTGCATATGATTCATGAATAAATTCCTCACGTCTAGAAATTTATTTTAGAATTTTTGGGGTTCCAGATCTTGCGCTAGCTACAGATTACTACAGACTGTTCTGTTTTTGACAGATTCTGTTTTTCGTGTGTTGTTTGCTTATTTTGATGAATCTATGGCTAGTAAAGTAGTTTATAAACCATGGAGAAGTTGGAATACAGTAAGTTTAACACCAATATAAATAAAGAATGATTTCATTACAGTAACTTGAAGTGGTCTTTTGTTTTCTTTCGCTAACGGAGCTCATGAGATTTTCTACTTTAAGTTTTGTGTTGTGAAGTTTTGAAGTTTTGGGTAAAGATTTGATGGATTATGGAACAAGGAGCGGCAAGAGCCTAAGCTTGGGGATGCCCATGGCACCCTCAAGATAATCTAAGGACACCTAAAAGCCAAAGGTTCCGGGGCATCCCCTCTTTCGTCTACTTCTATCAGTAACTTTACTTGGAGCTATATTTTTATTCACCACATGATATGTGTTTTGCTTGGAGCGTCTTGTATGATTTGAGTCTTTGCTTTTTAGTTTACCACAATCATGTTTTTTGTACACACCTTTTGAGAGAGACACACATGATTCGGAAATTATTAGAATACTCTATGTGCTTCACTTATATCTTTTGAGTTATATAGTTTTGCTCTAGTACTTCACTTATATCTTTTAGAGCATGGTGGTGGATTTGTTTATAGAAACTATTGATCTCTCATGCTTCACTTACATTATTTTTACAGTCTTAAATAGCATGGTAATTTGCTTAAATAATCCTAATATGCTAGGCATACAAGATTAATAATAAAATCCTCTTATGAGTGTGTTGAATACTAAGAGAAGTTTGATGCTTGATGATTGTTTTGAGATATGGAGGTAGTGATATTAAAGTTGTGCTAGTTGAGTAGTTGTGAAATTGAGAAATACTTGTGTTGAAGTTTGCAAGTCCTGTAGCATGCACGTATGGTAAACATTATGTAACAAATTTGAAACATGAGGTGTTCTTCGATTGTCTTCCTTATGAGTGGCGGTCGGGGACGAGCGATGGTCTTTTCCTACCAATCTATCCCCCTAGGAGCATGCGCGTAGTGCTTGGTTTTTGATGACTTGTAGATTTTTGCAATAAGTATGTGAGTTATTTATGACTAATGTTGAGTCCATGGATTATACGCACTCTCACCCTTCCATCATTGCTAGCCTCTTCGGTACCGTGCATTGCCCTTTCTCACATTGAGAGTTGGTGCAAACTTCGCCGGTGCATCCAAACCCCGATATGATACGCTCTTTCACACATAAACCTCCTTATATCTTCCTCAAAACAGCCACCATACCTACCTATTATGGCATTTCCATAGCCATTCCGAGATATATTGCCATGCAACTTTCCACCATCCTGTTTATCATGACATGTTCATCATTGTCATATTGCTCTGCATGATCATGTAGTTGACATCGTATTTGTGGCAAAGCCACTGTTCATAATTTTTCATACATGTCACACTTGATTCATTGCATATCCATGTACACCGCCGGAGGCATTCATATAGAGTCATACCTTGTTGTAGTATCGAGGTGTAATCATTGAGTTGTAAATAAATAGAAGTGTGATGATCGTCATTTAATAGAGCATTGTCCCAATAAAAAAAGGCCAAATAAAAAATGAAGGCCCAAATATATATATATATAGAGAGAGAGAGAGTAGCACTATTCTGATCCCGGGATCAGAATAACTATTTGGATCACGATCAGCATAGGGGCGATCGGACTTTCCTGAGATCCCCCGATCGGTAAAACAAAAGAAAAAAAACCACCCACCCGCTAGCCACAACCCCTCCCCTAACCTCCCCCGATCCCATCTGGCCCCTCGCCCCGATGTGCATCACCGCCGCCGCCTCCCTCCCTGCCCCGTGCCGCCACCGGGCCCCGGCCACCTCCCGCACCGCTGCCGGGCCCCGGCCACCTCCCCCACCGCCGGCTGGCCCCGGCCACCTACAACGCCGCCATCGGGCCCCTCCCCTGCCGTAATCCAGCCCGAGCGAGCCCATCACCGATTGCTTCTTGCCCTGCAGCGGAGCGCCGCCGCACACCCACCCACAACTACAACTCTCCCGCCCCGCCCACATCGACCACACACGGTGCTCGGTCATGGGGACAACTGAGCGGAGCTCGAGCTCTGGCTCCTCTGTCCTCTTGCATGCCACCGGCCATTGCACCTCGCCACAGTACACTCGGCCAAGGGGGCAAACGAGCGGCGCCTGAGCTCCGGCTCCTTTATCCTGTTGCACGGGCACCAGCCCTTGCCGCACACCTTGGTGCACATCCGCGCCCATTGGCCCCTCTCTGCTGGCCTGCCAACCACTACGGCGGCGCTCCGGCGACCTCTCCACTCATGTCTGCGTGTTGCGGCATGGACAAACACCTCCTCCCTTCTAATGGCAAAAATGGGGAAAGGAGCAGCTTCAGTTTAAAAAATGCGGCAGCTTCAGTTCAGTTTGTAAGAAAGGAGCAAAAAAGAAAGGTTGTTGGGCTCGTTTGTGCACTATGTGCATAAAAATGGGGAAAGTTAAACTCCATTATTATTGCTTGCTCCTCTAGTGGCCGGATCTCGCCACCATGACCACTCAACTCGTGTTGTCGGCGACCTGCCAAAGCCTAAGCGACGACCTGTCCGAGGCCTAAGCATGAACTTCATGCTTGAATCTTCTCCAAATTGATATTTCCTGCAACGGGGAGGGGCAAACCTGTAGTCCAGCACTATGAAGGGAGGAACTGCTTCTACTTTTCTTCTGAAATCTCAATGCCATGTCTTGATTTTCAGAGGTAGTTTTTGGTTTGTACCAACCATTTAAGATGGTATCTCATCTGAATGTGGTATGCATGCAGGCCAGCGTTCTCGAGTGGCAGAGCGGAGCCGTTTGCCTAGCGGGTCGAGCAGGTCATCAAGGGACAGCTCAATGCATATTTCTACAATCAAAGGTAGTTTCTTTGATTTTGCTAAACTGATTCCATTCTTCTGATTTCTTGCAGGAGTTCAATGTATATTACACAAGAAGAAAAAACAAACACTAGGTTGCAGATGTTGTGTTTTGTGATTGTCGTAGGCTGACAGCCAAGACGACATCCTCCACATTTCCTACCAGCTCCGCCCAATCCCAGCACCGGCGCGACCCCAGTGCGGCGCCTGATTCCGCCATCCCGCATCCGCCTGCATACGCTAGTGTGCCACCACTAACGACCTGCCCGACCCCCCTGGCCTCCTACAAATTGTTGCTGCTCCCTATACTTTTTTGGATGAAGTTAGGTGATCTAGCTATCTTTGGATGTAGCAACACAAGTATGGATATTCTGATGATGCTATTAGTCCAGTGTACATACTACAGAGTTACATACGTAATCACGTACTGCTGAAATTGATCTCTAGTAGTACATCTGACAGTGTGTTTTACAACCTTCTCTTTTCGCTTGATCTTTGTAACATTCCAAAATTCTAAATTTTGGAATGTTATAATAAATAGATAGATTTGATTGATTGTTTGATTGATTGTCTGAAAGTGAGTGAATTCAAAACTTCTGAAAGTTAAATGAGAGGGAATAAAAGGACTTTCCCAAACTTTCATATTTGCTTTCTGATCTCCATGAATTCAAATTCTTTTCAAATACAAAACCCTTGAGCGAAGAGGATATGACTTCTTCCATTTAAAAAATTAAATGAAAGGGTATTTGAAAATAATTGAATTTCATTTGGAAATATTTCAATTCATAAACTTCATGCAGCTCAATGATTTTCATGAGAGAAGATAAAATGACTTCTTCAAATTATATGAAATATGAGTTAGGAGTTCAAAGAATTAAATTCAAAGTTCTTTTGAATTTATTTTCAATTTGGAGTTATTTGAGTTTTATTCAAATTATTTTTGTCCAAAAATAAAATATATGGAAATTAGGGTAACATGATTCCCTACAATAGAAAATTGGAGAGAAATAAATTTGAAATCATTTTGATATTTTAAAAATGATTTTTGTTGGATTTAATAGACCAGTAGCACTCTTTGAATTATTAGAATTTGTGTGTATTTTATTTAATGCTAGGAAAATGTTCACCGTGTAGAAAATCTTTTTCTAAAAATTTTGATATATTATATGCCTATATAATATTTTAGTTATTTTTGTTTTTATTATTTTAAGTTCTCTGAAAAAAAGGTTTATAAAAAAATTAAATAAAGAGCTCTCCTTCCCCGACTGGGCCGGCCCAGCCAACCGGGCCAGGCCGCAGCCCAGCCGCGCCGCACCGCCCCCAAGCTCGGGACAGAGTCCCGAGCATCGCCGCCGCCAGCCGGAGTCCGGCCGGATTCCGCGTCGACCTCGCCCCTTCCCCACGCCACCACCCTCCCCTGCCCTCTTTAAAAGGCCACCCCGGGACCCCTGGGCCCCGTTTTCGCCGCCGCCGCCGCCCATCGCCAGATCCGCCGCCGCCGCCGCCCGTTCTGCGCCACCGCCTCGCCGCGCCTCCACCCCGCGCGCCACCGCCACCACCTCGCCGCCATCGCTCCCCGTGCTGCCATCTCCCCGCGCTGCCCTCGCCCTCGTCGCGAAGCCGCACCGCGCCGGAGCTCGCCGTCGCCGCTGCCCCGTCTCGCCGGAGTTGACCGCCGACGCCGGTCTGATCCGCCCAAACCACGAACCGCTGTAAACCGGTAATAAAACCGCCCGGTTCGCTGGTTTTTTTTAGGGTTCGGTTTTCGTTTAAAAAACGGTTTAGTTTTTTTAATTAGATCTATTTAGAGAACGTTCTCTGTTTAAGAACTAGTTAGCGAACGTTCACTTTTTAGCTTTTTCTTTTTCTGTTATTTTCGGCCAGGGACCTATTCGTGATAAATTTCTTCACAGTTTAGTCCCTATACTTCAAACCCTCATAACTTTTACTCGTTAGTCCAAATCCAACGAAACCAACGCCCACTTCTTCGTTATGATCTCCTCTATCCAGTAATCCAACTCAAACATGTTTTTTGAAAAGTTTAAAATTTAAATTAGATCAGATTTGAATTCAAACTTCGTTTGATCATAACTTGAGTTTCGTAGCTCCGTTTGAGTTGATTCTTTTTACAAATCGAAGCTCTTGACCTAAACTTTCTGATAAGGCCAAATTCACATAATTTTGGTACTGTTAGAAATAGTTTTATGTTGCAAGAGCTATTTGCTTGGTTTTGATGTTTTCCGAATTGTCTTCTTCGATCTTTTTGATCTTTTGAGTGATTGCTTATGTGTGGTTACTATTGCTTGCTTACGATAGATTGACCGGAGTGTGACGAGTAGAACTATCAAGAGTTATGAGTGCGAATCATCTTCATCAACATTGCAGGAAAGTTCACACTTTGATCATATCCCCTTCCATACCCAGTTTTTTTGCATTAGATCAACCTTCACACATTGCATGATTAGGATCTAATTAAACTATGGGATGGGAAGTAGATGAGGTAGTACCTATTACCTGTTTATTATCAAACCTTTGGGAGTTACTTCTATGTTTGCTTATTATGCCATGCTATGCTAGTAGACGTGGATTGGGTTTTGAGAGTATCCATGACAGATGTGAGATTGTTAATTAATGGTTTACTTAAGGTGGCAACTTAAACACACATCTGGGTGGATTGAGGCACCTGGTTATTCTAGGATTGCCTGTCTAGGCACCTGGGTAATCCAGGACTTGCCTGTTTTCTTTTGGACCACCGCCCAGGCTCAAAGGGATCATGAGATTTTTCAAACTAGAAACTTCCGTGTGCAGCCACAAGCCATTATGGGCTCTGGCATAGTTGATTGAGTCGTGTGAACTCTTACAGAGTAGACTAGCATATGTAGGGGATGTAGGTGGTACGGTCTACCCGATCGTAAGGTGCTAGCACTTCTGAAAGACTATGTCTCGGTCATCCGTTTCTCAAACACCATGTAGTGCGAGAAATCCAACGGAGGCGATCGAGTCTTGTGGGGAAAAGTGCGCAAACCTCTGCAGAGTGTATAAACTAATCATGATTAGCCGTGTCCCCGGTTATGGACATCTTGAGTATCTAGTTCTTGGATTATCTTGTTGATCTCATCACGTTACTTTAAATGAATATTGTTGGGTTTAATGATGATGCTTAATTGGGATTGAGAATGCTGTCAACCATTCTCAATGTTCAACAACCACCATGATAGTTAATTAAAATGTATTCCTTTGCAGTAGGGAAAAATTGGCTTTTCGCAAAAACCTTATAACCATAGAGCTTTTCCACCAGCCAAATATGCATGTAGTGATAGCCTTTATTCATCATTATCTATGGTGTGAATTTGCCAGTACATTCAATGTACTGACCCTCTCTGGCTGCAACGTCTCATGTTGTAGGATTATCTTACGACGAGTAAGTGATACGTTAGGGTTACGATTTCTACACTCAACTTTTCCGTTGGTATTGATGGGAATCCACAACCTGGTTACTTCCGCTATTTTGGATTTGAGGTAATAGTATTTACGTTACTTTTACATGTGATTTACCTCTGTTATAAATCCTCGAGTACTGTGTGTGTCAGCATACCGATCCAGGGATGACACTTAAGCACAGAGACTTGACCCATTCGGGTCGGGTCGCTACAAGATGGTATCAGAGCACATGTTGACTGTAGGACGTGACCCTAGAAACTGACAAGCCCATAGGAAAGATTTTCTCTACAACTTCATTTTCAAAAATATCTTTTACCTCTCTTCTCTTCTGAGCTTATTCAAATATTCCCTTTAGTGAGACCATACCCCTTTCCCTTTTGACCACTTGAAGATTCGACTGATGAGACCACTTCAATAAGTACAAGATATCGGGCAACCACGAACACTACGGAATGAAGGAGAATTACCGTGCATCTGAATAATGGAAACTACAACAGTTGAAGACTTCGAAGATTATGAGAATTTGAAGGCTCCGAAGAATTTCCAGATTTGTATGACCTAGGAAGGCTACCTTTATGGAACTTGGCAGGCTATGGAAGCTGTCAATACCCGAGATCAAAGTGTATCGGAGAAAGACCGGAACATGGAGTATTGGAACTCAAAGTTTTGTCAAGAAAACCCTAAGGCAGGAGATATCAACTATGGGAGATAGCTCATGGAAATGAAAAGAGTAGAAACACGGCTATCCATGAGGTTATCGCTCGCTTATGCTATTTGTCACCGTGCTGAGTTAAGCATGCATATGCATGGAAGGATTGGATGGTAGAAGGCTGATGGAGAACCTATCAGCAAGAGATGAAGTTTTAAACTTAGCCGGTGTATCACCAGGATCTGGAGTGTGACATCAAGAAGTTAAGATGGACCTACAAGAAGCATTATTTGATAAGGAAGCGTTTCGTGAAGAACTCAGGACCCAGAAGCTGAAAGTAGCCAAGCTAGAGGAGCAAAACCTTCAGATACAGGAGATTCATCAGGAACTGAAGGATAGTAGGACCATGGTTCATGCCAAGGATGTTGAAACCCGGAAGTTTGGAATGCAACTCTAGAATATTAAAGGACGTCACAACAGACTTCATGTCAACGGAGATGATCTTGCAAAAGAACTTGAGAAGGACAAGCATGGTGGGAAGAAGCCATCGGAGACATGAACAAGACTTGAAGAGTTTGGCGACGTTGACCTTAGAAGACCAAACCCCTATTATATACCTATGTTAGATGCGACGATTGTGAGCTGCCATTTGTTTGATGTTTTTCCGACAGTCACAATAAAATCTGTCTTTTAAAAACTTTTGTTTGTATTGTGTGTATCCCTCTCCCTCTCTCTTATCTTACCCCAAACCCACATGGACCCAATAGAGGATGAATGGAGATGAGCTTGTATTTTCGGGACCGATGAGTCAGTTGGAGACAGACCGATGGATTCAGAACATGGAGGATCACATGGAGAATAACACTATAGTCGGAAAGGATATGATCCAGCATGCTCTTTAGTGCTTTTTAAGAGGTGCGACTACTTGGTGGAGGATGTACCAAACCATCAATGGATGGCAAAGAGTAACCACTTGGGAAGAATTTAAGTTGACTCTGCAAATACCTCGTCTTGTGTCCCAGAAATTGAGGCCTTGTGGAAAGGATATGAAGAAACCTTGTGCATACAAGCTTTGTGGAGAAATCGGACACACCCATAAAGAACGCAAGGATGAGTGCCCTAATTGTGAAGGAAGTCACCCAGTTGAAGAATGCCCAACTAGGCAGATTACTTGTTTCTTGTGTGAAGGGATTTCCCACTATCCTACTCAGTGTCACATTTACCCCATGGTACGAAGGACCGTACAACAGAAGAAAGAAGTAAAGAAAGGAGACCTTATGGAAAATTTAGAAGAACCCGTGATGAAGGAAGATGTGGAGGACACACCTAAAAGGGACCCGAGTAAACCCTGCACTAAGTCTTGCTATTCATGTGGAGAAGAAGGATACATCTCCCAAAATTGTTTGAATGGGGATCTAGTAGAATTCCCGACAGAGGAAGTAGAATATGACCCACAGGAAATAGAAGCCATGATTGGCAAGGAAAGGTCTAGGAAGAGAAGCAGATTGGATTCCAGGAAGGACCTGAGTCGTATCACCTGTTACAGGTGCAAGGAATCAGGGCACTACCTCAACAGTTGCCCAAAAAGGAAACCTCGATACTTGTCAGAAGTAATATGTTTTAGTTGTAATGGAGCAGGGCACTTTGCCAGAGAATGCCCCAAGGAGAAGGAAACTTGTGCTAGATAGTTGAGTTTGCAACAAAAGAAATGGAGCAGTAGAAGTGAGAACATTTTATTTTGTATCAAGGTGTTGAGTTGAGACATGTAATGGAAGAGCGAGAGATTATAATCATTGGAGAATAAAATAAAGTTAGCATCGTTGGTACTGATAGGGATTTTATGAGTTGTTACTCTATGAAGAAGTATTTTGACCATTTTTGAGGATAAGAGAAATATGGTCTATGGAAGATTTGTGCATTTTAAGGGTGGTAGTACCCTATAAGAACCCTTGACTCTTGGAAAAGATAAGGATACTCCACTGAGTGGATTTCAGACAAACTGAATACGAGTTTTTTCTCGATATGTGTGATACCCCAAGAGTATGTGGAATGAAGTTGGAGACCCTCAGTTGTTTGGACCAAATGTGATCAAGGAGTCGAAAGAGAATGTTAAGTTGATTCGAGATAGACTGAAAGTAGCTCAGTCCAGGTAGAAGAGTTATGCAGACTTAAAAACGCAAGGAGGTAGTCTATGAAATTGGAGACAGAGCATGTCTTCGTGTGACCCCTCTGCGAAGAGTTAAACAATTTGGAGTTAAGGGACAGTCAGCCCTGAGATTTGTAGGACCATACCGAGTTTTGGAGCGTATGAGAGAAGTGGCCTACAAGTTTGAGTTACCCGAAGGACTGTCAGGAGTTCAAGATGTGTTTCACGTTTCCCAGTTGAAGAAGTGCCATGCAGAGATGGCCAATATTCCCCTGTAAGGACGCTTGACCGCGGAAAGGATAATGATGTTCCACGAAGTGGAATATGGACTTCATAAGTATAAGTTTTTATCTCGGTATGAGGGATATCCCACGAGGATGAAGAGATGAATTACTATTGGATATAAAGGAGGTATGATGTCGGAAATATGGATCAATGGAAACTCCATGATGAGTCTGAGTAATCATGTCCTAGTTTGGTGCCAATAGAAGGAAGGAAGACAATACAATTGGATGGATTTAAGAATACTAGGAAGTTGGAAGTTGGAATAATGATCAGTTGCCCGATGATAAGTTCAAGGACTACAAGTGATGAGATGGGCCATTACCCACAGGCTCCAGGACCTGCCAAGAAGCAAGCACACTCTTGCTGAAGGAAAAACCCTGGAAGAAGTTACGATTTTATTGATAGACGATCTTATAGGAGTTTACGCAAAACCTGAGAGTTGGGGAGGAACGATAGATGTTTGTTTGGCTTGCAGAATCCATGGATTTATCCGAACTTGGTTCGTTGACAAGAGAAATTCTGCAATGCTTGTGAGGATGACCGAGTGTTACAATGCGAGATTCACTAAAGCATATACAGGGTAATGATTTGGGTGCGGGATGGATTGATCACCATACCGACTTACTCTTATTATTCGCCTTGCTATATGGGATGGTAAATCTGAGTGACTTGCCTATAGTAGAGAGACGACGATATTAAACCTTGTTAAACCTTATAATGGTATAAGAATTTTTCCCTTGTACACGGCAGCTTTTTGCCAACCGTAGGTTATACCGTGAGGATCAACCCAGACCCATTTCCTGCAGGAGAAACCATAAATTGTTGACCACCATGAGATGTCGATAGTTGATTAGTATTGGCGCCAGACCCGTCAGCTAAGAAGACCCAGTCTCAGAATAACCTTACCAAGATGAAAAGATAGAAGAATTGAGGAAAAGGTTATGCCACTACCGGAAGAGCTCAGAGAAGGAATTTTCTCGAGGATCTGAGAAGACCGACACTTTCAAGAATAAGGATGGAGTATATGAGTTTTGATGGAAGAGTAACCATGCTTCTAAGGGTGGTAGCACCCCAGACCCCTGTGATGATCGACGGATTTTGAGAAGACCCCAAACCCTAACCTTTTCTTGCTAGCCTCTCCGAATCTCGAGGACGAGATTCATTTTAAGGGTGGTAGGTTTGTAACATTCCAAAATTCTAAATTTTGGAATGTTATAATAAATAGATAGATTTGATTGATTGTCTGAAAGTGAGTGAATTCGAAACTTTTGAAAGTTAAATGAGAGGGAATAAAAGGACTTTCCCAAACTTTCATATTTGCTTTCTGATCTCCATGAATTCAAATTCTTTTCAAATACAAAACCCTTGAGCGAAGAGGATATGACTTCTTCCATTTAAAAAATTAAATGAAAGGGTATTTGAAAATAATTGAATTTCATTTGGAAATATTTCAATTCATAAACTTCATGCAGCTCAATGATTTTCATGAGAGAAGATAAAATGACTTCTTCAAATTATATGAAATATGAGTTGGGAGTTCAAAGAATTAAATTCAAAGTTCTTTTGAATTTATTTTCAATTTGGAGTTATTTGAGTTTTATTCAAATTATTTTTCTCCAAAAATAAAATATATGAAAATTAGGGTAACATGATTCCCTACAGCAGAAAATTGGAGAGAAATAAATTTGAAATCATTTTGATATTTTAAAAATGATTTTTGTTGGATTTAATAGACCAGTAGCACTCTTTGAATTATTAGAATTTGTGTGTATTTTATTTAATGCTAGGAAAATGTTCACCGTGTAGAAAATCTTTTTCTGAAAATTTTGATATATTATATGCCTATATAAAATTTTAGTTATTTTTGTTTTTATTATTTTAAGTTCTCTGAAAAAAAAGGTTTATAAAAAAAATAAAGAGCTCTCCTTCCCCGACTGGGCCGGCCCAGCCAACCGGGCCAGGCCGCAGCCCAGCCACGCCGCACCGCCCCCAAGCTCGGGACAGAGTCCCGAGCATCGCCGCCACCAGCCGGAGTCCGGCCGGACTCCGCGTCGACCTCGCCCCTTCCCCACGCCACCGCCCTCCCCTGCCCTCTTTAAAAGGCCACCCCGGGACCCCTGGGTCCCGTTTTTGCCGCCGCCGCCGCCCATCGCCAGATCCGCCGCCGCTGCCGCCGTTCAACCGCCGCCGCCGCCGCTGTTCTACGCCACCGCCTCGCCGTGCCTCCACCCCGCGCGCCACCGCCACCACCTCGCTCCCCGTGCTGCCATCTCCCCGCGCTGCCCTCGCCCTCGTCGCGAAGCCGCACTGCGCCGGAGCTCGCCGTCGCCGCTGCCCCGTCTCGCCGGAGTTGACCGCCGACGCCGGTCCGATCCGCCCAAACCACGAACCGCTGTAAACCGGTAATAAAACCGCCCGGTTCGCCGGTTTTTTAGGGTTCAGTTTTCGTTTAAAAAACGGTTTAGTTTTTTTTAATTAGATCTATTTAGAGAACGTTCTCTGTTTAAGAACTAGTTAGCGAACGTTCACTTTTTAGCTTTTTCTTTTTCTGTTATTTTCGGCCAAGGACCTATTCGTGATAAATTTCTTCACAGTTTAGTCCCTGTACTTCAAACCCTCATAACTTTTACTCGTTAGTCCAAATCCAACGAAACCAATGCCCACTTCTTTGTTATGATCTCCTCTATCCAGTAATCCAACTCAAACATGTTTTTGAAAAGTTTAAAATTTAAATTAGATCAGATTTGAATTCAAACTTCGTTTGATCATAACTTGAGTTTCGTAGCTCCGTTTGAGTTGATTCTTTTTGCAAATCGAAGCTCTTGACCTAAACTCTCTGATAAGGCCAAATTCACATAATTTTGGTACTGTTAGAAATAGTTTTATGTTGCAAGAGCTATTTGCTTGGTTTTGATGTTTTCCGAATTGTCTTCTTCGATCTTTTTGATCTTTTGAGTGATTGCTTATGTGTGGTTACTATTGCTTGCTTACGATAGATTGACCGGAGTGTGACGAGTAGAACTATCAAGAGTTATGAGTGCGAATCATCTTCGTCAACATTGCAGGCAAGTTCACACTTTGATCATATCCCCTTCCATACCCAGTTTTTTTGCATTAGATCAACCTTCACACATTGCATGATTAGGATCTAATTAAACTATGGGATGGGAAGTAGATGAGGTAGTACCTATTACCTGTTTATTATCAAACCTTTGGGAGTTACTTCTACGTTTGCTTATTATGCCATGCTATGCTAGTAGACGTGGATTGGGTTTTGAGATTATCCATGACAGATGTGAGATTGTTAATGAATGGTTTACTTAAGGTGGCAACTTAAACACACATCTGGGTGGATTGAGGCACCTGGTTATTCTAGGATTGCTTGTCTAGGCACCTGGGTAATCCAGGACTTGCCTGTTTTCTTTTGGACCGCCACCCAGGCTCAAAGGGATCATGAGATTTTTCAAACTAGAAACTTCCGTGTGCAGCCACAAGCCATTATGGGCTCTGGCATAGTTGATTAAGTCGTGCAAACTCTTACAGGGTAGACTAGCAGATGTAGGGGATGTAGGTGGTACGGTCTACCCGATCGTAAGGTGCTAGCACTTCTGAAAGACTATGTCTCGGTCATCCATTTCTCAAACACCATGTAGTGCGAGAAATCCAACGGAGGCGATCGAGTCTTGTGGGGAAAAGTGCGCAAACCTCTACAGAGTGTATAAACTAATCATGATTAGCCGTGTCCTCGGTTATGGACATCTTGAGTATCTAGTTCTTGGATTATCCTGTTGATCTCATCATGTTACTTTAAATGAATATTGTTGGGTTTAATGATGATGCTTAATTCGGATTGAGAATGATGTCAACCATTCTCAATGTTCAACAACCACCATGATAGTTAATTAAAATGTATTCCTTTGCAGTAGGGAAAAATTGGCTTTTCTCAAAAACCTTATAACCATAGAGCTTTTCCACCAGCCAAATATGCATGTAGTGATAGCCTTTATTCATCATTCTCTATGGTGTGAATTTGCCAGTACATTCAATGTACTGACCCTCTGTGGCTGCAACGTCTCATGTTGCAGGATTATCTTACGGCGACTAAGTGATACGTTAGGGTTACGATTTCTACACTCAACTTTGCCGTTGGTGTTGATGGGAATCCACAACCTTGTTACTTCCGCTATTTTGGATTTGAGGTAATAGTATTTACGTTACTTTTACATGTGATTTACCTCTGTTATAAATCCTCGAGTACTGTGTGTGTCAGCATACCGATCCAGGGATGACACTTAAGCACAGAGACTTGACCCATTCGGGTCGGGTCGCTACAATCTTGCCAGCACCACTCGACCGAGAAACACGATGACAGTGACACGCTGGGCGAAATCAGAGAGAAGGCAAGGACGAGGCGGAGGAGTTCCTGAAGATGGCCAAGGAGAAGACTGACGACGTTGTCGAGGGTGCAAAGGAGACAGTGCAGGAGACCAAGGAGGTGGTGCTCGGCGAGTCCGACCATGACATGGACAAGTTCAAGCAGCAGGTCGAGCAGGGGAGCTACAATCAGAAATAAGTGAGAGGGAGGTGTTCCCTTGGTGTATGTTTGCGCGCAGTCATGGCCTGCCCAAAGCCATTAGCTCTGCAATTTGTATGTCAACCACTAGGCTTGGTATCTGCATGTGTAATGTGATCTTGGTACTATACAACTTGCCACTTCCCGCAGAATAAGTAATATTGAGCTTCTGAATGTTTTTTCTTCTCGTCTGAACTTGGATGCACTTTGCAAGAATGTCACTATATGTTCAACAGGGCATTTGCTTTGATATAAAAAATGAATTTGGATGAGTTGCTATAAAATAGAATGTGTGGCAGGTCGGATACAAAAACAACTAAAGTTCAAAGATAATAGTTGGATGCAAAAATAGCTGAAGTTCAAAGATAACAAACTGGATAAAAAACCAGGGAAACTGTATCAAAAGAGTATTTGAAAAAGAGTTCTGTGGCATGTGCAGAATTAGATCAACAAATAAGAAGATAACAATGAAAGTGTGGTGTGTGTGTGTGTGATGTAGATATAGAGTACTAGCTTGTGGGCATGTTCAGTTGTATCTCCAGGTGCAAAAAACTGGTGTGTTTGTCCACTCGTTTCAGTTTCACAGGTTGGTTTTCTCCCAAGTTTATCTCAAAATGCATCAACGCTGTGGAGATTTTCCCTATTTCTAAAAAGTAAAACCAAGAAGGTCAAATTAAAAGAACAGAGCAGTTCGATGCTCATTAAAACTTTTGGATTTTTCTTATTTTTTAAAAAATGCCCAAATATTATAAAAGTTAGATTTTCCTCGTTTCTAAAAAAATAAGAGAGAAGGCCAACTCAAAATAACAGAGCAGTCTAAAAAAGTTTATAAAAAATGGATTAAAACAACTAGAAAATTTGAAATAACCGAGAGGTCAAAAAAATGTAGAAGTTCAAATTTGACAACCCTAAAAGTTCAATTTCAAATAATTGAGAAGGTAAAAAAACTAGAAGTTCAAATTTAAAAACCTAGAAAATTGTTTCCTTATGTAAAACCATATATTTCTAAGAAGTTCAAAGTAAAAAAAATCGAAGGTAAAAAAACTTAGATGTTTTGTCTTACTAAATAATAAAATGAAGAAGTTCAAATAAAAAATGAAAAACAAAAAAAGTTTTAAGAGAATTTTCTCATTTTTAAACCGAAACACACAGAAGTCCAAATTGCTAACTGTCGGAAGTTCACGTATTGCATGTTGTGCATTTCTTATGAGAAAAAAAGAATGAAAAAGGCAAAGTTTAAGTGCTCTTCCCTCGGAAGTTCAAAAATTCTTGTTATTAAAGAAAACTCAGATTTTCCTCGTTATTAAAGAATGGAAACAACAAGTTCAAAAATTAGATAATAAGAAGTTCAACTTTTAATAATAGAGCGCTTCAAAATTTCGTAAAAAATATATTAAGAAATAAAACCAAGAAGTCTATATTAAAAAGATGGAGAAGTTCGATAATTATAGAAAACTCAGATTTTCCTTGCTATTAAAGAATGAAAACAAGAAGTTCAAAAATAAAAACAAGAAGTTCAACTTTTAAAAATATAATGCTTCAAATTTTTTTAAAAAGGATTAAGAAATAAAACCAGGAAGTCCATATTAAAAAGATGGAGAAGTTCGATGATTATAGAAAACTCATATTTTCCTCGTTATTAAATAATAGAAACAAGAAGTTCAAAAATAAAATAACAAGAAGTTTAACTTTTAAAAATAGAGCGCTTCAAAATTTCATAAAAAGATTAAGAAATAAACCAGGAAGTCCATATTAAAAAGATGGAGAAGTACGATGATTATAGAAAACTCAGATTTTCCTCGTTATTAAACAATGGAAACAAGAAGTTCAAAAATAAATAACAAGAAGTTCAACTATTAAAAATAGAGCGCTTCAAAATTTCATAAAAAAGGATTAAGAAAATCAGATTAAAAATTCATAAAAAAATTCATATATTTTCATGTATCCGAGAGAAGATCAGATTGATAACTGCCAGAAGTTCACGTACTACACAGTGTGTATTTTGTATTAAAAAGAATAAAAAAAGCAAAGACTAAAAGTTTGTTGATATAAGTGCAAGTCCTCCGTCGGAGAAATTTTAAAAAATATTATGAGAGGTTTATACAAAAGAAATACCATTTGTGTAAAACTTGACGAATGGATGAGAAAATTACAAATGAAAAATACATCACAGAAGTTCAACGTAAAAACAACAGGAAGTTCACCTACTACACTGAATGAATATCAGATGAAAAACTTTTAAAATCGTCACGAGTATGAAAAAAATGATCAACACGGGAAAGTTGCGTGTTTACAGCAGCTTTCCACTAGTATATCACTTGCTCAATTCCGGTGAGTGGATGGAGAGCTACGAGCAGTGGATGGAGAGCTATGAGCAAAAAAACACGTGAAAAACAGAGTGAAGTTCAAGTAGACATGCCGAGAAGTTCAGGTTCTTCACACGATGCATTTTCGAAGAATCTGTTTCGCGATAAAGGCAGAACGAATGATCTCGCCATTTTCAAAATTACTTGAAAACGGTCAGGATTCAGAGAAAACCATCAACATGAAAAAGTTTTGCATTTTCCATAGCTTTTCAGCGGTATATTATTTTCCCCATTCCGATAAAGTTTGTAGAAATTATGGCAAAAATACGTTTTAACCATTTTCAAAACTGACATAAAACCGTAATGAATTAGGAGAAACAATATATACAAAAAAGTTTCGCATTTCTTCAAGCTTTCCAACGCCATATCATTTGCTGCATTTGGACGTACATTTAAAAACATAGCTCGAAAATACGAACTCGGTGGAACTTGTACCGTTTTCTAAATTACTTTTAAACCATTCAAAATTAGAAAAAACTTTTAACATAAAAAAGTAGCGCATTTTCATAAGCTTTCCAACGCAATATTATTTGCCTCAATTGGATTAGCCGTTTAGAAATGGCATCGAAAATACGAACTCGGGTGTTGGGTTTGCAAAATTTAACGATTTTCCGAATTACTCTTTAACCGTAGAGAATTGGAGAAAACTTTCAACATGTGGAAGGAGCGGTTTTGCAGCAGCTTTCCAATGCCATATTATTTGCCTCATTCCGATAAACGGTTTAAAAATGCGATCGAAAATACGATTCACATTTTTTATATGAAGAAAAAACAGTTTTCAAAACTGCTCTTAAACCGCTTACATTTTGCCAAAAATTTAACTTGGGTCATGATACTGATGTCCATAGCTATCCAACGGTATATCACAAGCCCCATTTGGACACCTTTTAGCTGAAGTTCAACCTAGTACTCGGGGAAGGTCAGGCGCGTTACTCGGGAAGTTCATGTTGTGATCAGAATATTATTCTGATCCCGTGATCAGAATAGTGTTTATGTATATATATATATAAAGGGACAATGCTACTATCCTTTTTCCACACTTGTGCTTCAAAGTAGCACCATGATCTTCATGATAGAGAGTCTCTTGTTTTGTCATTTTCATATACTAGTGTGAATTTTTCATTATAGAATTTGGCTTGTATATTCCAACAATGGGCCTCCTCAAGTGCCCTAGGTCTTCGTGAGCAAGCAAGTTGGATGCACCCCCACTAGTTTCTTTTGTTGAGCTTTCATACATTTATAGCTCTAGTGCATCTGTTGCATGGCAATCCCTACTCCTTGCATTAACATCAATCGATGAGCATATCCATAGCACATTGATTAGCCTCGTTGATGTGAGACTTTCTCCTTTTTTGTCTTCTCCACATAACCCCTATCATTATACTCTATTCCACCCATAGTGCTATATCCATGGCTCACGCTCATGTATTGTGTGAAGGTTTATAAAGTTTGAGATTACTAAAGTATGAAACAATTGATTGGCTTATCATTGGGGTTGTGCATGATGAGAGCATTCTTGTGTGATGAAAATGGAGCATGACTAAACTATATGATTTTGTAGGGATGAACTTTCTTTGGCCATGTTATTTTGAGAAGACATAATTGCTTAGTTAGTATGCTTGAAGTATTATTATGTCACTATTAAAGTTTTATCTTGAATCTTTCGGATCTGAATATTCATGCCACAATTAAGAAGAATTACATTGAAATTATGCCAAGTAGCATTCCACATCAAAAATTTTGTTTTTATCATTTACCTACTCAAGGACGAGCAGGAATTAAGCTTGGGGATGCTTGATACGTCTCCAACGTATCTATAATTTTTGATTGCTCCATGCTATATTATCTCTTGTTTTGGACATTATTGGGCTATATTTTCCACTTTTATATTATTTTTGGGACTAACCTATTAACCGGAGGCCCAGCCCAGAATTGTTGTTTTTTGCCTATTTTAGGGTTTCGAAGAAAAGGAATATCAAACGGAGTCCAAACGGAATGAAACCTTTGGGAACATGATTTTCTCACCGAACATGATCTAGGAGACTTGGACCCTATGTCAAGCAACCAACAGGGAGGCCACGAGGTAGGGGGCGCACCTACCCCCCCCCAGGCGCGCCGTCCACCCTCGTGGGCCCCCTGTTGCTCCACCGACATACTTCTTCCTCCTATATATACCTACGTACCCCCAAACGATCAGAACAGGAGCCAAAACCCTAATTCCACCGCCATAACTTTCTGTATCCACGAGATCCCATCTTAGGGCCTGTTCCGGAGCTCCGCCGGAGGGGGCATCGATCACGGAGGGCTTCTACATCAACACCATAGCCTCTCCGATGAAGTGTGAGTAGTTTACCTCAGACCTACGGGTCCATAGTTATTAGCTAGATGACTTCTTCTCTCTTTTTGGATCTCAATACAAAGTTCTCCCCCTCTCTTGTGGAGATCTATTTGATGTAATCTTCTTTTTGCGGTGTGTTTGTTGAGACCGATGAATTGTGGGTTTATGATCAAGTTTATCTATGAAAAATATTTGAATCTTCTCTGAATCCTTTTATGTATCATTGGTTATCTTTGCAAGTCTTTTCGAATTATCAGTTTGGTTTGGCCTACTAGATTGATCTTTCTTGCAATGGGCGAAGTGCTTAGCTTTGGGCTCAATCTTGCTGTGTCCTTTCCCAGTGACAATAGGGGCAGCAAGGCACGTATTGTATTGTTGCCATCGAAGATAACAAGATGGGATTTTCATCTTATTGCATGAGTTTATCCCTCTACATCATGTCATCTTGCTTAAGGCGTTACTCTGTTCTTATGAACTTAATACTCTAGATGCATGCTGGATAGCGGTCGATGTGTGGAGTAATAGTAGTAGATGCAGGTAGGAGTCGGTCTACTTGTCTTGGACGTGATGCCTATATACATGATCATACCTAGATATTCTCATAACTATGCTCAATTATGTCAATTGCTCAACAGTAATTTGTTCACCCACCATAAAATACTTATGCTCTTGAGAGAAGCCACTAGTAAAACCTATGGCCCCCGGGTCTATCTTCATCATATTAATCTTCCAATACTTATTTATTTTCATTGCCTTTTATTTTACTTTGCATCTTTATCATAAAAATACCAAAAATATTATATCTATCAAGTCTCACTCTCGTAAGTGATCGTGTAGGGATTGACAACCCCTTATCGCGTTGGTTGCGAGGATTTTTTGTTTTGTGCAGGTGCGAGGGACTCGCACGTAGCTTCCTACTGGATTGATACCTTGGTTCTCAAAAACTGAGGGAAATACTTACGCTACTTTGACGCGTCACCCTTTCCTCTTCAAGGGAAAACCAACACAGTGCTCAAGAGGTAGCACCATGTCATGTATAGCCATCATTTATCTCTACTCCTATAATTAATCCTACAAAATACTCAGTTGGTGATGATGGTGTATCTGCCATCCATCATTTCTGACCATCAGATCTGCATCTAACGACTATGATGTAAGTCGTGGCATTTTTGGAACAAGACCCCACTCCTCTGCTCCAATTTGCAGAAACCCCTTAGTATCTTGAAACCAACCACATCCGCCCCCACCTCATCAAAACAGCCACAAGGAATATATTTTGAGTGAAACCTAATACGAGTATATTTTTAGTGATATATACACCAAAGTAGAGTGTTTTTATTTCAATTTTGTGAACATGTATTATTCTATTTTGGATCCGTTGCAATGCACGGGCACATTGCTAGTAGTCACTCATATACTCCCTTCATTCCAAAATAGATGACCCAACTTTGTATTAACTTTGTATTAAAGGTAGTACAAAGTTGAGTCATCTATTTTGGAACGGAGGGAGTAGTAGTGAGGGCTACAAGGTTGGCTATAACATCACTTAGTACCTTTTTCAACCTTCTCTCTTTCTCTTTCTTCACATGTATTCTATTTGTCTAGGAATCCGCATATAACTAGGCTCTTGCATGAGAGCCCACTCCCCATAATTTTCCTCATCATCATCTGAGTCCTAGAAGATCTCACCCACATCATCATTAGGTGTGCAGCCGCCTTGATAGACAACGTGCGCAGAAGGAGTAGAGGCGACTAGGGACGCACCACATCATGGGCACTCCATATGTTCTCGTGTGCATGCAGCGTGCGTGCTTTTCCATCAGTGGTAGCTCTAAGGCCGAGGCTGCAGTTGTCTTCGTCTTTGACTTGTCCTTGAGCAACGACGGCAAAGAGGTGCTGCAAGAGATGTGTAGGCGCCATTGTGTGCGAGCTTCGCCGTAGCACGATGAACCGGACGTCGCCGCATATGGCGCACACCTCCATGCAGCCGAGTGTGTGCGCATGCATGTGTTATTCATGTGCATTCTGTGGTCGAGTGTGTGTGCATGCATGTGTTGTGTACGTGCATTGTGTGCTCCATGCTGCGCGCGTATGTGCATGAGTTGGATCGGCATGAATTAGTGCATTGGCGTGTGTACACACGTGGCTGCATGCGTCCTGTACATGCCTGGCTTCTTGTGTGGTTATCAATATAATCTATAAAACATCTTCAACTTAGCATCCTGCTGTATCGTCTCTAGTGTTTAGCGAAGAGTTCATGTTCTTTTATTTGTTTATAGGTGGGCAGGCGGCAAAAAACAGGGGAAATGCGCAAGGTTCCTTGCTCCTTCTCGGTCGTCAGGAATCTATGTTCTTCAACTCATTTTTTTACGTGAGCTTTGTTCATCCTTTTGCCAACACGCGAGACATCTAGCATCAAGGTGCACGTGTCATGCAAGAAAATGGAGATAATCAGATAAGCAGTGCGTAAGTGAGTCATCCACTTCGATGGCACCTACTACGCAATATTTTTTCTCCTCGATGGCACGTGAATAGTGCACGTACTCAACGTCGGAGCACGGGATGGGAGGTAGCCATGACATGGTCAGCCCTTTTTTGGAGAGAGTACGTACTAAATAACTTTGATGTGTCACGTCAACTCGCAGAACGACGATAAGCTTGCTTACTACGCCTTCTCCCTCGCCAACGCGTGCGCGGTGGCTCGCAGCATGAGCAGAAACTTTTGCTTACAAACGGTGGACGTGCAGCAGTTCATTTAGTGGTAGATTGCCAGAAGTACTACTATAGTACCATCATTATTGTTCGACTTCCGGAAGAGGCGAAGAGCCAAGCGCAAGGTCACCTACTAACCTTAGGCTAGGCATAGTGGGAGTAACATAAGTAGGGGTACCTCCTTTTTTATTCTACAAACAACCACACGCGAATATTGGACGGTAGCAGCACAGCAACTGAATGAAAAAATCGAAACCAACCAATGAACTACTACTAATGGTGAGTGTTTGCTAGTATCATGTACTCTGTCTGTCCATGTATATAGGGCTTAACGCATTTTCCGAGACTAACTTTGGCCTTGTTTGGATCCATGGGTTAGAGTTAGTTTGAGCTAGTTGGGGCTCAAATAGTCCTAAAGTATCCAAACATGAAGGTTAAATTGGAGCAAGTTGCCCCAGACCCACCAAAAAAACTATCCCACCCAAGAGTCGGTTACATGTGATGAGTTAACCGACCTCAATAGACGGCGAAAACGCCAGCCCGCCACACTTTGTTCATCCTTTTGCCAACACGCGGGACATCTAGCATCAAGGTGCACGTGTCATGCAAGAAAATGGTGTAAGCAGTGCGTAAGTGAGTCGTGCACTAAGATGGCACCTAGTGCTACGCAATATTTTTCCTCCTCGATGGCATGTGAATAGTGCTCGTACTCAATGACTGAGCATGGGATGGTAGCCATGGGCATGGTCGGCCCTTTTTGGAGAGAGTACTAAATACTACTACGTATTTACTTTGATGTGTCCCGTCAACTCGCAGAACGACGAGAAGCACACACTGAGACTACCCACAGTGGGAGTAACATCTACACTCTTACAAAAACATAGTTGGTGATGATGGTGTGCCTGTCATCCTGCAATATAGGCCATCCGATTTATATCTGACAGATAGGAAGGAAACTATGGCAATTTTGCAAAAACATACCCACACCCCTCTCCACATTTGCAAATAAGGCCTTCCCCCGTTCATCCTTTTCTCTCACAAGATAAACTACTCATATAAATGCATTTTCATGTTCCGTACAACGCATGGGCATCTTGCTAGTCTCTCACAAGATAAACTACTCATACAAATGCATCTTGATGTTTCGTGCAACGCACTGGCATCTAGCTAGTTTCTTTTAAAATAGTTACTGTGATAATTGGGTTGAAGTGATATATTATATGTCTGCCCCGGATGATTTCAGATTCACTAGTAGTAACAAAGAAAAGGTTGTCTTGTTAATTAACAGAAAACAGGGTGAAAACTATCACATGAGGCCGGTGAAAACAAGGCACATTGGGTTCTACATCATTGTCACTATAGATGTGCGCGCGCGAGCAGTCTACATATCGAGGGGGCTACAGAGAAAAAGACATATCTCGTGTGTTTGAGTGAGGCAAAGAGACACAATGTTTGAGAGAGAAACTGATTGACAGATTAAGATCAGATCGAGTTGTCACCCTTCTGGTGTCATTGTTGGGGTTGGGGTGGGGAAGGGGAAGGGGAGGGAGAGAAAGACATATCGAGAGTGTGCGTGGTAGGCACAGAGGCACAAATAGCGAGTGTGTGTGTGTATTTGTGTGTGTTTGAAAGAGGAGTAGATAGATTACTATCAAGATCGAGGTGCCACCCTACTCATTCGGTGTCGGGTAGTGTGTGTGTGTGTGTGTGTTTGAGAGAGAAGACAATCGATAGATTAGTATCAAGATTGAGGTGTCACCCTACTCCTTCGGTCTCGGGAAGTGTGTGTGGGTGGGTGGGTGGGGGGGCAGTGACACTTACATATCTCTACTCTTATAAAAAATAGAGTTGGTGATGATGGTCTTCCTACCATCCTGCAATATAGGTCATTCGATTTATATCTGACGGATATGAAGGAAACTATGGCAATTTTGCAAAAAGATACCCACACCCCTCTCCACAGTTGCAAATAAGGCATTCCCTCGTTCATCTTTTTCTCCCACAAGATAAACTAATCATACAAATGCATCTTGATGTTCCGTGCAATGCATGGGCATCTTTCTAGTTTGTATGACCCATATCTATATTAACGGATAGGTAGATAGGATATGTGTGAGGCATACTTAAAGCATCACGGAGATAAACAAACGGTGTGCATGCAAGTGCCCAAAAATTTAAGCGATAAACAATGTATACGTGTGTGTGAGAGAGAGAGAGAGAGATCTCAAAACAAAAGGTGCTCTGCTGGAATCACATTGTATGTATTCATATGGTTCCGAAACTCGAGTTAACCTTAGGCATATGTGTGATAGACATAATTATCCTTTGAGACATTAGTGGCTGTGGGTGGACGGAATTAAAGGGGTGGGCATGTTCGACAGAGAGAGCATGTGTGTTTCTGTGTGAGAGACTTGTAGGATGGGGTAGAAAGACGAATTGTAACCTTGACGGAGGGATAGAAATACATGAAGTGCGCGTGTGTGATTCCAATGCCCACGAGGAAATGAGATATGTATGCGTGTGAGAGAGATTGCACAATTCATTCACATATCACTATCTAGCGATCGTGGACGTGCATCACTTGAACATAAATCAATATCTACTTCGTATCATGGCCAAAGGTACAATATCGATTCAACGCTATAAAGATTGGACACTCACATATCACATTTTTTCTATCTAAATAAACCTTTTCAATTGTGCATGCCAAAGTTACAGTGATGTTTCTTCAAACAACCAATGTAGCTATCATGTACATGCACCATTGTTACTCTTGCATTCAAATTAATTAGTCTTGGATGATTTAAGGTTCTATTATGAAGTAATATATGTAATATTCATATATGAATTCAACGGGTATGCAATTTATGAAATGGAGGCTATGTAATCATATGAGATAACAATTTTAAGTAGTGGACTACAATATCCATTTCTTTTGTGGGACTACAATATCCATTTCTTTTTGTGCGCCTCTACACTAACACGTCAATGCATTATGTTTAAAGTAAATAACCAATGGCACTAAATTATCTATTTACACGAGAAATACATAGGCTGAGCGTTTAATCCCTTTTTTGTGAACGCACCTCTACACCCATACGATTGGTCGCGCCCGTGTGAACGTCCAAGTTATCGGCGCATCATCCCAAGTTATTGTCTTTTTTCAGGGGTGGACTTCACACCAGTTATTAATTGCTGACGCGTGCCCCGTGTACATAGTCTCGCATGACCTTCCCGCTAGCACGGTCCACAATTAGTTGAAATTGGATACGAATGATCCCACGGGGGGCAAAATCTCCCGCCTCCTTCTAAAATTTCCGCCACCTAATCTTTAGCATGCGAAATTCCCCTTTTGTCCTTGGTGCGCGAAGAACAACAGTAACAATACCGCCCTCATCTACATAATAGGTCGGGGCTGCTTTGGTAACTTCCGGTTCCCCCCACAACACGGCACCCCCATTTCCTCTCCCCCTCCCGCAAAAATGACTAACTCCACAGCACCAGAGCATCTTACATCACGCCGTCCGTACTTCATCGGCCTTTCTACCCCTCCTCTCCTCGAAACCCTAGACTGCTCATCCACCAGCATACCATAGCCCATTCATTGCCAGCGACATCCACCTCGCCGGATCTGCTTCTGTGGCTGCATCTACCCCTCCCACCTCCACTAGAAACAAGTAGAATTCCCATCCACAACTGTACCACAACCCATTCAGTGCCGGCCTTGTCCATGGTGCCGGATCTGCTTCACCGGTACTCTCATCAACCGCAGCGCATCTGCAATGGCTCATTCCTACTCCCCACCGGAGACGCTTCGTCCACACCCCCCGGAGCCGCCCCACCGATGGCCTCTGATCCTCTTCGCCGAGACCTTCCTCAACCCTACCGGAGCCGCTTCGCCGACACCATCGTCAACCCTACCGGACTAGCTTCGCCTATAACATTCTCAACCCTACCTGGGCCACTTTACCAACTCACAAGTCCACGTCCACAGATCCGCTTCGTCGCACCCTCATCCAACCTACCAGAGCAGCTACTAACGCCCCGTCCATGGCCGCAGATCCGCATCATCGACACCATCCTTAACCCAACCACTGGAGCAGCTTCCCCGACGCCCTCGTCCACGGCCACAGATCCGCTTCGCCCACACCGTAGTCCACCCTACCGGAGCCGCTCCACAAACACCCTACTCGACGGTTCTAGATCTCCTTACCGGACCCCGACAGCCAGTGCAGCGTCATCACCCTTGACGTTTCTAACCTGATTCCCACCGTCTAGCAAGATGCCAACCACGCGCCACGGCCTAGGTACTTGTCACCTTTAAACCCGTCCAGCATCACCTGCCCGATGTACTTCAAATATAGTAACAGGTTGTTGTTACCTTTATGCAGCTGGCAAAAACTACAAGGAAGATGTTTCTTCTGGATCTAACAGCTTGGCCAACCAAGATCCTGGACTGAGGCATTTCTATGATCCTGTAAGTGTGTGTCTCTCTCTCTTGTATTGTTGTGTGCCTGCCAACGTGCTTTGCTAGGATTTTCAACCAGTAATCCATTTGTGCAGACAATGATTTCTACTACTAGCTGCTAAATTAGATATGTAGATGCCATACATGATACTACCTCGTACCTCCGTTTCTAAATATAAGTCTTTCTAGAGATTCCACTATAGGCTACATACGAAGCAAAATGAGTGAATCTACACTCGAAAATGCATCTATATACATTTGTATGTGGTCCATACTTGAATCTCTATAAAGACATATATTTAGGAACAAAGGCAGTACATTACACAAAATCGTAGGTGGCATGTAGGAATTCCAGTGCACTACATTAGGCTCCCTTATAGTGCCTCCTAGTCCAGCACACAGAGTCATGGCTAGTTTATGCTACGCACACAATCATTAATAGGTGGTTTAAATATGTGCAAGGGATATGCAATGTATTATCATGTAGAGATGTCTGAAATTAGTCGTGTCAACTTGTAGATAGGGTTACACAATGAAAAAGTACAAGATGTATGTGGCAATTTCATGGAACATCGGAAAAAAAGGAGAGGCATCGGTGAGCCTATACAGTGTGCTATGGTAGGTCACTCCTGCATTGCAATCATCGTGACATGTTATTTGTATGTCAGTTCTATTGGCCAAGTTTCTTAGGGACAGTTATTACGGGTTATCCTAAGAAAATAAGCACCTGTGAATATAAGCTCCAGGTAATAAGCCAACCAGTTCTTTTCATTGCCTTCCTTTTCAACTTATCTTTGGTATGATCAGTGAAACGTCTAGATTGCATTATATTTTTTCATTTTGCTGCCCATATGAAAAATAATTTGACTTGCAAACATCACAAATTGAACCCAGTGCAGTAATTAATATGATAGGAAAACAGACATCACTATGTGTTCAAAATGCAAATACAAAGATACCATCTACTTGGCACAATCTACTTTGGTTAATGTCTTCCATAGAGATCACATTGCCTAATTTAAACGAAGAATGCATGACCCACATTTAAATGAAGAACAATTATTTATTGAAATTTGATGCTCCAAGTGGCTGGTTATTATCATATAGAAGCACCACCTGAAAGCATCATATAGCAGCAGCAGCTCATAGCAACTCATCATACAGCAGCAGCAGAAGTGTGCAATTCATCATATACCAGCAGCAGCTCATAGCAATTCATCATATAGCAGCAGCAAGAGCAGCTCATAGCAATTCATCATATAGCAGCAGCAGGAGCATCTCATAGCAATTCATCATACAGCAGCAGCAGGAGCAGCTTATAGCAACTCATCATATAGCAGCAGCAGTAGCTCATAGCAATTCATCATGCAGCAGCAGCTCATAGAAATTCATCATATAGCAGTAGCAGGAGCAGCTCATAGCAATGCATCATATAGCAGCAGCAGAAGCGGCTTATAGCAATTCATCGTATAGTGGATCAGGATGAAAATGTGGCAAACAAAATCAGAGGAGATTCTCACCTTGTTGGATGAGCTCATCCTTCAACAGCACCTCAAGGCCACGGTGTGGGAGGAGGGGAGGGGGAATAAGGTGTCTTCTGCTGCAGTGTGGCAATAGCCGTAGTTGTGCGGCGCCCGCCGGAGTAGTGCCTTGGATGGACCATAGTGGAGCAACTGCTGGAGAACATGAGAATGAGGGGCGGCGCCAGAGGGAGGAGCAGCCAGGGAGATTTGCCCCTACCTGCCCGCCATGTAGCCTGGCTGGACAGAGCATCATCGAGGACCAGGCCAGATGGGACCAGAGGCGACGGCTCGCTGGACAAACCCTAGGGCTGCAGGCAGGGGATCGAGGTAGAGGGAAAGGGGAGAGGAGATGCAAGCGGACAGGGCAATGAACGCTTGCGTATTTGTTTTTACTTGAGGGCCAGGTGTGACACGGGCGTGAGCAGTTGCATTTTGAGTGTAATATAGGCAGACAACAGAGTCATTTCACTATTCCCCTTCCCTTCAATTTTTAGTGAGCTTCTTCCCGAAACACCCCCCTCCAAAGCAAAATAAGTTAAGCCCAAGCCCATAACTCAAAAATGACTTCTTTACATCTTTTATGGCTTATTTTGACAATAAGCCCTGAAAATGCAGAATCGAACTGGCCCTTAACCTGCAATTCAATTGTGCGTGCAATGATGAATCACTCATGTATGCTATAGTGTAGATTTAGGCATCATCATACATGGCATAACCTAATACATGTGCATTCCATTGTAGAATCTAGAATATGCAATGTTTATGTTAGTTCATACGTTGCACATGATGTTTAAATGCCCCTTAAATCTGGTCAGTCAAGTGATGGTCTTTAAGCCTCCTTCTTTGCTTCTTTTCTTGATATGTAAGATTTCCTCACACATCTGTTCAATTGTTGTTTGCATCAGCCAGCCATACTAGGACTGTTTGCTTTGATTACTTCTATTTTTGACCTAACACTCTAACAGAGCTTGTCAATGATTTAAACACTAAGGGTTGCTGTAGTGGGGCCTTGCCTAACTCATAGGTGACATAAAGGTTTGGCTATACACTAAAGTAGGCTCTCCAAGAGTACCTAGAGATCCAGTTCGAAGGTATGCCTAGTTTTTACATAGTGCAGACATAGTAAATGCTCATTTCATTGTGTGCAATTGCAAGAGATGTGGCATGTTTCATTATGTGGTATTGTTTTGTTATAGTCTCATCCTTTTGTGTTGTTCATAGACAATGCATATTTATCTTCCAAGGAGACGAGTAACTAGTTTGTGTCACCTTGCAGAGGGGGTGCAATGAAGATAAGATTGAGGATTTCCAAGTACAATATGTTAGGAAGGAGCCTTGCAAGAGAAGTAGGAGCTGCGCTGAACCTGTTCAACCAGTTAAGGTAAGTCGTTGTATCCAACTCAACAGTTCAATTCCTTGTTTGTTTCGGGCATAGTTAATTTGCTCTTTTCAATTGCTTTATTTGTCCTCAGTTAGTGAGATGCCCAAACAATGATGCCTGATGTTGGGTACTTGTATAACTATTAGTTGACATAATTAAAGTCCTTACCATTTAATTACTCTGGCGAAGTGTGCCTGAAGCTTTGAAGTCTATTAACCAACTATTATTGCATGAGGCTCACAATCTAGTTTATACTAGGCTAATGATTGCATAGTTTTTCTTGCTGTAGTAGGTTTGTATGAATCCCTCTGTTGTTCATTATGCTCCCTAAGACTTTAATTGAGCTACAGAATGGCCAACTGCTTGCTTACTTATACGCAACGTGTTGTCTAAATTTGTAACTTGTCTGTGTTTTGGATTGGGCCCCAACATCGTGCTCCTCTGGTGAGCTAAGAGAGATTTCTGTATGCAGGCTGCACAGACTACCTTTTTTATAATTTTTAAAATATCACCTTCTTATGCTTCATGACGTGTAACATTATTGTTAGTCCTGTTTTGCCATGTACAAAATAGTCTGTCTTGCTCGCTTCACTGTTATAACTATATTTTTGCCCTAGTCATGTGTACTTACAGAAAAATTTCAGGATGAAGTGACATCAACACAAAGATCTGCGAGCAGTGCGGCATGGCCGTTATCAAATGATTATGGATTGGAATTGGAATGTCTGTTGTTCTCGAGCATCAACTAGAGGTGGCAAGACAACGTGTACATGATTCTCAACGTATAATCAACAAGTTGAGACTGGACATGTAGGTATTATATGCAGGAGTGAAAAAAATGAAACAAGACACTGAGGTAACCACGAAGGAATTGGAGATTTTGCACACTGAAATTTGTGCTATCTAAATCTGGCCAATCCTTTTTTTTGAAGAGATTATAGTTCAAATGGTAAGTTCTGTTGATGCGTGTCCATGATGTATGAGTTTTATTTGTCTAGTGTATGTAATTTGTTGTTTGTGTACGCTTTATAATCACTGGTGCCGAACTATAATTCCCAGTGGGTATATTCGGCTATAATTTCTTTATTGTATAGTGTAGGATTATTCTACGTTTCTATGTTTTTTATTGTATAGTGTATGTTTTTAGAGGCAATAGTATAAAGTAGGATAATTCTTGAATATGCTATATCGTTGAAATGGGGGCCAACACGCCCAAACATTTTCTGGACGCCATACAAACGAACAAACATGTGCAGTCAAAGCGGGCCTTAATTGGGCTGGTCAAAATAATATTAAGTGGATCCTAAATGGGCCCACCGTAACAATGGCTCTTAGGAGGTCGTCAACAGGCCTAAATCTCGATAGGGCCGTATAAATGGAAATGGCCTGTGGGCCTTTAGCAGGCCCAAATAAATGTCAATTTTGTCTCGGCCCTTTTACTTTACGGGGCAGTAAGAGGCCGAAAGTGTTATGGGCCAGAGGAGGCCCAATTTGCAAACTAGGCTTTTAACAGGACAAAAGTCGTGCTGGGCTGAAATGATACCCTGCGGAACATGGGCCCTAATGGACCTAAAGTCAAAGGCCCAACTATTGTGCAGGCCCTTAACAGACCGAGAGACAAAATGGGCTAAGAGTTGGCCCATTTACCGAATGGGCCGAGGACAGGCCTAAAGTCACAACGGGCTAGAATTGGCCCAACTGCAGAATGGGCCGAGAAAAGGCCAAAAGACGTTTCGGTCTGTTAACGGGCTGGAATTGACAATGGGCTGCTAATAGGCCGAAAGAAGCTCGAGCCGCAATTGGGCCCAAAAACGTAGCGGGCCGTTAACGAGCTTAAACTGGCGATGGGCTGGAAATTGTCGAATCTAGAATGCGCCTTTGATGGGACGATTCTATGTAACTTGTATGGGCCATACTTGTAAATGGGCATGACTCAAGTAGGCCGCTAATGGGCCGGCCCGCTTATTTTGATAGGCCCGGCCTTTTCACCAGAATGGGCCTCTGTTGGGCCGTGCCATGTGTCGACGTATCATAGGCGCCTCATGTCCAATGAGTGGATGACATCTGTCCCAGCGGTGAGCCAACATGTGTTTCCTCCAGCTAATGAGAATTTTACACGTGGAAAATCCCCATTGGTCTGGTCTGTTAATGGGTTATCGGATCCAAAACTGGACCCTATAGCTTAACGGTGAGCCTTTATGGTCGATGCCACGTGTCGGTCACCCTTGACGAAAGGACTTCTATGACACGCATTTTATCATCATGGAAGTGGACACTTCCATGATGATAATTTTCGTAATGTCATGGAACACTTCTACGATAGCACAGGTATGACTATCTTGATTCTGTCATAAAATTGTCATGGATGTACATGCATGACAGAAAACGTGACCTACTGTGACAAACACGTATCATCACGGAAGTGTCCTTTTTTGTAGTGAGTGTAGTCCACCTTCCGCTACATATCAATAGGTTCATTTATATTGTTTGTATTCAAAGCCCCCGTGTTTTGAAGACTTTCATAAAAATCGCCTATTCACCCCCTCGAGTCGATAGCTGGCGCTTTCAATTGGTATCAGAGCAAGGTGCTCCTGTCGTGGAATTGTCACGGTAGATGTCCTAGTGTGAGGACTTAGTCGTGGAGCCATCGCGATGAGGTTAGCTTAAAGGGGTTAATCAGGACAAAGGACACGAGGAGTTTATACTGGTTCAGCCCCTTACGATGAAGGTAAAAGCCTAGTCCATTTTGTAGATGGCATTTCTAGGGTTTCGATAAGCAGGGAGCGAATACTCTTGACCCGGCTCTCGATTTGTTGTTTCTTATCCTAAGCCGCCGCTAGGTCGCCCCCTTATATACATGGGTTGACGCCCTGCGGGCTACAGAGTATCGGCCAGCTTATACAACGTATCCGGCTCGGTGACCTTTCTTTCATGCCTTACATTACAAGTTTACATACATGGCGGTTTATATCCATGGGCCTTAAGCCGCCTTCGGGTCTGGGCCCTCTACCAAGCCTATCTATGAACCGCCATATAATCTTGGGCTTCATTGCAATGAATCATCATAGGGATGACCCGGCCCCTCCTGGGAGGGTTATACCTAATAGTTATATCCCCAACATTAGGCCCCAGGTTGATTTGAACTTCTTCATGTCAATCTTCAAGACTTAGAAAAATCCTTCCACATCTGTTCTGAAAACCTTATAACCTTCCATGATGTCATCTCCAAGAATTTCGGAAACCCGCCACGACGTCATCTTTAACGGATATTTATCTTAATGTCTTTCCGAAAATCGAGGCGTCCAATTAGCTGGATAACCATCATTTGGCCTCCTCGTCTTTCGCGCCTGCATGTTTTTCTGTTTCCTTATAAATAGGACCATAGAGTCATCTTTCATTCTTCTCCTTCTCCTTTCTTCCTCCTCGCGACACACCGACCTGCACGAGCCTCGTCGCCGTCGACCTCCATCTCCAACCTCAACTCCGGCTGCTGCATCGCCCTGAATAGACCAGAAAACTGTGGCGCCCCTTCCCTGTCCTAACAGTATTAGTAAGCCCTCTTTCCTTCATCATAGATCTGTCATTAGGTTTTGTTGGTGTTCGTCGGTGTTCGTCAGCGTTCGTCGCCGCCCTTATTTCTCTCTGTTTATCTTCATGAGTTAGATCCAAAAACCATATGAATCTTGCACGATAGTAGTTTTAGCACTTGTTTTTGACACTAGAATATATCCCCACCGCGACAGATCTCCTCTAGGGCACCTCTGCTTTTCCACTGTCACCTCTGTAGATTTCAAATTTATTTCCTTTTTCTGAACAGCAGTAGATCCAAATTTGCAACCTCAATCTGCAGAACCTATTTGTCCTAACACTTAGCAAATTATAGCCTTGGTAGATCTTGAATGCCTTTAGTCATGGCGGCTTATTCTGCCGATTTATTGTTACTTCATATATCATTAGCCCTTGCTTAAGCCGCCATTCTGAACATGCATTGTATTTGTTAACTTGCAATTTTAACAATCATCTTGAACCGGCAAATTCTTTCCCGTCTTTTAGGTTTTCCTTTCACCATGCCGCCCAAAACAATCACGACCTGCAACTGGGTTCCCTCCATAGTCACTGAGGACACCTTAAAGGATTTCGCCATCGTTGGATATTTGCCAGATAAGAGTGTGATGCATTACCATGTTCCTGACCTGGGTGAAGAGAAGCCTCAGCCTAAGGATGGTGAAGTTATTGTATTTACTAATCATACGAACCGGGGTTTCTCGCCACCCGGCTCTAAATTCTTCATAGATATCCTACACTTCTTCAAACTCCATCCGCAAGACATTGGACCCAATTCCATATTGAACATCTATAACTTCCAAGTCTTTTGTGAGGTATACCTTCAAGAAGAGCCTAGTGTTGAGCTTTTCAGAGAGTATTTCTACTTGAACCGGATCAGTCAACCCTTGTACCGGAACACCCCAAACAACCAGAAGACCCTGCTCTCAATGTTCAACCGGATTTACTTGAGCCGTCTGTTGATGAAACTGCTATTAATCCATCAAGTATTGAACTGTCAAGCTCAGCTAACCCGCCAGAGAGTCATGGTGATAACGCTTTAATCACTGGCACCAGATTCGTTGAACCGGGGAATCCAACTGTACTAGCGAGACACTCTGCAAACAAGAAGTCATGGAAAGATAGAAAGTGAGGTTTGACGTCTCCCGCTATGCTCACCTGAGTACTAGTGAAGTTTTATCTGGCAATGTCAGTCAAGTGCATTCCGGCCGTGACTTGGAGATTGAAATGGTGAAGCAAATGCACCAGAAGTATGAGGTACGTCATCCGGCTTATATCTATATCCTACCAGCCCCAAGTCTTCTGATTATGATAAACTTGAATAATCTGTAGACTTGAAATGTTTATAAGCTTCTGTTCTAGACTCCCTCCAAGTCCGATTAAAAAAATTTAAACCGGATTCTGATGATAGCATAATTTTGCATCTGTAGTCCCCAAGGGTCGGCTTAATCGGCATGAATGAGCCGGTCCTATTAATCATTGTGTAAAAGAACAGAACTTAACTACATATCCCCCATGAGTCGGTTGGGACTGTCAACAACACACCCCGCTCATCCTTAAAAAGAAAACAAGCAATGTGCATTAGCCCCCAAGTGCCAAGTGTTGTTGCTTGCAAAGCACTTGGGACTTGTTTTTAGAAAAAGTCGTTTCCTTTGAAAAAATGCGTTGATAGACATTAGCCCCCAAGTGCCAATTGTTGTTGCTTGCAAAGCAATTGGGGCTTGTATTGTTGTAACCCGCCATGAAACTTGAGAAACTTGTGTTGTATTCAGGATGCTACCACTGAATTGGAAACTCAATTGAACAAGGCCAAGACCCGGCTAGCGGCTCAGGAGACTGAGACCAAAAAGGTTGAATCAAAATTTTAGTTTAGTGTGTCTGAAGCCGAAAAATTGAAGACCAGCTTTACTGTAGACAAAGAGGCTTGGGCCAAGGAAAATACAGTCCTCATTCAGCGCGCTGAGAAAGCCGAGGCGGCTCTGGAAGAGGTTACCACTAAACTCACCGGTTTAAAGAACCGTGTGTCTTAGATGGTTTCTGTAATGTTCGATAGTCACCTTGTTATTTACCCAAAGTGAGTATTTGTCATCATAATTTAAGCCGCCACTTAACCAATTGTGTAAACTTTGCGGGTCCCAGGAGTAGCAATCTAAGCCGAGATACATTGGTCAAGCTCAAGGCGGTTTACAAGCTTGTTGAGCAATTATACACTGGAGCTCAGCGGACTCTTGCCACTATCTCCCCAGCGAATCAAGGATCAAATCTGTTAATTGATGTCTTGAAGAAGTTGTCCATCTTGCCCACTAGGTTCCAAGAAATCAAGCAATCTTGTGCTAGAGCCAGAGCTGTGCAGCCTTGAGTCATGCCAAAGCCTGGGTACCGGAATTAGACACGGCAGACGTAGCCACTGGGTATCCTAGTCTCAAGGAAGATGGAACCCCTTTTGACCAACAAGACTTTGCTGCCTGTGTCAAGGAGATTCGCCCTCATGCAACAATCATTGCCGAAGAGACCAACCTCACCAAGTATCAGCCGGGTTATGATGCAGACTATCAGAAGATGCCGACCCCTTCGTATAAAGTGATGGACTTAATTCCGCCCATTCGTAAGCACAGTTTCGCCCCTGATATTGACCCGTCTGGTCTGATTGACGATGATGATGAATTCGTCGCCTTGCATGGCTTTGATTGGTCCAAACCCAACTTCCAGATGGCGAAGGAGGAAAACGAACCAGCGAGGGATGAAGCACCACCTTCGAGTCAGCTAGGCCAAGATTCATGAACCGGGGTCGGTTTATCATCTGCTGATTATGAGACTTAAAAAACAATTATCCTTGTGGGCACCAAGCACCTTGTAATAGGCTAGCTTTAAACACTTATGCTGCTATGCCATCGTGCATATTTTGCTATTTATGATACTTATTTATTCGCTATGTGAAGATATGCCATATATGCTTGATGATATTATCACTTTTGAATCTGTTCCTGCATACAACAGATGAAAAGTGTCCTAGCGGTTTACCATTGGACGGGTTATAAGGCCCCAATATGAGCTTATCATGATTTATAACCAAGATTGGACTAAATAATAATCATATATGATTAAAAATATGTCATACCTGTGACATTTGATCACACTTGTTGGTTTTACCATGCCAGTGCAGTAAGGGCGATAACCCAAGACTTTGGACACTAGTAATTATCGGAGATTGCCAGCTTATGAATAAAGCCGGACCGGGTTAATAAGCACCGGATATTATCTTTATTTCATGCTGGCGACCTATAGGTGAAGACCAGGCCGGGTTAATAAACTCTGGATGTTATCTCATATTGGTGACTTATAGTCAAAGACCAGGTCGGGTTAATAAACACCTGTGATTTACAATAAAGCTTTATAAGTTTTATCAAATAAACCTCAAAAAGAAAGAATATATTGAAAACAAACCAAAAGCGAGGCTTTTCATGGGCTGCCAGGCCCAAAACGAGGCTTTTCATGGGCTGTCAAGCCACTGAGTTGAACCATTTTACAAACCTTATAAGATGGACCTCACATTAACCAATCGTCGCTTTAACTTTGACAAGTTTAGGGTCTGTATAAGATTGACTTGTCAAACGTTCGACGGGTATTTCCAGGATTACCTGGGTGGAGTGACTTACTTAAAAAGGCAGGATAACCCAGGGTTTTAGGTGAATACACCTGGCTTACAAGCCTGGCTTTTATAGCCTATGACAAGGTTACAGACTCTTTGTTCTTTAGAACAAAAGAGCCCCCAAGCAATATTTTGAGCTGTGCTCAAGGGGTACCTATGTTTGAGTTGTGCTTTTGCAACAGACTCTCTTTGATCTCTTTAACCTGGGTAGCAAGCCCCCAAGTTTTTTATGTGGCTTATAAGCCAGATCAAAGGGTAATCATAACTTTGCTGCATAAAGCAGAAGCCCCCATGTGACCAAAAACTCATTATTTAAAGAGGAAAAAATGACAGAAGCCCTACTTTAGCAGGGATGTCGGCTTTATTATATCGATCATAATATATACATTGTCAAAATATGTACATTGGAAGAGCCAGTGGCTCAAGTGTAGTAAGGCCGAAGATGAGCAATATTCCACTGCCAGCGGGTCTCTTCCTCCGACGTGCGTGAGTCCTGGTGCTCTCGGACATCGATAAGGTAATACGACCCATTATTCAGATTCTTGCTGACCACAAAGGGTCCTTCCCAAGGTGGGGATAACTTGTGCATATCATTCTAATCCTGGATAAGCCGGAGTACCAGATCACCTTCTTGGAAAGTTCTGGTTTTAACTCGGCGGCCGTGGTAATGGTGCAGAACTTGCTGGTAAATCGCTAAACGAGCCGCCGCAATGTCACGCTCTTCATCCAATAGGTCAAGTGCTTCCTGACGTGCTTTTTCATTATCAACTTCAACATAAGCCGCCACCCGAGGTGAGTCATGACGGATGTCACTAGGGAGAACCGCCTCTGCTCCATAAACCATGAAGAAAGGTGTGTATCCCGTAGATCTGTTAGGGGTGGTATTGATGCTCCATAACACGGAAGGTAACTCCTCCACCCAACAAACCGGTGGTCTCTGCAGGGGAACCATAAGCCAAGGTTTGATGTCTTTCAAGATCTCTTGATTGGCTCTCTCCGCTTGACCATTAGATTGAGGGTGAGCCACTGAGGACACATCAAGCCGGATGCGCTCATGTTGACAAAATTCTTCCATAGCACCTTTAGAGAGATTACTGCCATTGTCTATTATGATGTTGTGTCGAAAGCCAAAACGGAAGATCGCCTTCTTCATGAATTGAACCGTCGTTGCTGCATCACACTTACTGACTGGCTCTGCCTCTACCCACTTAGTGAACTTATCGATCACCACCAAAAGGTGGGTATTCTTATCCTTGGATCTTTTGAAAGGTCCAACCATATCAAGCCCCCAAACTGCAAACGGCCAAGTAATTGGAATCATCCTCAATTCTTGAGCCGACACATGAGCTCATCGTGAAAATTTCTGACATCCATCACACCTTCTGACCAGGTCCTATGCATCAGCATGAGCTGTTAGCCAATAAAATCCATGACGAAAAGCTTTAGCCACGAGAGATTTTGAACCGGCATGATGACCACAGTCTCCCTCATGAATCTCACACAGGATCTCACAGCCTTCCTGTGGAGAAACACAACGTTGAAATGCTCCTGTGACACTGTGATGATGTAACTCTCCATTAACAATTGTCATTGACTTAGACCGCCGGGTTATCTGCCTGGCTAAGGTTTCATCCTCAAGTAACTCGCCCCGGGTCATATAAACCAAATAAGGAACTTTTCAATCAGGAATTACATGAAGAGCTGCCACCAACTGAGCCTCCGGGTCAGGGACAGCCAAATCCTCCTCTGTAGGTAACTTGACCGATGGGTTATGCAAAACATCAAGAAAAACGTTAGGCTGCACCGGCTTACATTGAGAACCCAACCGGCTTAAAGCATCCTCCACTTCATTTTTCCTCCGATCAATGTGCTCCACTTGATAACCCTTGAAGTGACCAGCAATAACATCCACCTCTCGCCGATAAGCCGCCATGAGTGGATCCTTAGAATCCCAGAGACTTGCTGAGCCACCAAGTCTGAGTCGCTGAAGCACCTAACCCGGCTTAAATTCATCTCCTTAGCCATCCGAAGACCATGGAGCAAGGCCTCATACTCAGCTGCATTGTTAGTACAAGGAAACATCAAACGGAGAACATAACAAAATTTATCACCTCGAGGGGAAGCAAGAACAACTCCAGCCCCCGAGCCCTCCAATTGCTTGGACCCATCAAAGTGAATAGTCCAATACGTGTTATCTGGCTTTTCCTCAGGCATCTGCAGCTCTGTCCAATCAGTGATGAAATCCACCAGCGCCTAAGACTTGATAGCCGTGTGAGGCACATATTTTAACCTGTGAGGCCCAAGTTCAATAGCCCACTTAGCAACCTGGCCAGTCGCTTCCCTGTTTTGGATGATATCTCCCAAAGGAGCAGAGCTAACCACAATGATGGGATGACCCAGAAAATAATGTTTAAGCTTCCGGCTGGCCAAGAACACCCCATATACAAGCTTCTGCCAGTGCAGATATCTCTACTTGGACTCAATAAGCACCTCACTAACATAGTAAACTGGCCTTTGAACAGGATATTCCTTGCCTGCCTCCTTCCTTTCTACCACAATGGCTACACCGACAACCCGGCTATTAGCAGCCACATATAACAACAAAGGCTCCTTACCAACAGGGGCAGCAAGCACGGGCGGCTCAGCCAGCTATTCTTTAAGTCCTCAAACGCTGCATTAGCTGCATCACTTCAAATAAATTATCTGTCTTTTTCATCATCTGATACAGAGGGATAGCCTTCTCTCCTAATCGGCTTATGAACCATCTTAAAGCCGCAATACGACCCGCCAGACGTTGCACATCATTGACACGCACCGGCTTAGCCAGAGAAGTGATGTCTTTGATCTTCTCTGGATTGGCCTCAATTCCTCTATTAGACACCAAAAAACCTAGGAGCTTGCCTGCCGGCACACCAAAAACACACTTGGCCGGGTTAAGCATCATCTTGTAAACCCAGAGATTATCAAAGGTTTCCTTCAAATCATCTATCAATGTCTCTTTCTCTCTGGATGTCACCACAATATCATCGACATAAGCATGAACATTACGCCCAATTTGGTTATGAAGGCAATTTTGCACACATCTCTGATAAGTCGCCCGGGCGCTCTTGAGCCTAAAAGGCATAGACACATAACGGAAGGCTCCAAAGGGAGTTATGAAAGTTGTCTTCTCCTTGTCCTTAATTGCCATCTTGATCTGATGGTAACCAAAATAAGAATCCAAAAAAACTCAAACGCTCACAACCCGCCGTAGCATTAATAATCTGATCAATACGAGGGAGACCAAAAGGATCAGCCGGACAAGCCTTGTTTAAATCCGTGTAGTCCACACACATACGCCAAGTGCCGTTCTTCTTAAGTACCAGAACCAGGTTAGCCAACCACTTAGGATGGAAAACTTCAATGATAAACCCAGCTGCCAAGAGCCGGGCTACTTATTCTCCGATGACCTTCCGTCTCTCCTCATTAAGACGGCAAATAAAATGTTTGAGCGGCTTAAACTTTGGATCAATATTAAGAGTGTGCTCAGCAAGTTCTCTCGGTACACTCGGCATGTCTAAAGGCTTCCATGCAAAGATCTCCCGGTTCTCACGGATGAACTCGATGAGCGCGCTTTCCTATTTTGGATCCAGATTAGCACTGATGCTGAAGTGCTTGGATGAGTCACCAGGAACAAAATTGACCATCTTGGTATCATCTGCTGATTTAAACTTTAAAACCGGATCATGCTCCTTGGTTGGTTTTTTCAAAGATGTCATATCTGTCGGGTCAACTATGTCCTTGTAAAACTTTAACTCCTCCGTTGCACAAACCAACTCAGCATAAGCCGCATCCCCTTCCTCACATTCTAGAGCTATCTTACGGCTCCCATGTACTGTAATGGTTCCCTTGTGACCCGGCATCTTGAGCTACAGATACACATAACACGCCCGCGCCATGAACTTGGCATAAGACGAACGTCCAAAAAAAGCATGATATGGGCTGTGGATCTTGACCACTTCAAAAGTCAACGTCTCTGACCTAGAGTCATGATCATCTCCAAAAACAACTTTCAGAGCTATCTTACCAACTGGATATGCCGACTTACCAGGCACCACGCCATGGAAAACAGTGTTTGACGGCTTAAGATTTTTATCAGTCATTCACATGTGATGGAAAGTTTCATAATAAAGGATATTGATGCTGCTCCCTCTGTCCATGAGTACTTTGGTAAACTTATACCCTCTGACCTGAGGTGCGACCAACAAAGCCAAATGACCTGGATTATCAACCTGGGGCAGGTGATCTTCCCGACTCCACACGATGGGCTGCTCAGACCAGCGCAGATAACGAGGAACCGCCGGCTCAACAGCATTGACTGACCTCCTATGAAGCTTGTGGTCATGTTTACACAAGCTAGTGGTAAAGACATGATACTGCCCACTGTTCAACTGCTTCGGGTTGCTCTAATAACCAGACTGTTGCTGCTGTTGACCCCCCTGATTACTCTACTGGTTGTAACCACCCTGATTGTCGTGATTACCTTGATTTCCCTGGAATCCAGAGTTAGAACCGCCACTGCCATAACCCGGACCGTGAAAGCCGGATCCAGAACCGCCACCTGGCCCATGACTGTCTTGAAAAAGATTGAATTCTTGTACTCTTTCATAATGTGGCAATCCTTCCAGAGGTGCCCGGATGGTCTTTCCCTCGTACCATGTCTTGGGCAAGGCTGATTTAACATCTGTTCAAGATTGATACCGGATCCTCCGGCCCGTGGGGCGGTTTACCCTTGCGACGCTTACCATTATTCTGTGCATTGGTGTTAGCCACAAAGTCAAAACTATTATTAGCCTTGCGCTTACCGTTGCCTCCCTGGTTCGCCGGGTTATGCTGCTGCCCCTTGGCGTTGCTGCTCTTCCTTCCCTTCCCCGGCTTTTCATCATCAGACTCGGGGTCCTTGGTACTATCAGAGTCAGCATACTTAACTAGAGCTGCCATGAGAGTCCCCATGTCATTGAAATGGCGTTTGAGCCACCCTAGTTTCTGCTTTAAGGGCGTGGAACGACAATTGTTCTCCAACATCAATACTGCTGAGTCGGCATTGATGCGATCCGGCGAATGCAAGATTGTTGATACCCGGCACACCCAATGGATTGTTGACTCACCTTTTTCCTGTACACAGGAGGCCAGATCCACAATTGACATGGGTTTTTTACATGTATCCTTGAAGTTCTGGATGAACTGGGCCTTTAACTCGGCCCATGACCCGATGGAATTAGCAGGGAGCCCCTTCAACCAAGTACGTGCCGTTCCCGCCAACATCAGGGGGAAATATTTAGCACATGCAGCCTCGCTGACATCTAGTAACTCCATGGCCATCTCATAACTCTCAATCCATGCCTCCGGACTTAAATCGGTTGTATAGTTAGGAACCTTGCGAGGACCTTTGAAATCCTTGGGCAGGCATTCATTATGCAGATCCGGCACTAAGCATGGCACGCCCAAATTTCTAAAGGTTACACCTGGCTCTACAGAAGTTGTTGGACGAGCTGGAGTAGGTTGACGGGCTGCATACTGTGCCGCTAACTCGGCCTCTCGACGGGCTCTTCCTTGACCCACCACATTCTGAGCATCAGCGCCACCGCCCGCTGGGTTATGTCCGCGGGGCGGGTTATGGTTTCATCCACTGCTTGACACCGCCGGCTCATCAATACGTCGGTTGTAACTTCGACTCGGGCGAGGGGTGGAATGAATCCTGTCACGACCTTATCTTGATCTGCCGGGTTAACCACCGCTGTTAACAGCGTTGTCAGCTTATCCAGTAAGTCGGTTAAGACCTGAGCCGGCGGGCGCTCAGGGCCTCCAGCCCCGGCAGCCGCTGCCGCTGCTGACCCAAAAATCAACTCTGCTGCCGTTGATGAATGTTGCATGGGTTGTGTACCGGCCATGATGATTGAAACCCGGTTTAGAGGCTCACAGGGGTCCGGAATACTGTCGCCATCGGAACAGCCCCCAAGCCGTCCGTTTGGCAGTTGATACAATGGCTCTGTCTCACCGGTCGATGACTCGCCATCAGAGTAAATGACGGTCTCCCACCAGATGCCTGTCTGTCCTCAGATTCCTCTCCATGGATAAATCCCATGAATGAAAGATTCATGGCAGGCCGAACCCGGGCGGGTCTCGCATGCTGAGCCGTCTTGACGATGCCGGTGCAGATGTCTGGCTTAGGGCCCGGTTCGCTGATCTTGCCGATGAAGACGTGAATTCCGCTGAAGGGGACCCGGTACTCGTACTCAATTGAGCTTGCCTCGGGGCCCCAGCCTGCGTCGTTGATGTAGAGCTTGCCATGACGACTCTTGGTCATCCGGCCCACAATGTATCCCATGATCCCTTCAAAGTTGCCCTCTAAGAACTTGAAACCATCGTGCGGTAGCCCCACGGTGGGCGCCAACTGTCATACAATTGTCACGGCAGATGTCCTAGTGTGAGGACTTAGTCGTGGAGCCATCGTGGTGAGGTTAGCTTAAAGGGGTTAATCAGGACAAAGGACATGAGGAGTTTATACTGGTTCAACCCCTTACGATGAAGGTAAAAGCCTAGTCCAGTTTGTAGATGGTATTGTTAGGGTTTCGATGAGCAGGGAGCGAATACACTTGACCCGGCTCTCGATCTGTTGTTTCTTGTCCTAAGCCACCGCTAGGTCGTCCCCTTATATACACGAGTTGACGCCCTGCGAGCTACAGATTCCCGGCCGGCTTATACAACGTATCCGGCTCGGTGACCTTTCTTTCATGCCTTACATTACAAGTTTACATACATGGCGGTTTATATCCATGGGCCTTCAGTCACCTTCGGGTCTGGGCCCTCTACCAAGCCTATCTATGAACCGCCATATAATCTTGGGCTTCATTGTGATGAATCGTCATAGGGATGACCCGGACCCTCCTGGGCGGGTTATACCTAATAGTTATATCCCCAATAGTTCCCTTGTTCTGTGTGATTCGGTTTAACCACCTGGAGTTTTAGCTATGTCGACTGCAGGGATAATCAAAGTCTCCGCTGCGTGCCCTGTCTTCGATGGCACTGATTACCCCTACTGGAAGAATAAGATGCGCATGCATCTTGAAGCCATTGACGTCGACCTCTGTTATGTCGTCAAGAACGGTATTCCCAAGGTCGGTGAAGGTGTCACCGCTACCGATGTCAAGAGGTTCATTCAACTGGAATCAACCACCAAGAACATCATCTGTGGTCATCTGACCAAAGGACAATACGGCCGTGTGAGTGCACTAGAAACTGCGAAGCTAGTCTGGGACTGGCTCCCCAAGGTCAACGAAGGCATCTCAACCCAGAAAGACTCAAGGATCAGTGTTCTTCGCAACCTCTTCAACCACTTCAAAAAAAATGACAATGAGAATGTCCATCTCACATTTGATCGCCTCACTGATATCACAAATGATCTTCGCGCACTCGGCGCCACTGAGATCACCAAGCACAAAATCGTCAAGACGCTTCTGAGATCGCTTGACAACTCATTCGACACCCTGGCCCTGATGATTCAAGAATTCCCTGACTTCAAGACTCTCGATCCGTCTGACATACTTGAGAGGCTCAACACACATGAGTTTCGGCTATCTGAGAAAAGAGATATCTATGGTCCTAACTATGGCCGAACTCGCGCTTTGAAGGCAAAGGTTGCTTCCTCATCTGAAGAAGAATCTAACTTCAGTTCTGAGGATCCTAAAGACATTGGAAAGGAGCTTGCTATTCTTGTGAAGAATTTCCTGAAGTTCACCAAGAAGAAAGACTTCAGAAGGTCTTCAAGATCCAGCTCAAGAAATGATGAAGCTTCCTCTCGTGACTATAAGAAAATAACATGTCACAAGTGCAAGAAACCTGGTCACTACATCTCTGAGTGTCCTCAGTGGGATAATGAGACCAAGAATAAGAAGAAGAGCAAGGAATATGATTTTGATGACAAGAAGAAGAAGAAGAAGAAATCCTCAAAGTCTTCTTCCAAGTCTTCGTCGAAGTCTTCTTCACACAAGAAGAGCTCATCTAGCAAGGCTCGTGCATTTGTTGGCAAGGAGATGGATTCAGAGGAGGAGTTTGCATCTGAGGAGGCATAGGTGGAGTATGAAGAGGAAGCTGATTCAGGTGTGGCAAGCCTGGCTCTAGCTTCAACGTATGTCGCCAAGTCCATCTTTAACACTAAAGACAATGGCCTCGTCACCAACACTGATGCTAATGATGAGGATGACTCTGCTCCCACCTACTGCTTCATGGCATGTGGTGCCAAGGTAAAATCACGTGATGCTTACTTTCAAACATCAATTGAAGATGACTCCGAATGTCAATCTAAACCTAGCTACAAAACACTTGCTAAAATTGCAACAGAACAACAAAATGCTATGGAACATATTCAAAAGTTGCTAGACAAAAGCGATGACCTGTTGGATGCAGAAATGACTCAAACTCAATCCTTAATTGAAGACATTAAACATCTTCACATTAAGTACGAGGAACTTGAAAGTCGTCATGATACGCTTTCAACTACTCATGAAAAGCTCTCCTACGATTACCTTCAAAGGAAGCAAGAGATTGAGAACTTGAGGTCGGCTCATGAAGATCTTCAAAAGAAGAACGAGACACTCCGTGCTCAACAGATCAGTTCCGCTCAGGAAGACTTTGAGCCACCATGTTTAAAATGTCTTGAGCATGATAATGCTGCTTCTGTTGCTGGATGTTCTACTACTACTACTGTTGCTATGTCTTCACCTGCTGATGTGGTAACTAACCCCTCTTCTGAGGATACCACTACTGTTGCTGATGAGAATTCCATGTTGAAGACATTGCTTGAAACAGTGATGTACAAAAGCCTCAAAGGGCATCAGACATTGTGTGATGTCCTCAAGAAACAGATTCTGAACCGAACCCCTAGGAAAGAGGGTGTTGGGTTTGAGAGGAAAACGAATGTTGATGGTTCATACTGGAAGCCTGAGCAGTACCCCAAAACCACATGGGTCGCTGCAAAGGAACCTTCAGTGGATCCATCTACCTTATCTGGCTTCACTTGTGCTAACCCTATTATCATTGATGAATCCTTTGATGCAAACTATAAACTGTTTAAGAATCAGAATGGTGAAGTGTTTGCCATGTGTATTGGTACTAACTGCAGGAATGGACCACCTTTGAAGAAGATCTGGGTGCCCAAAAGTTGTCTTGAGAAACTTCATGTGAATGTCATCATGACACCACCAGGGAAGAAGACAAACCCAAGACCAAAGGCTTCATATGGTCCAAAGGCTTCATACAAACAGAGGACTCACTAGAGTCACCCTAAAGCCAATGTTTTGCAGAGAAACCATACTCAGACTTATGAATATGAGCGTGTTTCATCAAACCGCTATGTTCATAAGACCAAGAATTATTCTGCTTATTCTTATGAGTATTATTCACCTCCTGCAAGGCTATTTGCTGATACATCTCCAACGTATCTATAATTTTTGATTGCTCCATGCTACTTTATCTACTATTTTGGACTATATTGGGCTTTATTTTCCACTTTTATATTATTTTTGGGACTAACCTATTAACCGGAGGCCCAGCCCAGAATTGCTGTTTTTTGCCTCTTTCAGTATTTCAAGGAAACAGAATATCAAACGGAGTCCAAACGGAATGAAACCTTCGGGAACGTGATCTTCTCACCGAACGTGATCCACGAGACTTGGACCCTACTCCAAGAAGTTTCCGGGGAGGTCACGAGGGTGGAGGGCGCCCCCCTGGGCGCACCCCCCTGCCTCGTGGGCCCCTCGAAGCTCCACCGACGTGCTCCTTCCTCCTATATATACCTATGTACCCCCATTAGACCAGGGACGGAGCCAAAAACCTAATTCCACCGCCGGAACTTCCTGTATCCACGAGATCCCATCTTGGGGCCTGTTCCGGAGCTCCGCCGGAGAGGGCATCCATCACGGAGGGCTTCTACATCAACACCATAGCCCTTCCGATGAAGTGTGAGTAGTTTACTTCAGACCTTCGGGTCCATAGCTAGTAGCTAGATGGCTTCTTCTCTCTTTTTGGATCTCAATACAATGTTCTCCCCCTCTCTCGTGGAGATCTATTCAATGTAATCTTCTTTTTGCGGTGTGTTTGTTGAGACCGATGAATTGTGGGTTTATGATCCAACTTATCTATGAATAATATTTGAATCTTCTCTGAATTCTTTTATGTATGATTGAGTTATCTTTGCAAGTCTCTTCGAATTATCCGTTTGGTTTGGCCAACTAGATTGGTAGTTCTTGCAATGGGAGAAGTGCTTAGCTTTGGGTTCAATCTTGCGGTGTCCTTATTCAGTGACAGAAAGAGTTGCAAGGCACGTATTGTATTGTTGCCATAGAGGATAACAAGATGGGGTATTTATCATATTGCATGAATTTATTCCTCTACATCATGTCATCTTGCTTAAGGCGTTACTCTGTTTTTAACTTAATACTCTAGATGCATGCTGGATAGCGGTCGATGAGTGGAGTAATGGTAGTAGATGCAGGCAGGAGTCGGTCTACTTTTCACGGACGTGATGCCTATATACATGATCATACCTAGATAACCTCATAACTATGCTAAATTCTATCAATTGCTCAACAGTAATTTGTTCACCCACTGTAGAATATCTATGCTCTTGAGAGAAGCCACTAGTGAAACCTATGGCCCCCGGGTCTATTCTCATCATATCAATCTCCATTACTTTATTTTACTTGTTTTGCTTTTACTTTTCACTTTGCATCTTTATACCAAAAATACCAAAAATAGTATCTCTATCAGATCTCACTCTCGTAAGTGACCGTGAAGGGATTGACAACCCCTAAGCGTTGGTTGCGAGTTGCTACCGTTTTGTGCAGGTACGAGGGACTTGCGCGTGACCTCCTACTGGATTGATACCTTGGTTCTCAAAAACTGAGGGAAATACTTACGCTACTGTGCTGCATCACCCCCTCCTCTTCAGGGAAAACCAACGCTAGCTCGAGACGTAGCATTTTCTAGGAATCCAAAGCCAAAATTCTCATATGCTGCACTTAGACTCATTGCTTCTAGGCCACCCCTGAAGATGTGGGTGGTTAAAAAATTAACTCTCTTTTGTAGGGAAAGGTCTCCAGCCGGAAATCAAAGGCATCTGATGCTTATGCTGGGGACCTAAAACATCTTGTGGGGCGCAAGATAAAATGCCCTAATGGTCTTATTATGTATTTCGTCCCTAGATTTCTTGACAAACACCCTATTTATCCTAACCAAGGCCCGAACTTTCATAATCCGCTTGTTCGTCAAATGTTTATGCTTCACAATACCCTTGGTGAAGCCTATCCCCAAACTGCACTATAGGGTACGACACCAAAGGCTTCAGAATGGATTGTGGATAGTGGATGCACTAACCACATGACTGGTGCTCGAAGTCTTCGCATGGATTCAACCTTACGTCCATCTGACAAGAGTCACATCACATTTGCTGACACTGGTAAAAGCAAGGTATTGGGTCTAGGTAGAGTTGCAATCTCAGAGGATCAGCACATGGATAAAGTGATGCTTGTTGAATCCCTTGGTTTCAACTTAATGTCTGTCTCAGTGCTTTGTGATCTGAACATGATTGTGATGTTTGGAAAATATCGTTGCCCTGTGCTTATGGAATCTAACAAATCTCTAGTCTTTGAAGGGTATCGAAAAGACAATTTGTACATGGTAGATTTCTCAGCAGGACCACAGTTGGCCGTATGTCTTCTAGCAAAAGCTTCAGAGTGCTGGCTCTGGCATCGGAGGCTAGGGCATGCTGGCATGAGGAACTTGTACACTCTCGTGAAGAAGAAGCATGTCATAGGCATCGAGGTCGTCAAGTTCAAGAAGGATCATCTGTGTGGTGCCTGTGAAGCTGGAAAGATGACTAGGGCCAAGCATCCCTCCAAGACAATCATGACGACATCTCGTCCCTTTGAGCTGCTTCACATGGACTTATTCGGCCCTACTCACTACTCTACTCTTACTACCATTGCTTGCCTCTATGGCTTCGTCATTGTTGATGATTACTCAAGATACACATGGGTACAAATAATTCTCTACAAGAATGAAGTGCAGGATGTCTTTAGAAGATTCACCAATCGTGCCATGACGAAGTATGGCATCAAGATCAAGCACATCAGAAGTGACAACGGCACATAATTCAAGAACACCAGCCTCGACACTTATCTTGATACATTGGGCATCACTCATGAGTTCTCAGCTCCTTACATACCTCATCAGAATGGCATCGTGGAGCGCAAGAACAGAACCCTCATTGAGATGGCACGGGCGATGCTCGATGAGTACAAGACTACAAGGAAATTTTGGCCTGAAGCCATTGACACTTCATGTCACGTCATCAACCGTGTTTGCCTTCACAAGCTTCTAAAGAAGACATCATATGAGCTACTAACTGGTAAGAAGCCAAACGTCAGCTACTTCAGAGTATTTGGTGCTAGGTGCTGGATCAAGGATCCACATCATACTTCCAAATTTGCACCGAAAGCACATGAAGGTTTTATGCTTGGCTACGGAAAGGATTCACACTCCTACAGAGTCTTCAACCTCTTTCACTATAAAGTGGTTGAAACTGTGGATGTGCGATTCGATGAAACTAACGACTCACAAAGAGAGCACCTGCCAAATGTGCTAGATGATGTCTCACCAAGTGAATCCATCAAGCTTATGGGTACTGGAGAAATCATACCTTCAGAGGCTCAGGCTAAAGAAGAACTCATCATCTCTGCACCTAATTAACCCGAAGACAATGCTCAGCCTGAAGTCAATGTCGATGATGAAGACAATGATCAGCAAGAGCAAAGTCTTCGTCCGGTTCATCCTCGTGTTGCAAATGAAGTGCAGATTGAGAAGATAATCGATAGCATCAATGCACCTGGTCCACTCACTCGTTCAAGAGCAACACAGCTAGCAAATTTCTGTGGGCACTTTGCATTTGTCTCTATATCTAAACCCAGGAAAGTTGCTGAAGCCTTCATGGAACCTGAATGGATTCAAGCGATGCAAGAAGAGCTTCAATAGTTTGAGCTGAACAATGTGTGGGAACTGGTTAAGCGCCCTGATCCTGGTACGGCCTCAAACAAGCCCCTCGTGCTTGGTATGACACACTCAAAGACTTCTTGAAGAGCAAAGGCTTCAAACCTGGTTCCCTGGATCCCGCACTCTTCACGAAGACATATGATGAAGAATTGTTTGTATGCCAAATCTATGTGGATGACATTATCTTCGGCTGCACAGACAAGAAATACTGTGATGAATTTGGACACATGATGCAAGAGAAATATCAGATGTCCATGATGGGTGAGCTGAAATTCTTCCTCGGTCTTCAAATCCGTCAGCAAAGCAACGACATCTTTATATCAAAAGAAAAATACCTCAAAGATTGCCTGAAGAAGTTCGGAATGCAAGACTGCAAAGGATACACGACGCCAATGCCAACCAAAAGTCATATGGGCCCCGACGACAATGGTAAAGAGTTCGATCAAAAGGTATACCGCTCCATGATAGGTTCCTTACTCTATTTATGTGCATCTAGGCCAGATATAATGCTTAGCGTTTGCATGTGTGCCCGATTCCAGACGGCACCAAAGGAATCGCATCACTAAGCTGTGAAGCGAATTCTTTGATATTTGGCCTACACCCCAACACTAGGATTATGGTATCCAAAGGGCTCAGAGTTTCATCTAGTTGGATTCTCAGATGTTGATTATGCTGGTGACAAGGTTGGTCGCAAGTCCACATCAGGCACATGTCACTTTCTTGGCCGATCTCTTGTTTGTTGGTCTTCAAAGAAGTAGAACTGTGTATCCCTCTCCACTGCTGAATCTGAATACATTGCTGCTGGATCTTGCTGCGCTCAGCTTCTATGGATGAAGCAAACTCTCAGGGACTATGGCATCCACCTAAAGCATGTGCCACTCTACTGCGACAATGAAAGCGCCATCAAGATTGCCAACAACCCAGTTCAGCACTCGAAGACAAAGCACATTCAGATCCATCATCACTTTCTTAGAGATCATGTCATGAAGGAAGATATTGATATCATTCACGTCAACACTGAAGAGCAATTGGCAGATATCTTCACAAAGCCATTGGATGAGAAAAGGTTTTGCAAGTTGCGGTGTGAGCTAAATATCTTAAAATTCTCAAATGTCCTATAATTGGACACACATCATAACGCTTATGCATATTGATGACTTAGATGTGCAACACGCAAAGTAACGTATATCTTCAATCAATGAAGACTTACACTCTAAGTGTGAATACATTAACGCGGAATTTGACTTTGGATCGCCACGATAATTGTGCGCCGTTTCTGGGTCTAATACTTCCTATACGGTGGGTAATGCCACCACCAAAATCTTTTTTTGAAGTGTTTCATGTGGCGTCATAATTGCATAGTCTTCACATTTGGTTTGTCTTCTACATTGATTTGACTTCAAGGTTTATCTTCGCAATATTGAGTTTGGTCTGATATATATATATACACACACACACACATAATATTCATCACCCAGGGTGCAGAATAAGTTATTCTTCACCCGAGGTAATCTTACGATCATTTCATAATTAAATTACGTTTGGAATTCAAATAGTTACATTCCTATTGATTTACTACGTAAAATTTGACATAAGAAAATAAAAATATAGGTCATAAAACAAGAAAATTTACAGTTTATGTATATTTTAGACTATGTTTTTACGTTTATAATTTTACATAACATAATATATATATTACGGCAATTATATATTTTTTTACAGTCCCTTTTTGCGTCGGAAATAAGACAAAACTTACGGAACGTAAAATTAAGATGCATTGATGGTAAAATAGAGGGGGTGAAGAAATAACTATTCCTCACCCAGGATGCATTGATGGTAATTTACGTTCCGTAAGTTTTGTCTTATTTCCGACACAAAAAGGGACCGTAAGAAAATATATAATCGCTGTAAAAATATATTATGTTATGTAAAATTACAAACGTAAAAACATAGTCTAAAATACACATAAACTGCAAATTTTCTTGTCTTATGACCTATATTTTTATTTTTTATGTCAAATTTTACATAGTGAATCAATAGGATTGTAACTATTTGAATTCAAAACGTAATTTAATTATTAAATTATCGTAAGATTAGCTCGGATGAAGAATAACTTATTCTGCATCCTGGGTGATTAATAGTAACACTATATATATATATATGTAAATTAACTGGGCACCTAGCTTTGTCTAACCCGTTAGTGTGAGCTATACCCGATAATGCATGGTGTGCACACCACGATCAGATTGCTTTCCAAAAGAGAATTGCATGTTGTTTCCTCCCTATTAATGAATTACTTTCCAAATATATTACCATAATTTCCTTTGCATATATGTATGCACTATACGATATAGTCAACCATACGGTGTAACATGCCTCCAGTACACTAGCTTGACCTTTTATACACTTTATTGTAAAATTGTTTTTTTGCTATTACATTTTTTGGTATCATATACCCACACGACATGACATGACGTATGGTCTATGTACTATTCTGGGCCTGAAGTTTATATGCAAGTTACCTTATAAAACAAATAGTATTCAGAACTCTGGATATATACTTAGGTGACTTAAACTAAATACAAACTCTAGGTATATAGTTAGGTGACTTAAACTAAATACAATATATGTAAAACTACTAATTGGCACGCCACACAAAAATGATATAGAAAAATTACCATATTTTGAATTAGACAATGTGGCATAACTAGATGATATAGCCAACATCTACTTATTATATCCAGGAGACTAATACACATTTTTTTCTCTAAGTATATATCCAGCTATGTGAAATCGATATCATATAACACTTCTAATGCCCATTATTTCTCGAGTACAGAATACATCACGTTCTAAGATCCTCCTAATATAACTTTAATTTGGAAAAAATAATAATCAAACTACTCTTTTCCGTACGAAAATATTGTACATACCTAGTGGACGTATATACCCAGCTATGTGAAGAAAGGTAGGCAAATATTGTACATACCCTGTCGATGTATAAACCGCCTATGTGAAAAAAATGTTTGAAAATATTGTGCATACCCGGTTGACCGTTGACACCCGACTATGTGAAAAAAATGCAGGAAAATGTTGTACATCCGATAATATACCCCAAGCAAAAAATATACCCAATGTGTTTGCGCAATTATATACCCGGCTGTGTGAAAGTTGCTTCAAAAATATTATACATACTCAGTCAAGGTATTAGATCCTCGTATGTTCAATAGTCATGTACTAATACCTATGTACATTAAATCTTGATTCTCTCTCCTATTAGCATGCATGAATCTGGCCATCCGATAGTATATCAACTAAATAAGAACATGAATTATGTTTTCCCAAACAAAGCTAATTGATTACCTGTTAATTACGCCTTCCATTTCAGCATCGCCATGCAAAAAAGAATTTGGCAGGTAATCACGTACTCTTCCTAACCGAGGTATGCATGCATAATCTTTTGGAATGTACTTCAATGCCGTAGAAGGGTATGCATATGACACTTAATTATAGAAAGTTCATTACAATGGCTCGAGGTATGCAAGGAAATTTTTAACTAATTTGTTAACGGGTGAAACCCGATAATCAATCTGCCCATCTGAACATTCAATCTAACGGCATCCAGACATAGGTGCCTGGGCATCTAGGTGTCCCAAACACCCGTATGTGTGTGTGTGTAGACACACACACATAAACACTATTCTGATCACGGGATCAGAATAATATTCTGATCACAACCTGAACTTCCTGAGTAACGCGCCTGGACTTTCGTCTGTGCGAGCCCGACCTTCGGGCTATCTTTGCAACTGTGGCTTCCCCCGCGATTTATTCTGGTTAGTCGTGTTCTATATGATGTTAGTGTAATCTAGAAACAATTTTTAGCAACCAAATGCCGGTTTTAAATAGGAATCTTGCTCGTTGGCGGATTCTGCACTCGGGTCGTGATGAAATTGTGTTTTTTGCAATTTTACTGCCTGAGTTGTTCGACCTGAACTTCCCCCTGTGTTAGGTTGAACTTCCGCCAACATTGCCCAAATGAGGCTTGCTATATACCGTTGGAAAGCTATGGCCACCAGTATCATGGCCCAAGTTAATTTTTTGATAAAATGGAAGCGATTTAAGAGCAGTTTTGAAAACCGTTTTTTCTTCATACAAAAAACGTGAATCGTATTTTCGATCGCATTTCTAAACTGTTTATCGGAATGAGGCAAATAATATGGCGTTGGAAAGCTGCTACAAAAACGCTTCTTCCACATATAGAAAGTTTTTCTCTAATTCCCTATGGTTAAAGCGTAATTTGGAAAATCATAAAATTTCGCAAACCGAACAGCCGAGTTGGTATTTTTGATGACATTTATAAACGGCTAATCCAATTGAGGCAAATGATATGGCATTGGAAAGCTTATGAAAATGCGCTACTTTTTCATGTTTAAAGTTTTTTCTAATTTTGGATGGTTTAAAAGTAATTTAGAAAACGGGCCAAGTTCCACCGAGTTCGTATTTTCAATCTATTTTTTTAACCGTGAGTCTGAATGCAGCAAATGATACGGCATTGGAAAGCTTGACGAAATGCGAAACTTTTTTGTATGTATTGTTTCTCCAAATTCCTGGCAGTTTTAAGTCAATTTTGAAAATGGCCGAAAACGTATTTGTGCCGTAATTTCTACGAACTTTATCGGAATGGGGCAAATAATATAGCGTTGAAAAGCTACAGAAAATGCAAAACTTTTTCTTGTTGATGGTTTTCTCTGATTCCTAGCCGTTTTCAAGTAAATTCGAAAACGGCGGGATCATTCATTCTGCCTCTAGCGCGAAACAGATTCTTCGAAAATGCACCGCGTGAAGAACCTGAACTTCTTGGCATGTCTACTTGAACTTCACTCTATTTTCGACGTGCTTTTTTTTCTCGTAGATCTCCATCCACTACTCGTAGTTCTCCATCCACTCCCCGTAATTCAGCGAGTGATATACCGATTGAAAGCTGCTGTAAACACGCAACTTTCCCGTGTTGATCATTTTTTAATACTCACGACGGTTTGAGAAGTTTTTCATCTGAAAAACATTCAGTGTAGTAGTTGAACTTCCTCCTGTTTTCACATTGAACTTCTGTGACGTATTTCCATTTGTAATTTTCTCATCCATTCATCAATGTTAAACAAATGATTTTCCTTTTATACAAACCCCTCTCACAATAATTTTTTTAACTTTCTCCGACCGAGGAGTTGAACTTACACAAATGATATTCCTACGGTTTTGAAGTAAATTAGAAAATGACGAGATCATAAATTCTGCCTTCATCGCGAATGGAAATGCACTGCGTAAAGTAGCTGAACATCTCATGCATGTTTGTTTGAACTTCACTCTGTTTTTGACGTGTCATTTTTTGGCCGTAACTCTCAAACCACTTACCGAAATTGAGAAATTGATGCACCGATGGAAAGTTTGTTGAAAACACACAACTTTTTCATGTTGATCAGTTTTTCACACTCGCGATGGTTCAAAAAAATAATGCATAAAAATGTGTTTTTAACGGTATACAGAAAAGTTTTAAACCATTCGTTGGAATATAGCATACAATATACCGTCAGAAAGCTTATGAATAGGAGCATCTTTTTCATGTAGACATACGTTACAAATTTTTGTCGTTTGAAAGCAGTTTTAAAAATGGCAAAAAGAACTTTGTTTTTGCCTGTTTTTACATGTAATTGAAGGTCGGACGTCTCGCACTAGAGATCTTGAACTTCACCGGGAGGAGCACGTGAACTTTTTGCAACAAAACTTTTAAGCTTTTTGTTTTATATTCTTATATTCCTATCTGAAATGCATTTTGTGTAGCAGTTGAACTTCCCGCCATTCTTCATCTTAAACTTCTGTCACGTATTTTTGTTCAACCTCTCTCACAAGAATTTTTGAACTTTCTCCGACCGAGCACTTGAACTTCTAGCAACCATTTTTTCCATTTATGAGTTGTTTTTAAAAGTGCAAAAAATGGTGTTGTGTTTTCTATTTTTTGAACAGGTAAATAATGGGTTTTAATAAACTCCGAACTTCTGTGTTATTTCAATTTGAACTTCAGCTTTTTATATTTTTTAGTAAAGAATTGTTTTTGATTTTTAAATAAACACCAAATTTGACTACCTTCTCAATATGAACTTCATCATTGATAATTTAACAAAAACGGATACCTATGAAAATCCTAGATTTTTTAATAAAGATCAACACATTGTAAACTTTTTTTAGTTGTTCCTTTTATTTTAATTTGAAGTTCTTCATTTTATTCTTTAGTAAAGAGAAAAAATCTGAGCTTTTTATACATGTCGAACTTCTGTGTTTTCTTAATTTGAACTTCTTAGTCTTATTCTTAGAAAAAAATATGTTTTCAAATAAGCATCAAACGAATTTTTTTAAATTGAACTTTCATACTTCTATTTTTCCAAGAAACCAAAATAATTTGTTTTTCCATATACATCGAACTACTCTGTTTTTTATTTTAAAATTCTCAATTTTTATTTGTTTATCACAAAGTAAAATTTGAGTTTTTAAATTCGCACTTCTTTGGTTCCTTAAACTGAACTTCTCAGGTTTTTTTGAAACGATGAAAATCAAATGATTGTTTTTTCTAAATTGAAAACCACATGCGCACACACACGACCACCGTCTTATAAAAGAAATGGGTGGCGACACACTGTGGGCTTCCTAAGTTTACTAAATTGGTTCCATTTATCTCAAAATGAGGTTCAATGGCGATTTTCCTTCTCTGTTAGTACTAGCAGGACTTCACAAATTCACCAAACATGCTAGTTACTAGAGAGAGAAACCACGCATGCACAGGGAGCAGTGTGTGCGTAGCACTACCGGTGTGACATTGTGGACCTCGACCTTACACAACTTTTTCTCTTTGCTTGTACATCTTGCATGCATTTGAGAACAAAACTGGGTTGCAAACACATGTTATTTCTTTTGCCCATATTTTCTGTGTGCTTCACAAGACAACGTCGTGTCCAACCGTGATGAAACCCAGATCAGGATAGAGATTCCTTGCTCTACTCTCACGCTCGACGGCAAGGGTGACCAAGAGCAGCATCTGCGCGAAGTTTCAGGGCCCGTCGTTGGCCGGCATCAACGACACACTGTGACGAAGGACACCGCAGGCACCCCATGAAGGTCGGGTATTGGGATGGTGCGGATCCACGTCGGTGGTGCGTAGTTGGCAAGATTCGTGGAGGAGCAGGGCTCCGGCGGATGTAGCTGACGGCAACTGCACCATTGGTATTTTTCTTCTGCAAACTTCTAGCGTTCTCATATTACTTGAACCTCTGAAATTATACTTATTGAACTTCATGTGGTTTGTGCAAAGAACTCGCCAGCATTTTTTTGTTTGTTGAATTTTGTTTTTAGTTTCCAAGGCTTTTTAAACATACAAACTTTAATGTGTTTTCAATGGATTTTGGATTACAATAAGCACCTATGGAGCATCCGCACTTGCACAACAAATTTGATTGTATGTGCTATTTTTGTGCACTTTAAAATACGTATAACACGGTGCCAAGATGCAGAAAAAGACCAAATCCAAACTGATCCCGTATACTGTTGTCGGGTGGTAGGTGCGACATATGCCAACGGATGGCTTATCATTGTGGGAGCCAGTAAGACATCGCCGGTGCCTGGAAACGGGATAAGGCGAAGACATGCACGCCGGCGGATCTTACCCAGCTTCGGGGCTCTCCGTGGAGATAACACCCCTACTGCTGCTCTGCGGGGTCTCCGCATGATCACTAGTTGGACAAGTATCTACACAATGCTCCTTGAGCTGTGCGATGGGAGGAGGAAGAAGGGCACGGCTAGCCTGCTTCTTCTCCTTGTGTGGTGTCTAGGACTAGCAGGGGGTCCAACCCTTTGCATGGGTGCCCCGGGGGGTTTATATAGGCCTACCCCCCGGGGGTACAATGGTAATCCGACTGGGCGCGGGGCCCAGCCATCTGTGACTGCGCTCGCCGGCTTCTGCGCCGGCTGCTGGGGCCCGCCGACTGGCGGGTCCCGCCGGCTGCCGGCCCCTTGGTCGACAGGCAGACCCCATTGTCCAGGGCCTGGTCGGCGGCTGGTTACTGTGGCTCCATCTTGGTGACGTGGGCTTCATCGTGGTAGGCGTGGCTACAGTGCCGCCGCCCGTCGGGCGATCACTGTAGCCTCACCGCGTCTTGTCTCCTTAATGGGGCGTCTCCTTCAAGGGAGGTGGCAGGCCGGCTGCGGGGAGCCGGCTCCGTCTTGGGCCGACTAGGGGGAGGCGTGGCCACCTTCGGGTGTCTCTCTGCCCGAAGGGGCCCACCGTCTGTGGGCCGCGCTGGCGGCCCGTCGTGGGTGATATCAGGGTCAACATGGCAACAATGCCGCGCCGGACGGGTCATGGCCACTCCGTACGGCGCACTGTGCCAGGCGTGCTCCGGGATTCGGGGGTGGCAGGCTTCACTGTAGCCACGCCCCGTCGCACCGCCGTTAGGTGGGTGCAAACTTTGAGGGCACGGTCTCGACCGCTTTATGGGAGCCGGCTTCTTGGAGTCGGCCTTCTCACGGCCGGCTTCTCGAAGTCGGCCCTCCCGTAGCTTTCTTCATGAGGGCTAAAGTCGGGCCGCCTTCCGAAAGCCGGCCTGGTTGACAGCCAGCAAGGGGAAGGCGGCCCCATGTCTTGGGTTCTTGAGAGCCGGACGGGCTCGTAATTTTTTCAGAAGGGCCAGGGGAAGCCGGCTAGGCTACCCATGGCTATTTACTCCGATAGTAGTCCCCGAAGCTGAGCGAGCTTCGAGGCTGATAAGGGGACGAGAAGCTTGGTCGGCTTCCTATCCTGCGGGGCCGGCTTTGCTTGTGCGTGCCGACTTCAGAGAGCTCTGGTTCTCGTAGGCAGGAACGCAGGCCACGTGGCGAGGGAATCCTGCCATCGCACGCGCGTGACAGGACGTCGCCGCAGGCCCGGGCCCGCCACTCGCAGGCCTCGGTCCGAGCGCGGATCTTCCGTGGCCCACATGGACCGCTCGCCTTCCCGCGGCAGTTTTATTTCGCCGTTAAGGCGTAATAAGCGCGGGACGTGGGGGAGTGGGCACGATCGATCCCCACGTTTCCCCACGCCACGCCTCCTCGGCTCCGCCACACGAGCCTATAAGTAGGGGGAGGAGGGGGAGCGGCAGAGGTTCGCACACTCTTTCTCGCTCCGCCCCTTCTCGCCCTCGTTTCTTCCTCTCGCTGCCGCCGCAACCTCCCGTCTCAGAGCCGCCGCACCTCCACATCGTATTGCTCCCATGGCGCTGTCGAGCTCGTGGGATGGCTCCAACGTTCACGAGGACCACGTTGAGTTCCTCCGGCAGACTCGGTGCCTGCCCGGCGCCAACCTCGTGCGGGTCCGCCTGGCGCCGGAGACGGAGATTTCGCCGGCACCGGAGGAGGGCGAGCGGGTCGTCTTCCGCTCACACTACATGCGCGGCTTCGGCCTTCCGGCGAGCGGATTTCTGCACTCCTTCCTCGAGTTCTACAACCTTCAGCTGCATCACCTCATGCCCAATGCGGTGATGCTACTGTCGGCCTTCGTCTCCCTCTGCGAAGGTTTCTTGGGACTGCTCCCCACGCTGGAGCTCTAGGGGGAGTTCTTCCAGAGCAAACTCGGCACCGTCGTCGCAGGCGTGCCCGCCCCCTGCGGGGCCTTCATCGCCATGAGGAGGGCGGGCGAGAACAACCCGTTCCCGCCCATCCCCCTGATCCAGTCGGTGAAGATCTGGCAGAAATCATATTTCTACGTGAAGAACATCGCCGAGCAAGGAGACCACGTCAATCTGCCGGCTTATGTAGCCGGCGCACCGGCTGGGAGGCAGCCTTCATGGAGTTTCCGGTCCCGGTCACTGTCTCAGGCCGGGAACGCCGCCGTCTCCCGGCTTCGGGTGATGATCCAGTCGGAAGGCCTGAGCGGGGCCGACTTGGTGGCCGCCTTCGTGGAGCGCCGGATATCTCCTCTCTAGAGTCGGACCCACATGATGTGTCAGATGAGCGGCCGCTTCAACCCAAGTCGGCTGAGCACCAGGGAGATGCCTCATGCGGAGGTATCATACATGGTAAACTACATCTCCAATTGCAAGCTCGCCGAAGACTGGCGATACGGCAAGGCGCCGTATTCTCGCGCCAACCCTCTGCCCGTGGTAAGCCTTCTTTTTTTTCTTACTTTCATTGGTAGCCGGCTTTTTGATGGTCGGCTTCTAATCAGTCGGTTCTTCTTAGCAGAACCCCCTTCTCCCGCCGACGACCGAGACAGCGGGGCTAGAACGCCAATATGCCCCTGACCGCACGGCGGACGATGTCGACGATCCAGACTTGGGGGCGGCCGCCATGGAAGACGTCGTCGTGGGGGACGACGCCGAGCCTGGGGGCTCAAGGCTCACCGTGAGCTTCGAGGACTGGCCGGATGATGCTGAAGCCGAAGTCGCCCCGCGTCGCCAGCCGGCGGCCGACCATCAGGGCGCGGGCTCGTCCATCGCGCCGGCTGCCGGTGGTGGTGCACAGAAGCACCGGGCCGCTTCAGGCCTCTTCGGCAGTCGACCGAAGAAGTCCAAAGCCTCCACCGCGGCGACCAAGCGAGACGAAGCGGCTGCGAAAGCGGCCCGCTTCCGCAAGGCGGTGAAGCAGCCTCAGGCGGTCTCAGCGTAAGTCGTCAATTGCCTTGTTGCATAGTCTTCATCATTCTTTTCTTGTTCGAGCATTCTTCTTAGCTTCTTCCGCTTCGTGGACAGGGCGCCGCTTTCCCTTGAGCGTGGTCTGGGCGGCTCCGTAGTTGGGCCGACTGGAGGTTCTTCAAGCTCCCGCCGCGTGGACCCCCGCGCCGACCTCAGGGAGGCCACAGAGCGGTACGCCCGTGAAGCCCGGGAGGAGCGCGAGGCGGCGGAGAAAGCGGCCGCCCAGGCGGCGAGGGAGCAGGCCGACGCGGCAGCCAAGGCCCAGGCGGAGGCGGCGACCGCGGAGACGGAGGCGGAGGGTTCGCGCAGCCAGCCTCCGCTGCTCGCCATTCCCCTCCGAGTCATGGCCCCCGACACCCCACTGCCCTTGGCAGAGGAGATCGCCCAAGACCCGCCGCTGATGGAGAGGGGGGAGGACCCCGTGGCCTTTGCGAGGAGAGCGCCGCCAGCAGCGCCAACCGAAGCGGACCAAGGCGGCCAATCATCAGCGGCGCCGGAGGAGCCGACCGGGGGTGAGCCGGAGGACAGAGCCGGCCTCGAGATGCAGCCGGTGACAGGCCGGTGCGCAGGGGGAGGCGCCGCTCCGCCGGAGTTGCGCCGAGTCGCGGGCGTAGGCCAGTCGGTGGAAGATCTAGAGGCGACCAGCACTGCCACGTCCGAGTGGACTCCCAGCGGGGGGACTGGCGAGCTGATTGTGGCGGCTCAAGGGGTCCGGAGCCGGCTGCAAGCTTAGGCCGCCCTGCTGCAACAGTTCACCCAGGAGTTCCTGTCGACGCGAGCCGCCATCCGGGTAAGTCCTTCATTCTTGGCCGCTTTGCTCTCTTGATTTCTTCCGTGGGGGCGCGTCAGCGCACCCACTGGGTGTAGTCCCCGAGATTCGGGCCGACTGCTGCGCAGTCGGGTCGGATCTTTCTTGACGGCTACCTTACTTTTGCCTCTTGTCTGAACTTCCAGGAATATCACAACTCCCGTGCTGCCGCCTTCAACTCCCAGGCTCGGGAGTTGAGCCGGAGGACCGACGACCTGGCCGACAGCCGAAGTAAGTACTCGATCTTGTCTTTCTCCTGTGGGGGCACGTCAGCGCACCCACTGGGTGTAGTCCTCGAGATTCAGGCCGATTGCTGAGCAGTCGGGTCGGATCTTTCTTGACGACTCTTTCCTTATTGGTTTTTCTTTTTCTTTGTCTTCAGGGGCCAACGCTGACTTGAGGAAGGAGCTCGGCGAAGCAAAGGCCGCCCTTCATACCAAGGATGCCGAGTACGCTACCTTGGTCCAGGAGCGTGATCGCTTAGCCAAGAAGCTGGCCGACCAAGAGAAGAGCCACAAGGCGGCCCTGCAGAAGGCGCAGGATAGCAAGGCCGCCCTGAAGGCAGAGTTTGAGACCGAGGCGGCGAGCTGGGCTGAGACCCGGCGAGCACTGGATGAAGGCTTCGACCGGATCGAGGACTTGATCGACGGTAAGCCACCTTCCTCGCCCCTCTCCTGCCCCTTGCCGCCTGGGTTTTTGGCTTAACTTGTGCTGCTGCTTATTATTATTTTTTTGTGCAGACTACTTCCCCGGCTACTCCGCCTTCGCCGTCCAAAGCATCGAGGCCCATCGCGAGGCGTGCCGTCAGGCGGGGGGCAACATTGCGCCGGATGCGAACCGGACGCTTGAGGAGCAGCTCTTGGCTGTCCAGGCGCGGTTGCAGCCGGCTCATCGGATGCTTCGCCGGCTCCAACGTGCCGGGGTGCAAGTGTTGGCCGCCCTCTGGCCCGGCGAGACGATCCCCCGCACCCCAAGCCGAACTGCCGACTGGCTGGAGGTCGCGGTCGGTCGTTTTGAGGCTTGGAAGGCGTCGGCGGCCCGCCTCGGAGCCGGGCGGGCGTTGGAGTTCGTTCGGGCTTGGTACCCAGGGCTGAGCCTGGACCAGCTACGCACTTGGTGGATGGAGGCCGACGCGGAGCTGGAGGAGGTGAGGCCGGCTATCGCCCAGTGGGCTTCGACGATCGCCGAGTGCACCGACATCAACGTTTTCGCACCCGAAATCGATGATGACGGTGTTGCCCAGCCGGAGGAGTGGTTCGGGCTGAACCCGGCGATGGGCGAGGACTCGGCAGAGGAGATCGCCTCCAGCGACGAGGGCGAGGATGACGAAGAGGAGGACGGCGAAGACGTCGAGCCGGCTGGTGGAACAACCGGCCGACCCCAGGCCGACCGTGCCTCCAGCAACGAGGCGCGTGGAAGCGCCCCCTCTGCGGGAGGCGGTGACCAAGCCGAAGTTCGCCAGCCGGCCGCTCCTTCAGCCAGCACAACCGTCTCCACCAACCAGCCCAGCTCGTCGGTCGCTCCGCCAGCTTGACCTGCCGTCTTTACTTTTCCTGCTTGTTGTCTTTTGAACAATCTTCATTAAGTTTTCGCAGTTCCACCCACTGGGGGTGTATCCAAACTATGTTGAATGCTGGCCTCTCGGAGGTCTTTTATGTAAATATTGTTATGTGCATGTTTGGTTTCCATTCGCGTATGCTTTTTATCCTTAGGCCTTTTCCTTTGCCGCCTTCCCTCTTTGGGGAGGCAAGTACTTGAGCTTTCTTGGATTGAAGTGAAGTGAATGGAAACCAGCCGGCCGGCTACTCTGGTAGCCAGTCGGCGGTGGGAGAAAAACCGGCTTTTGTTATATTAGTCAGTTAGTCCCTTAGCCATTTTTCATGTGGGCGCCCGTTCCTGCCTTTAACTCTTGCCAGCCGGACAGCCGGTTCTTCGAACTGCGACTTTTGGCAAGAGAAAGCTTGGGAGCCGACACACTACTTGTCTGACTGCGGGTAGGACTTCTAATATAACTCCAGTCGGCCAGTCCCCGAGCCGACTAGTCGAACCCGGTGCCGGACGGAACAAGTAAATGAAATGACAAGGTCATAATCATGATACTTTTCACTCATAGATAAAAGATGGCAGTCCCCGAGCCCTCCTTGGGGGGCCTATTTTCTCGTACTTAATACAAAAGTTAGCGTGATACATACTGCATTTCAACTGTAAAATCTTCGAAGGAGGTTGGCGTTCCATGGTCGTTCCGACTCCTTGCCGGAGTCGTCTCTCTTTCGTGCCTTCGGCTTCTGTGCGTCGATCAGGTAGTAGGAGTCATTGCCTAGAGCTTTGCTGATGACGAAGGGGCCTTCCCAAGGGGCCGAGAGCTTGTGCTGGCCGACTGTTTGCTGGATCAGCCGGAGCACAAGATCGCCCTCTTGGAAAGATCTTGGCCTGACCTTCCGGCTGTGGTAGCGGCGCAAACCCTGTTGGTAGATGGCAGACCGGCTAAGGGCTAACAGCCGGCTTTCTTCCAGCAGGTCGACGCCGTCTTCTCGTGCTTCCTTGGCCTCCGCTTCCGTGTACATGGTTACTCGAGGCGAGTCGAACTCGATGTCAGTTGGGATGACCGCCTCGGCACCATACACAAGGAAGAAAGGGGTGAAGCCGGTTGACTTGTTTGGTGTAGTGCGCAGACTCCAGAGGACAGCCGGCAGCTCATCGAGCCAACAGCCGGCTGAGCGCTCCAGAGGTATGACCAGTCGGGGCTTGATGCCGGAGAGGATGAGGCCGTTGGCTCGCTCGACCTGGCCGTTTGACTGCGGGTGGGCGACGGATGCTAAGTCCAGCCGGATACCTTCGGCTGCGCAAAAACATGCCAAGGCTCCTTTGGCAAAATTCATGCCATTGTCGGTGATGATGCTGTGTGGCACGCCGTACCGAGTTGTTATGTCTGTGATGAACGTCACAGCAGTCGGCCCATTCAGCTTCTTGATCGCTTTGCCTCAATCCACTTGGTGAATTTGTCCACGGCGACGAGCAAATGCGTCATGCCGCCACGCGCCGTCTTGAATGGGCCCACCATGTCCAGTCCCCAAACGGCGAAGGGCCAAGTGAGGGGAATGGTCTTGAGTGCCGAAGCCGGCATGTGTTGCTTGGAGCTGAAGAGTTGGCACCCTTTGCAATATTTAACTAATTCTTTGGCATCATCCAAAGCAGTCGGCCAGAAGAAACCATGGTGGAAAGCTTTGGCAACGAGTGATCTTGAAGCCGCATGGTGGCCGCATTCTCCTTGGTGAATGTCTCTGAGGATTGCAATGCCCTTCTCTTGCTCGACGCACCGTTGGAGGATTCCAGTGACACTGCGCTTGACTAGTTCTCTGTTGACGATTGTGTATGCTCTGGCTCGACGTTGGACTTGTCTTGCTTCTGTTTTGTCAGCCGGCGGATCTTGGTTTACTAGGAAGTTGAGGATGGACTGAGCCCATGACGGAGCCGCGACTTCTTCTACCGCCAATGTGGCTACTGCCACCAGGGTGGGCGGGCTGGGTGGTGAGATGCTGGAGTCGGCCGCCAGCTGTTGTGCTGGTGCAGTCCCCAGGCCGGCTACCGCAGTCCCCGAGCCGGTTGCCGAAGTCCCCGGGCCGGCTATGGGAGTCTTGGGGTCACCTTCTTGGTTCTTCGAGCCGGACCCGGCCGCATCGGGGACAGGCGGCACGAAGATGGAGTCGGACTCTGGAGACGGCTTGATAGATGGCTTGAGGAGGTGTTGTAGAGCGACGCCGGTTGGTATTGCTTGCCGAGTAGAGCCTATTCGAGCCAGGGCATCGGCTGGCTCGTTGTCGGTTCGTGGTACGTGGAGGAACTCGCATCCTTCAAAGTATCCGCTGAGTTGTTGGACCAGGAAGCGGTAGCTCGCCATATTTGCGTCCTTGGCGTCCCAGTCGCCAGATGATTGCTGAACCACCAGGTCCGAGTCGCCATAACATAGGATCCAGCGAATGCCGAGTTCTTTGGCAAGCCGGAGCCCATGTATGAGCGCCTCGTACTCGGCCACATTGTTGGAGGCGGCAAAGTGGATCTGTAGCGTGTATCTGAGCTTGTCGCCTTTGGGAGAGGTAAGGACGACGCCGGCTCCCAAGCCGGTGCGCATCTTGGACCCGTCGAAGTGCATGCGCCAATGGGTGGAGTCAGGAGCCGGCGGCAGGTACTGGGTCTCGGCCCAGTCGACGAGGAAGTCGGCCAGTGCTTGGGACTTGAGGGAGGTGCGGGGCTGGTAGAAGATTGTGTAGGGGGGCAGCTCGATGGCCCATTTCGTCACCCGACCGGATGCGTCCCGGCTGCCTATGATCTCGGCCAGCGGGGCGGTGCATACGACCGTGACGGGATGCTCTTGAAAGTAAGGCTTCAGCTTCTTGGCGGTGAAGTACACGCCGTAACACATCTTCTGGTAGTGCGGGTAGTTCTGCTTTGAGGCGGACAGCACCTCGCTCAAATAATACACCGGCCTCTAGACCGGCTGGGCTCGGCCTTCTTCTGGGCGTTGGACTATGATGACGGTGCTGACCACCCGGCTAGTTGCGGCGATGTAGAGGAGCATGGGCTCTTTCTCAGTTGGCGCCGCCAGAACGGGCGGCGTGGCCAGCATCTTCTTCAGCTCGTGAAAAGCTTGGTCAGCCTGGTCGTTCCACTCGAAGTGAGTGCTCTTCTTCATGAGACGGTAGAGGGGGAGAGCTTTCTCTCCGAGCCAGCTGATGAAGCGGTTCAAGGAGGCCAAGCACCCGGTGAACTTTTGAATGTCTCGAAGCTTGGTGGGGATCGCCATTCTCTCGATGGCCTTGACCTTCACCGGGTTGCATTCGATGCCGCGTTCGAAGACGAGGAAGCCTAGGAGCTGGCCGGCTGGCACTCCGAACACGCATTTCTCGGGGTTGAGCTTGATTTGGAACCGGCGTAGGTTCTCAAACGTTTCCTTGAGGTCTCCCAGCAAGGTGCCGCGCTTCTCCGTCTTCACCACGATGTCGTCCATGTAAACGTGAGCGTTTCTGTCGAGTTGCTCGAGGAGGCACTTCTGCATGCAACGCTGAAAAGTGGCACCGGCGTTTCTCAAGCCGAATGTCATAGTCAGGTAGCAGAAGGCTCTAAATGGCGTGATGAAGGCGGTCTTCAGGCGGTCGTCCAGATCCAGCTTTATCTGGTGATATCCTGAGTAAGCATCCAAGAAGCTCAACAGCTCGCATCCGGCCGTGGAGTCTATCGCTTGGTCAATCCTTGGCAGGGCAAAGGGATCTTTGGGGCAGGCCTTGTTGAGGCTTGTGTAGTCTATGCACATGCGCCACTTGTTGTTCTTCTTTAGCACGAGGACCGGGTTGGCGAGCCACTCTCGAAAGAAAACTTCCATAATGAAGTCGGCTGCCAGAAGCCGGGCTATCTCCTCACCTACAATCCTGCGTTTCTCCTCCGACAGTCGGCGAAGGGGTTGTTTGACTGGCTTTGCGTCTTCTCGGACGTGTAGTTTGTGCTCGGCGAATTTCCTCGGAACACCCGGCATGTCCTTGGGGGACCATGCGAAGATGTCCCGATTCTCAAGGAGGAAATCGGCGAGCTCGCCTTCCTATTTGCTGTTCAGGTTCGCCCCGATGACGGCAAACCTCTCTGGGTGCTCGGGGTCAAGAGGTATCTTCTTCGTCTCCTTGGCCGGCTGGAAAGATCCTTGAGCATCATGCTCCTTGGGGTCGGGGGACACGGCCGACTGCTTGCCGGCTATGGCCACGACTCGGTCCAACATCTTCTTTTCTTCGGCAATCACAAGGGACTCGGCCAGCCGGCTGCTGGCTGTCGCGCACTCAGAGGACTTCTTGTAATCGCCGGCTACGGTGATGACACCTTTGGTGCTTGGTATCTTCATCTTGAGGTATGCATAGTGGGGAGCTGCCATGAATATGGCCAAGGCAGGTTGGCCAAGCAGTGCATGGTAAGGGCTTTCCAAGTCCACCACTTCAAACCAGATCGCTTCCCGGTGGAAATGCTCCTTGTCCCCAAAAAGTACATCAATCTTGATCTTGCCAATGGGGGCGCAGGACAGGCCGGGTACGATGCCATGAAACACTGTCCGAGTAGGCACGAGCTGCTTCGTCTTGACGTTTAGCTTCTCCAGGGTGTCACGGTACAGGAGGTTGATGCTGCTCCCGCCGTCTATCAACACACGGGAGAAGCGGGCGGCGCGTCTGTCCGTTGCAAGGGTGGCTTCCAGGACCAAGGCATAAGAGCCGGGAGACGGCATCACCTCTGGATGGTCGGCCCGGCTCCAGCTGATGGGCTTTTTTGACCAATGCATGTGTCCGGCGGGGTTGGCAGCGACCACGCTGACTTCCTGGTGCTCTCGGCGTTTGCTGCGCCGGTCTTCGGGCTAGCTTGTAAAGACGATGTAGGTTGCTTGCTCGTCGGGGAATTCGTCGTGCACGGCTCCGACTGCAGGCCGAGCGGCCGGAAGCGGCGGGGCTGGAGGCGGCGGGCCGGCAGGCGGAGGCGGCACGAGCCCCTCGCCTTTAGAGATTCGGGTGAGCCAATGACACTTCTGGGTTGTGTGATTGGACGGTTTTGCGCCGTTGTGGAACTTGCAGGGGGTGTCGAGAGTTTGCTCGTAGGAGAAGGTCGGCTGCCAAGCCGGCCTGCCGCCCTTGGGCTTCTTGGGCGCGGGTCGCCCTTCAGGCGGCACGTCTTCAACTGTGGCCACCTGCCGATTGGCGGGAGGCGGCGCGGGGCCCTTGCGCTTGTGGTCGTTCGAGTGTGGGCGTCGGCCGGAATCCCCAGCCGGCGTCTTGGGTGCCGGGTTGAGTACTTTTTCGGACGCGTCTACCCGAAGCTCGGTCTTCATCGAGGAGTCGGCGGTGGCGTACTTGTCCGCTATGTCCAGAAGCTCGTCGAGGGTAGTCGGCTCGTCGCAGAGGAGCTTGTGCTTGAGGAGGGTGCCTTCTCGGCATCCGGCTGTGAAGTATTCTATGGCTTGCACCTCGTGCACCCCTTCGCAAGAGTTGCGGAGCTCGGCCCAACGCGTGAGGTAGTCGCGAGTGGACTCGGCGGGGCCTTGTACGCACAAGGACAGCTGTCTGGGCTTGGGAGCCCGCTTGTAGGTGCTGGTGAAGTTGCGGATGAAAGCTTCGGTGAAATCTAGCCAGCTGTTGATGCTGCGCGGCTTGAGGCTGTTAAGCCAAGTTCGCGCCGTGCCTTGCAGCATGAGGGGCACGTACTTCACGGCAACGCGCCGGTTGCCGTTGGCTATGCTAACCGCCGTGGAGTAGTCGATCAACCAATCTTCCGGCTTCACAGAGCCGTTGTACTTGGGCGTGTCTCTTGGGAGCGAGAACCCTTTGGGGAAGGGCTCGTCACGGATGCGGGGGCCGAAACAAGGCGGGCCAACATCGTCTTCTTCTTCCAGCGCCAGGGATCGCGCCAGGCGGTCGATCCCGATGACGGGCGTCGTTCTCGCCGACTCCTTCGCGACGACCTAGCCGGCCGCTGAGAGTCGGGTGCGCCACTGGCGGCGGGGCGGGATATCTCTCTCCACGGGGTGGAGGCGGAGGCGGGTTGCCCCGCCATTCCATGGCTCGGGGACGGCCGTCCGCGTCTCGCTCGATGGAGATTCGGGTCTGGCTGCGGCTGGCAGCCGGCTCTTTCTCGCGCCACGCGCGGGTGTTGCTCGTAGTCGGTGTCCGGGATGTCACGTCGTGATCTCGGCGTGGGGGAGGGCTTTCCGCGCGGGCGTCGGCTTCATGTCGCTGCGCGACTGCGTCAATCAGTTGCTGGATGCGCCGGGTCATGTGGGGGAGGTCTTCGGCCTCCAAGCCGTCCAACTCGTCTACGGCCGCCTGGGCGGCACGCAAGTTCTCGAGTGGAGTGGCATAGACCGGGCGGTCAACTCCCAGCGTGTCGGCAATGACGGCGCCGCGTTTCTTGACAAGGCCGGCCCGGCTTGGCCCGCCTAGGGCCGGCGTGCCGAAGGCGGCGCGGTCAGCTTCGCGCTGGTAGGCCTCAGTGAGGTGTCTCACGAAAGCCAGCCTCCGGCCCTCTGCGAGGAGGGCGAGGCGGCGTGCCTCCAGTGCTTCGTCGTCGGCATTAGCCGGGAGGGGGTGGACAAGTCGTGGGCCGCCGCGTGCGGGGCGTCATGGGCGCTCTCGTCGGCCGGGCCGCCGTGGCCGACAACCATCACTTCGGTGGTGACAGCATCGCAGCCACCGGCTCGGGGAAGCGGGTCGGTGTAGATCGTGACGTTGGTGGGGAAGGTGTCGTAGGAGGCCATGTCGGAGTCGGCTCGCATCGGATCGGTGGAGCCAACCGACTCCAGATCCACAGCAGGCTCGCTGGAGACATGGAGCTGGCCGAGGAGGTTGGCGAGGTGGTCGGTGCCCGCATCGAAGGCGAGCTCGTCGGAGGTGAGGGTCTTGTCGAGGAGATCAGCGAGGCTGCTCGCTGCGCAGGCGTTAGTGACGCCTTGCAGCGCGTCGTGGCAAGCGCCGTCGGGCGTGCCGGGCTGGCTACGCTCGCAGGGGAGGAAGAAGGTTCCCGTCAGAACAGGTCTCCGGACGACGGTGCACCTGGCCCCACGGTGGGCGCCAAATGTCGGGTGGTAGGTGCGACATATGCCAACGGATGGCTTATCATTGTGGGAGCCAGTAAGACATCGCTGGTGCCTGGAAACAAGATAAGGAGAAGACATGCACGCCGGTGGATCTTACCCAGCTTCGGGGCTCTCCGTGGACATAACACCCCTACTGCTGCTCTGCGGGGTCTCCGCATGATCACTAGTTGGACAAGTAGCTACACAATGCTCCTTGAGCTGTTCGGTGGGAGGAGGAAGAAGGGCACGGCTAGCCTGCTTCTTCTCCTTGTGTGGTGTCTAGGACTAGTAGGGGGTCCAACCCTTTGCATGGGTGCCCCGGGGGGTTTATATAGGCCTACCCCCCGGGGGTACAATGGTAATCCGACTGGGCGCGGGGCCCAGCCGTCTGTGACTGCGCTCGCCGGCTTCTGCGCCGGCTGCTGGGGCCCGCCGACTGGCGGGTCCCGCCGGCTGCCGGCCCCTTGGTCGACAGGTAGACCCCACTGTCCACGGCCTGGTCGGCGGCTGGTTACTGTGGCTCCATCTTGGTGACGTGGGCTTCATCGTGGTAGGCGTGGCTACAATGCCGCCGCCCGTCGGGCGATCACTGTAGCCTCACCGCGTCTTGTCTCCTTAATGGGGCGTCTCCTTCGAGGGAGGTGGCAGGCCGGCTGCGGGGAGCCGGCTCCGTCTTGGGCCGACTGGGGGGAGGCATGGCCACCTTCGGGTGTCTCTCTGCCCGAAGGGGCCCACCGTCTGTGGGCCGCGTTGGCGGCCCGTCGTGGGTGATATCAGGGTCAACATGGCAACAGTGCCGCACCGGACGGGTCATGGCCACTCCGTACGGCGCACTGTGCCAGGCGTGCTCCGGGATTCGGGGGTGGCAGGCTTCACTGTAGCCACACCCCGTCGCACCGCCGTTAGGTGGGTGCAAACTTTGAGGGCACGGTCTCGACCGCTTTATGGGAGCCGGCTTCTTGGAGTCGGCCTTCTCACGGCCGACTTCTCGAAGTCGGCCCTCCCGTAGCTTTCTTCATGAGGGCTAAAGTCAGGTCGCCTTCCGAAAGCCGGCCTGGTTGACAGCCAGCAAGGGGAAGGCGGCCCCATGTCTTGGGTTCTTGAGAGCCGGACGGGCTCGTAATTTTTTTAGAAGGGCCAGGGGAAGCCGGCTAGGCTACCCATGGCTATTTACTCTGACAACTGTACCAAGCTGAACCTCAAGTATGGCCAAACATCAAGACCAGAAGACGGGAACCTAAAGCATTATACCACTACTGAACCTATACGGCCAACTAGCATTAGTATTTTTGAACTGCCCATGATGGAGCACCTGGCCGTCAACAGCATCACGGGCTGTGCATACGGCAGCACAGCTTGGCACTGCTCCCTCGGCCCAGCTGCATAGCAGCTGCAGGTGACCTCGAGCATGTCCATGGGTGGTGGTGGCCTTGAGCACGGCTGGAGCCAAGTCGTCTGCAGAGGAGCCCGCCATGGCCGTGGGACACCATGAAGCCATCTCGTCTGCAGAGGAGCTGGACGGTGGCCTACTCTGAATCCATTCTTTTCAGACAACGAAGACCATGTCATTTTTTTCCTGCTAATCCACACTCCCATGGTAATCCAAGGTGAAGTTCAGGTTTAGATGCCCCGATGGACCGAACGAACTCCTGCAGATTTTTTCGCTGCAGAAAGTGTTGTCATCCTCACTCGTGCGACAGTGATATGCCAGATGAATCCACCTACAAGATGGAATGGGAGGTAGAAGGTCACCGTGGATGTGCAGTGCTTGGGGAGAAAACGCGAGGAAGGAGGTTGCTGGCTGTCTGTGGGTCATGCCAGCAGCGGTGGTCGATAGCGCACCTACCAGATCCGGCTGGACCTGGGCGTGCAGCTCCACTCCTCCGCCTCCACCCAGACGCGTGCGCGGCTCCACTCCTCCGCCTCCACCCAGACGCGCGTGCGGCTCCACTCCTCCACGGCTCCACCGTCAAGCGAGTAGATCAGGAAGGAGCTCCTCTGCTTAGTTGAGGATGCTCGGAGGTGGGGACAACACCGCTGCCCGCCTGGAACAATGACGGTGACGCAGCTACTTGAGGCGATGGCCAGATCTTCTTTCCATGGAGAGGCATGGTGACGACGTCCTAGGGACCTCAGCGGCAGTAGGAAACGGGGAGCACGGGCAGGTGGACCTCGGCGGCGGCGCCTGGTGGAGGTTCGCACAGGGGTGGTATTCATGAGGGGGTGCGGGGAGGCAGGTGCGACGCGCTGGGAAGGCGGCCAGCGGCACGCTAGGCAACGGTGGGGATGGCGGCCGGCGGTGTGCTAGGTGGTTGCGGTGAGGGAGGCGATTGGATCCGGGGATAGGATGGGTGGGGCTTTTTCCTTTTTTTCCTACGAACTAGTTCGGGTACATCCGCATCGCCCTATATAGAGTGTTGTGGTCAGAATAACTATTCTGATCCCAGAATCAGAATAGTGTTGCTCTCTCTCTATATATATATGTGTATATATATAGTGGCACTATTCTGATCCTGGGATTAGAATAGTTATTTGGATCACGGTCAGCTCTATATAGAGAGCGATCGGATATTCCCGAACTTACAAAACCAACAACTAAAAAAACACTCACACACTAGGCCACGAACTGCCCACTCTCCCACCCGACCCCCCTTCCCCCCGATGCCCTGCCGCCGCAGCGACCTCCCAGATCCTGCGCTTAATCAGCCCCTCTGAGAGAACGTTTTCCAGTGATTCTTTCTGCGAGCTTCTCACACTTCTTCCCGGTGATTTCTTCACCCTCAAGCAAACCACACCCTCCATTTGCATGATTACAATGCAATGACATGGTTTATTTATTTGAACTTGTTTAAAATATTGCTTTAGCTATGTATGATTTGTTCATGGCATTTCTCGGAGTATTGTTTTGATCTTGATGTTTGAGGGAGTCCTGGATTAGGGGGTGTCCGGATGACCGGACTATACCTTCAGCCGGACTCCTGGACTATGAAGATACAAGATTGAAGACTTCGTCCTGTGTCCGGAAGGGACTTTCCTTGGCGTGGAAGGCAAGCTTGGCGATACGGATATGTAGATCTCCTACCATTGTAACCGACTTTGTAACCCTAACCCTCTCCGGTGTCTATATAAACCGGAGGGTTTTAGTCCATAGGACAACATACAGAACAACAATCATACCATAGGCTAGCTTCTAGGGTTTAGCCTCTCCGATCTCGTGGTAGATCTACTCTTGTACTACCCATATCATCAATATTAATCAAGCAGGACGTAGGGTTTTACCTCCATCAAGAGGGCCCGAACCTGGGTAAAACTTCGTGTCCCTTGCCTCCTGTTACCATCCGGCCTAGATGCACAGTTCGGGACCCCCTACCCAAGATCCGCCGGTTTTGACACCAACATTGGTGCTTTAATTGAGAGTTCCTCTGTGTCGTCGCCATCAGGAAGGATGCCTCGCACCGTCTTTAAAGATGGCACCATCGCTAAGGGAGCTTTGGCTGTCAGCCAAACCCTCCGGCTAGGTGGTTTTCTTATGACCGCCTGTTCAGCTTCTGCGCCGACGATGACCTCTCGAGCCATCGAAAACAATCTTCATGTCAGCTCGGAACTTGTCGAGTAGTTAGATCCAATGGAGCTCTCCTCCATAAACGAGCTCTTGGATCACATCGTCGCCCTGGGAGTCGCTGCGGATTACGACCAGATTGGGCCTAACCCCGATCTGAGAGAGATTAACTCTCCCCAAGTCACCCATCACGTTGCCGTGGTAGAGGGACAGTGCGGCGACCCTTCATCTATCTTAAGGACTAGCTATGTCCGGATTCCCGATCCCTCCAAGCCGGATACCCGTGGAGGGGAGGATATCACTCAAGACCTGAACTTAGAGTCAGGCGACGGGCTGGATTCATTGGACAACATCCAGGAATCCAAATTTTTGAGTTTGGAAATTCCTCGGCCTCTGAGCCTCAGATTGGATGAGGCTTCGGATTTAATTCCACCCACCCACCCGAACATAAGCGATCTATCCCAAATCAGGCAAGAGCTCGACGAAAAAGTACATCATTACTGGGCCAGATTCCTCCTAGTTAGGAACAGGATAAGGGACTGCCGCGAGGAAGACGCAATCTCAATCTTCTGCAATAATTGCACGGACAGGGGAATCCTCAACGCCATAAGTCGCCATGATATTACACGCTTCGCTGACTTGGCGTCCATTGTACGAAAGTACTGTGCGATGGAAAGCGCCTGGAAAACCAAAATAAAATTTTGGGACGATCCAGCCCATTCTGCTTCAACACAATGCCCTTCGGGCTCAAAAACGCCGGCGCAACATATCAGCGCATGATTCAGACATGTCTGGCAAATCAGATCGGCAAAACAGTGGAGGCATATGTAGATGATGTGGTCGTCAAAACAAGACATGTCGAATCTCTAGTAGACGACTTGAGGCTCACATTTGATAACCTCCAAACATACGACATCAAGCTCAACCCGGAAAAATGCGTTTTCGGCGTCCCAGCCGGAAAGCTCTTGGGCTTCATTGTATCCGGTAGAGGAATTGAAGCAAATCCAGCCAAGATCCGAGCTCTGTCACAATTGGATATCCCAAAGGACCTCAAACAAATACAAAAGTTAACCGGATGCGTGGCGGCTCTAAGTCGCTTTATCTCCCGCTTGGGAGAAAAGGCCCTACCCCTTTACCGCCTCCTTCGGCGCACCGAACACTTCGAATGGACGGATGCAGCCACGGCCGGACTCGACGAAATAAAAGCCATATTGGCAACAAACCCAGTCCTGGCCGCGCCAAACATTGGCGAACCAATGCTATTGTACATTGCAGCAACACATCAGGTTGTAAGCGCAGTGCTCATCGTCGAACGAGAAACGGACGGACACAAATTCCCCCTTCAAAAGCCGGTCTATTATGTGTTCACGGTCCTCACTCCGTGCAAATCACAGTACCTGCATTATCAAAAGATTGCTTACGCGGTATTCATGGCATCCCGAAAGCTACGACACTACTTTCAAGAGTGTTCAATAACAGTAGCCTCGGAAGTACCACTTAACGATATTATAAACAACCGTGACGCAACGGGCCGGATTGCAAAATGGGTCATTGAGCTCCTCCCGTTCGACATAACTTATAAGCCACGGCGAGCCATCAAGTCGCAAGTTTTGGTCGATTTTGTCGCAGAATGGACGGAGGCCGAACTCCCTAAAGAGTACGGCACATATTCAAATTGGATCATGCATTTCGACGGCTCCAAGATGTTGGCTGGACTAGGGGCTGGCGTCGTTTTGACGTCCCCCACAGGAGACACAGTTCAATATGTACTCCAGATTATGTACACAAACTCCAACAATGCAGCCGAATACGAGGCCCTTTTACATGGTCTCCGGATGGCAGTATCCATGGGCATTCAACGCCTAGAGGTGCGCGGGGACTCGAACCTCGCAATATCCCAAATAAATGGAGACTTCGATGCCAAGGATCCAAAAATGGCAGCTTACCGCAACGCCGTCCTAAAAATGTCAGCTTGGTTCGAAGGGCTTGAATTTCACCATATAGCCCGGGAAAATAATCAGGCGGCAGATGTCCTGGCACGCATCGGCGCAAAACGCGATGTAGTCCCCCCCAACATCTTCTTGGAAAGGCTGTTCAAGCCATCCGTAGTATGGGAAGGGGAGCCGAACAATAACAGCCCGGACCCAACCGCACTGCCCGACATCGAACATTCTGACACAATCGGAGGCTCTGCCAATGAAACAACACCTTCAGCCCACGTAATAATGGCCGTCATTGCCCCGTGGACAGAACCATTCCTCGCCTACCTTACTAGGCAGGGACTCCCCGAGGACCAAAACGAGGCACGTTGCATAGTGCGGCGATCCAAAGCCTACAAAGTCCAGGACGGAGAGCTTTATAAGAAAAGCACTACCGGAGTCCTTCAAAGGTGCATATCCGAAGAGCAAGGACGGAACCTCCTGGCTGAAATTCATGCCGGACTCGGCGGTCATCACGCTGCAGCTCGATCCCTTGTAAGCAAGGCCTTCCGTATAGGCTTTTATTGGCCGATGGCGCGGGCAGACGCCCAAGACTTAGTCCAATGATGCGTCGGTTGCCAGCTCTTTGCAAACCAAAGCCATATGCCACCCACCGCCCTCCAAACTATCCCCATCACTTGGCCCTTCGCGGTCTAGGGGCTTGACATGGTTGGACCCCTTAAAGGCGGAACCCACAAGCAAAAATACTTACTGGTCATGGTGGATAAGTTCACCAAATGGATAGAAGCCAAACCTGTTAAGACGGCCGAATCCGGACCGGTGATAGACTTTATATCCGGGGTTGTACACCGTTACGGCGTCCCCCACAGTATCATCACCGATAACGGCACGAACTTTATGGCCGACGAGGTAAAACTCTGGTGCAAAAACATGGGCATCAAGCTCGATTATGCTTCCATCTATCACCCACAAACTAACGGCCAGGTCGAACATGCAAATGGTCTTATCATGAGCGGCATCAAACCCAGATTAGTGCGGTCCCTCAAGGAATCTAACACGCACTGGGTAGAGGAGCTCGACTCCGTACTCTGGGGGCTGCGGACCACGCCGAATCGCACCACCAGATACACACCATTCTTTATGGTGTACGGTGCAGAGGCAGTTTTGCCTTGCGACATAATTCATGACTCACCTCGAGTGCGCATGTACGAAGAAAGAGAAGCCGAGCTCGATCAGCAGGACAGTTTGGACGCATTGGAGGAGGAGCGTGATGTGGCAAAAGCCCGTTCCGCATTCTATCAACAGCAGGCTCGAAGATACCAAAGCAGAGAAGTACGGGCCAAAAATTACAACGTTGGCGAATTAGTTCTACGCCTGCCGGACAAGAAAAAGGACAAACTCAGGCCCAAGTGGGAAGGTCCCTTCATAATTGACCAAGTCCTGACTGGTGGAGCGTACCGTCTGCGAGATGCATCGGATAACCGACTTGAGCCGAACCCATGGAACGCAGCCCGTCTCCGAAGATTCTATGTCTAGCGCCGGACTCTGTGTTCGTCTCCTTCCTCTATCCATTTTTTATATACTGTCTGTCTTACATTTCTCTCCTTCTCCCCTTCCTTTCTCTTATAGCCTTTAAAGGCTCATCAAATGACGTGCTATTCGCACTCATTAAACCTGGGGGCTTCTTTTAACAGAAGCTTATTTATACGGGCTTCATGCCCAACACATGTGTTACACTTCCGCATGTACCTTTTATTTCACCATTATATGCATCGATATGACTTAAGTTTTGGCCAAGCTGGGTTGCATGGCTCCTGTGCTTACCCCTACGTTCCCGATTATTTGGCTAGGCGGTAAAGGGAGCACCTCTGCGATTGTTACTGCCGGATAAGCCGGATGTGTACCTCAGACTGGGTGAAGCCGAAAGCTAGCATTCTTAAGGGAATATTCGGTCGGTGACCTAAAAGATGATCTTTTCACTTATTTATTTATGCGCCCCCAGATGTTTTTTCCGCATCTTTTTCGCAGAATGGGCATGCCCTTCACTTTAGGGCATGCCTCCCAGGGAAAGGAACCCCTAACGGAACTATTCTCCCTGGAAGATGTTTCTTACTAACCATGTAATATAACATAACTAGTCGGGCACTTGTCTGTTCACGCACTAATGACCCCTACGCCTGGTCTCCATGCATTCCCCGGTTCTTATATAACCGCATGGGAATTCGGACACACTCCGAACCGTCAGGTCCCGAGGCTAAAGCGAAAAGGTCGGCCATGACAAACGATCTACAATCCGGCTAGAAGGCATTATAAATGTCAATTAAATTACATAGTCATTCTGACTGATTGTATTCCTCTTCAATACCATCTAACAGGTTGTCTAATTTACAGTCCTATTGGGAATACTTTACAGCCAATTCTACTTGGCCGTATACTAAGCTTACAGGGATCTCCTTCCCATCGGGCCCCACAGGACCGACCTCGGCCATGTGGTTGGGGTCAGCCTTTGTGTACCGCATCTTCACCATGGCCCAGGCCTCCCTAGCGCCTTGACGGTAGGCCGATATCTTCCACAATCGGAAGTGCCGCCGTGCTCCCCTTAGCTTCTCCACAAGCTCTCCAAGACCTTCGGGCATGGAGATGGATGGCCACAAGGCCTGGGCGACGCCTTGCATCGCTTGCCTAACTCGCTCGAGCAGTTGCGAGAGCTCGGGAAGAAGGTCACCCGTAGAACCGGGCATCTCCTCTGTAGGACGACCTGTTAGCACACCTACAGACATTACTCTGTTAGTCGACTTCCCCGCCGAACTTTTTTTCAAAGGTTCATTCAAGCACTTACTAAATATGCCACGCCGAAGCCGTTGATTCTCCTTAACGGAGTCTGACAGCTGGGCACGAACATCTTTCAGGTCGACGCCCAGCTTGGTGTTGGCATCTTGGAGATCGTTCTTCTCCCGCCTCACCTTTGTCAGCACCTTCTCACCAGCCTTCAGCTGGCGTAGGAGTTGTTGCCTTTCCGGACTCAATCCGGTGCCATCTGCAATTTCATTTGTCAGATTTGCACCCATGTCGTGCTTCGCAAAATACTTATTTTTCGAAGTGTATATTACTAGAGGGGGTCTCCTTGGGCTCCCCTGCCGCGGCTAGTGCGGCCTCAAGTTGGGCTTTGCACTTTTCCAGCTCCTGGGACAGTAGGGAATTCTTTTCTGTAAGAACCTGCATAACAAATGATCCTTAAATCAGTTATTCTAACTGTTTCAAGTCTCGGGGGCTACTGGTATATATATATATATATAATTACCAAAATTTTCTTACCCGTATGTCTTTTACATATTGCTCCGTGGCTCTGGCTAGACCATTTTGAGCGGCACGGAGGTACGCATCTCCCGAATTGAAGGCATCTAATGCCTCTTGGGAGAAACAAGCGTCGCGAAGAATTATCCGGCGACGCCTGTGGTTCATGGCACTCTCCACCTCAGAGTTGGTGGCAGACAGCCTGTCCACATCCTCCGTCGGAGGAGCGTCCGGTGCGCGCCTTGTGTTCACCTCCGCCTCCGGACCAGGCTTTGGAGCCTGGCTGGTGGAGGCGCGATTGGCAGCCTCTCCGGATATAGTCCGGCGAGGTCTCTTTGTCCTGAAGAGAGCATGAGTGTTAATATGCCTTGAAGGTATAACACCTGGGATAAGGGGCGCGCCATACCTTTGCGCTGACGCCTCGGTCCGGACTGCACCTCTTTTCTGCCCACGGGGCCCTGCGGCCCCTCGTTGGCTTGTCGCCGCAGGTTCAGCCTCCCGTCTCAAAAACCTCCCCTGCAAAGCTTGGTTGTAATCAGGAAACTGAAAACATGAGAGGGTGGACCCCTATTCGGGGTACTGGGACTTCGATCTCAGTTACCTGGGAGGCCGAGATTAGCCCTGGGTAATCGGCCGTAATGGCCACCAAGGCGTTGTCCTTGCTCAGTTGATGGAACACTCCATCAATCAGCTCCACAGATAAGTCCGGATCCTCTTGAGAGGCCGGGTCGAGGGACCGTCCTGGGTCCTCGGGTTGTGGAGGAGGGCTGTTTATTTCTTTAACAGCCTGGCGCAGTTCCTGCGTTGAAGTCATTAGACTGAATATTTAACAATGGGAATATAAAACGGATGGGCAAGTAAATGTGACCACTTACCCAGCTTGGGGGATTGTACATAGAAAATCCACCCTGTGGGTTGACGCGGAGAAATTCCTCCTATTCTCCCTTGTACAAAGTGGACAAGGTCTTTGTTAGAGCCGCAGCCGAATCCGGTCCCTTACGGCCGTAGCGGGTGGCGTCGTCCTCCCCGTTGAAGTCCCACATGGGGTGGCCTCTATACTGTAGCGGCTGCACCCCTCGCATGATGCATGCGGCCATGACCCCGATCATGGTCAGTCCGGAATGAGCTAATAATCTTATCCGACCCATCAGGTAAAGGACGTCCTTGTCACTTTCCCTCTGAGGGCTCCGTGGATGCCAACTTAGGCGCTTCTTTAGTGGAGCATTGTCGAACTCAGGGAGGCCGATCCGGACAGGATCCGGCAGCGGGACGTCCTCTATGTAAAACCATTCCGAAGGCCAGTTCTCGGACGCCTTCTTTGGGGTTCCGGATAGATATCCGGTCCCGGCGATGCACCACACTTCGGCTCCGCCCACTTGATATATTGACCCCTTCTGAGAACGGGGCATAAGGCAGAATAGCTCTTTCCACAGCCCGAAATGAGCCTCAACACCCAAAAACAGCTCGCAGAGGGCTACGAAGCCCGCGATATGCAATACGGAGGCAGGCGTAAGATTGTGTAGCTGGAGGCCATAGAACTCCAAGAGCCCCCAGAGAAACGGATGGATTGGAAATCCGAGCCCTCTTATTAAATAAGGGACGAGGCATACCCGCTCTCCTTTGGAGGGATTAGGGGCACTCTCCGCTTGCTCTCCGCCATTATAGATGGCAAGACCGGCTCGAACCGGGACCATATAGGCCGGGGGGAGAAATCCCTTGGTCTGGAGCGTCACTAGCTCGCTATGCGGGATGGAGCATCTCTCCCAATATCCAGGCTGAGGGCTGGAAGGGCGAAAGGAGGAGTTGCGACGGCTGGCCATGGTGGTATGGACCTTTGTCGGATGCGCTCTGATGAACACCCACGAAGGGGAGAAGGTGTGGTTGGGATCTAAATCCTCGTCCCCTTAAATGGGCGGCTCATTTACGCGACCAGGGGTGTGGATCAGGTACACGGAATTTGGAGGAGAACCCGCCTTGCAATGCCGAAGACAATATGCGCACCGGACTCATCGTCATTGGAGCCTAGTTCGGGGGCTACTAAGGGAGTCCTGGATTAGGGGGTGTCCGGATGGCCGGACTATACCTTCAGCCGGACTCCTGGACTATGAAGATACAAGATTGAAGACTTTGTCCCGTGTCCGGAAGGGACTTTCCTTGGCGTGGAAGGCAAGCTTGGCGATACGGATATGTAGATCTCCTACCATTGTAACCGACTTTGTAAACCTAACCCTCTCTGGTGTCTATATAAACCGGAGGGTTTTAGTCCGTAGGACAACATACAGAACAACAATCATACCATAGGCTAGCTTCTAGGGTTTAGCCTCTCCGATCTCGTGGTAGATCTACTCTTGTACTACCCATATCATCAATATTAATCAAGCAGGACGTAGGGTTTTACCTCCATCAAGAGGGCCCGAACCTGGGTAAAACTTCGTGTCCCTTGCCTCCTGTTACCATCCGGCCTAGACGCACAGTTCGGGACCCCCTACCCGAGATCCGCCGGTTTTGACACCGACAATGTTGCCATGATATTGCCTGGAGTTCTAGGACTTATGTTTTGATGATTATGTGGATGACATGTGCCTTTGGATTCTTAGTGGCTATTATGATTATTTTCATGATGGTATCTGGTATTATTTTGGAGTATTACTTTGGATATCATGTTGCCTTTGGATTACTAGTGGCTAATGTTATTTTCATCATGATGCTAGATGATATTATGTTTTGGAGTATGATGTTGGAGATGATGCTCGCATGTGGATCATAGTTGGATAGTTAGTTCTTGATATTTGAGTAGTAGTTTTATCGTTCTTGGATTCATCATGATAGTAGTGCTATGCTGTCCTCGGAGTATTTTGGTAAGACAATATTAAGCTTTGGATTATTTGTTGGATATTGCTATGACTTGGATTATAGGTTGATAGCTGGTATCGGACTATCAGTTAATACTGTTATATTTTGGGGATAAATTTTGTCATTAAGTTGGTCAGGTGCCACCGAACCGGGCTTTTCCAATGCAACCACATTTGCCTTTTATGGGAAGGCCCTAATGCAGTCTATTGTCGTGCCTCTCGCCGGTGCCTCCAACGAGGGAAGGTTATGCACGGGCGCTACCCTGATCAGGTAGGACGGCATAAGCCTTGTGTGCCAGTAGTTGGTATTGAGATCTCTTGTCCCTGTTTGGGACCGTTTTGTTTGCCACGACGGTGGCCCTTGGTGCCTTTGGTAGGCACGGGGCCACCCAGGACTGAACCCAAAGGGGGTGTTGGTCGGAGTGGTCGGGAGAGTGTCATGGCAGTAGATCGGTTTTGCCGGAACGCCATTGGTCCACCCGAATGGGAGTGCGAGGCCATGGGTTCCATGGTGTGGGTAAAGTGCGCTACCTCTACAGAGCGTGTTTGGTTAAACTATCGATAGCCGCGTCCTCGGTCATGGGCATGGGTTCGTATTAGGTCACACCGTTCGATCAACACTCACATGACGGAATGACTTATAGGTGATTTATATGTTGATATTTTGAGCAGTACAGATTGGTAGGATGTTGACGATGGTGTTGGAGACCAAGTGTTGGTCATGGTAGTGATCGCCGAAAAGATCACCGTTTGAGACCAAGTGTTGGTCATGGTAGTGATCGCCGGAAAGATCACCGTTTGGTTACAAGGTAACCCGATACAAGACCATGAGGTTGGTCCGTTTGTGATCCGTGAATGATCACCGTTTGGTTTTGATCACGAGGTGATCGAGATAGTATATTGCTTGGCCGGTTGGCCAAAAGAGATATGGTTATGGAGATCTGAGATGGTGATTTATCAGTATTGTATCAGTTTCATACCATGCTTAGTAGTTGCTTCATCATGGTAGTTGTTAATTAATTAACCTGTTAATGCTATGTTATTGTATTGCCTTGATGTTTATGGTTGTTGTGAGCTTGCAAGTACATTCAATGTACTGACCTGGCGTGTTATGCCAGATTGTAGGTGATGCCATGATTGCTTGATTGCTTGTCGAGGTTGTCGTGCGTGTGCGCTAGATCGTGTCCTAGCCAGAGTCCCTGCGGAGTGGAGTTCACCACCTTCGTCGTTGTTCCGCTGCTAGAAGTATTCCGCTGATAGCATAGAGCAAGTGTAGTATCGCAGGCGTAGTGTCGCCGTGCTGATATGCCTCTTTGTAACATCAGACCTTTGTATTATTATTCTTGTAATAAGAGCTGATTTGTTCTATGTCAAGCAGTGTCGTATTCCAGAGACTTCTCCTCGATCTCTGGGCTGGAATATGGGGCGTTCTGGTTTCTCTGACACGATCATGGCTGAGAACAATGTGGAGCCTGAAGTAAATGTAGTGCCTGCAGCTCATGTGCAACCTGAAGCCAATGTAAATGCTGAAGCCACTGTTCCACCTCCTACGCCTCACACCACTGAACAGGCCTTTGATCATGGACAACTGGTCACCGTGAAATGGCCTATCTTAGTTCGTCCCACTGTTCCAGGACCACGGTATGACTACCATGTGGAGTAGAGGCCTCTGGTCGCCAAAGCCAAGGCTGCCAAGGCTTCCAGGTGCTGCAACTTCGCAAGGATCTTTCAGCGTGAACATCTTCAGAGCTCACAACACCTTCTTTGACAGTGCCAAGAATCCATATTTGAAGCCAAAGATCTCTTCCGATCGATTTTGGAACCATCAGCAACGCAGTTATTACTCCTGCATTCTATACAATCAAGAGTGAATCTTTCCACACATGCGTCTTGATTGTGAAGCTATTGCTGGGCTGCCCTGTCCGGAAGAAGCTCTTGACTGCTTCAGGGAGGTTGGTCTTCTACCGTTCGTTACGGACAAGGAGCACTGGAATGAAGAACTGCTACTACAATTCTATGCAACACTTCATATTCGCGGCTACAACAGGGATCCGAAGACATGGATTCTTGAGTGGATGACATGACATGTGCATCATGAAGCCAAAGCTCAAGACATCATCGATCTTACTTCCCTGCCTACTCCAGGCGAGTTCTATGAGCCTGTTTGTCAGCGTCATCGCGATGAACTGCAGAGTATCTTCCAGAGGCCCGAGCCAAATATGAGTGAGATGTTGAGTATGGTGAAGCCATTGCCATCTGATGTTGAATACCCCAAAGAGTTCTTTGTCAAGGACCTCGAGTACTTGCCCCGCACTGTTTATCATATTCTAAGGCGTACTCTCTGGCCAATCAAAGGATACTCTTCTGAAGCCAAACTAGAAGGAACCATGAAGACCTTGGTATTTAATATCATCCATGGCATCAAATTCAATACTCGGGACTCCTTCATCAGACAACTTGCTGCATCAGGGATTGATCTGTTTGGCCTCAAGTTTTATGCTCCATGGGTGATGCGCCTGATCAAACTCCATTCTACTCTTGACTATCAACCCTCAGCGTGCAATCATCTAGTCTTCCTGCCTAAGGTTGATCTGTCAATTGAAGCCATCTACCTAGAGCCTGCCAAGCAACCTCTATATCTTCACAATGTTGATCATCAAAGCTTCACGCAACCAATAGAAGGAATTCATGTCCCCAATGCTGCCACTCGCTCCTATCCTCTGGCTGGCAATATGCATGTGCCCCATTGTGCAAACACCGAAGCCACTGATAGTACTATTCCCCAAAGGCCTCGGAAGCGTTCTCGTGTACTCAACGACCGAGAGCTTCTTGTGGCCTTACATCAGAAGCAGGATAGGCATCATGACTGGCTCAAGTGTCAGATGCAGAGTATCTTGGTGGATGTCAATCACATTCGAAATTTGGCCACCAAGAACTCGTTCGTTGCCTATGAAGCCTGTCGGTGGTCCTGGAAGAGTCTCACACTGCTATGCTCCAAAGACGATCTTCGCGAAGATGGCTTCACTGAGGGCTTCAAGTTTGATTCCAGGCCTCCACAAAATGCAAGCTGGCGCGCACTCCCTCAATTGAAGATTCTGAGCGTTCATCTTTGGCTGCAACTGTTGTTGCGAGAGTCGTCGATGAAGAAGACGACGCCACTTCACCAACCATGTCTTCTCTGCATCTCGACACTGCATCAAGCCCGTCTGCACCACTGAACTCCAACGTCGACCCTGCTCCTTCATCTACTCCTGATGGGAACGAGTAGATGCTCTATGTCTTCAAACCTTTTTGGTCATTACTGACAAAAGGGGGAGAAGCATATGAGTTGATAGTCTTCAAGCGGGTCCTTATGGGTGGTTGCTTTATTTTTGCTAAGTCTTTACAACTCTCGTCTTTTGAAACATTTGGTTCATTGAGTTGTAACACTTAACTCGATGGTCGTCTGCTACATTATTCTGCTACCTTGTGATGCGATGATAAATTCCGCATGAAGCCATTCCGCAGACGTCCATTCTTCATTATGCATGTCATTATCTTTGTTATCTCTTTATATGCATGATGAATTGTCTTCATAAGCTGAAGAGGATCTCCACAAAGTAAAACCTGCCATGTGCATTTGCATTCAAAAGCAAAATTCTTATATGCACATCTTCAGAGGGAGCCTTTGCTACTTATGAAGATAATACCTTAATTCTTAAACTTACACATACTTTTATTCCCATTGAAAACTTCAACTGATTTGTCATCAATCACCAAAAAGGGGGAGATTGTAAGTGCATCTAGTGCCACCCTTAGTTGGTTTTGGAGTATCGACGACAAACTTGGTTGAGGGACTAATGTGTTTGTGAGAATTGCAGGATAACATAGGTAGTAGTCCCATACTGATTCAGTTTACCTACCAGAGATGACCCCTAAAAATGTGTGAAGACATTGAAGACAATGGTGGTCTGTGAAGATATTCACAGTGAAGATTATGACATGAGAAGACATCGCATGAAGATTATGGAGTGCGAAGACATAGTTGTTTCGTAGTTTCCTTTTCTTCTTTGTTGAGTCATAGGAACCACCGTACTGTTAAGTGGGGTCCAAGTGAACAAAGTCAGAGTGACTGATGTGATGCTCAACCAAATCCTATGTTTTTGAGCGAAGACGATGAGAGCAAATATTATCCAGAGCTGGATGAGTCAACTTTACTTGTAGCCCAAGTCAAACTGCCTCGTGTGTTTGAAATCTAACCATTGGACACATGTCAGTTCCTTAGTGACCCAGGGTCATTTCGGACAAATCAGGTCAGGTTGCCTCCTAGCTATAAATAGCCCACCCCCTACACCATAAATTAGTGGCTGCTCAGAGTTAGTGCACGGCTTTTGTCGTTTCAGAGCAACCCACCTCCGAAGCATTTGAGAGAGAGATCCTTGCGAGGACAAAGCCCTATACACCCAGAGCCAAAGAGTGTTAGGCATCACTGAAGTCTTTCTGTATGCGTGATCTGAAGACTTGTTACACTTGAGGACTGTGAATCCTCTAGCCGGTTAGGCGTCGAGTTATGAGCATCCAAGAGTCATTGTGGATCGTCAATGAACGAAGTATGTGAAGGTTTGGAAGTCTACCTTGAATACTTACCAGAGTGATTGGGAGAGGACTGTGTGTCCTTAGCTCAAGGGGAATAAGGTGAAGACGCGGTCTTCTAAGTTAAATCTCAGCCTTCCTAACCAAACGTACAGTTGTCACAGCAACTAGAACTGGTCTACCAAATCTTTGTCTTCACCAAGCTACTGGTTATATCCTTCACTTCCCTTTACTTTACAGTTTGTCTTCATGAAGTCATTGCCTGCCTGTATGATCTGATTGACTTCACTGAGTGAAGACTGTTTACTGTTTGGCTTCACACTGTCTTCCATCCTGATCCTTACTCCTAGCTGCTGATAGTCTTCGTGCTTTCACTTCATTGCTTACTTGACTATGGTATGTCTAGTGTATTCTACCTTCTGCTGCATATCAATAGGTTCATTTCTATCATTTGTCTTCAAAGCCCCGGTTTTCAAGACTTTCATAAAGATCGCCTATTTACCCCCTCTCTAGTCGATAACTAGCACTTTCAGCCTTGTTCTTCTCTTGAGTTGGAATGTTCCTAGTGCTTCTCTTGGGCTTAGAAGCCTTTTGAGCTTGAGCAGCAGCTTTGGGGCAGTCTTGGGCTTTGAAGTAGCAACCCCTGACTTAATAGCATCCCCCATAAGCTTTTGGGACTTGGGTGCTGGTGCAGCATCCTCTTCCTCTTCATCTTATTCAGCTGGATCTCTCAGAGGATCTACCAATGACTCTGGCAGTGGTCTTCTTGACCCTCTCTTTCCTTTTCTTACTCTCTCCAACAGCCTCTTCAGTTGGCTTAGAAGTTTCAATAGTTGAGACCCTGGCCTTTAAGGTTGGCACCCTCTTGGCAGGGGCCTTCTTATGCGATCCAGGCTTTGTTGTAGCACCAGTACCATATTCCATCTTCCGCACTTTCTTCTTGGAGCTTACTTCCTCCTCAGTGGCCACACAGTCCTCATCCTCAGAATCTAAGGTTTTCTTCTTCCTTGATCTAGTGGCTGCCTTGGGCAAATTGCTTGGAGTGCTCCTGTTGCCCTCATCATAGCTGCTTGAGGGACTAGTGCCCTCACTCATGTGCACTTGCTCTTCTGATTTGTTCTGGCTATCACTCTGGTCAGACATTCTGGAAAGCAAACTGACAGCAGACCCTGTGAATAGATATAGATGAGGTAGAGTGGATGAGCATCACAAAGTGTAGAGTTTTTGCAAAACAGATGAGTCAAAAACTTAGTTTTAGTTCTCCGCAGAAAGCATTTCGGAGCTACCGATTTGTTAAACTCGGTGACACCGAAGCAACTTTTGGAGTCTAAACTAGTGAACTCGGTCAGACCGAGTCACAGTTCGGTGGCTCCGAGATTGCTAGGATTTCACAGAGAGTCGAACTCGGTCGCACCGATTTGCAACTTTCGGTCAGACCGAAAAGTGCAAGTGCAATGGCCTAAGCCAAATCGGTGAGACCGATTTCTACAACTCGGTCGGTCCGAGATGAGTTCGGCGGAAACCTAACCCTAAATTTTTGAATCAAACCTAATCCAAGGAACGTTTTCTCTGGATAGATTGATTTAATACATGGTAAAGAACATGGCATTGCATTGTGCTAAGAATCAGAGTAAGGAATTAGCACAAAAGATCGAACTCATACCCTAGTTTGGTGGTGAGTTTGCTACGGCGGCAATGGAGGGGTTGAATCCCGTTGACGACGATGGAAACCAGCGGCGGGAGGTCGCTGGTGACGAGAAGACGATCCGGAGACCCGAGACGGCAGAGCAGGACACGCGCGGGCTGAGGAGTTTTGAAGAAATTTCCAAAATCTCACCCGTGAGTTAATATATCCTGACCCTGTTGGTGTGACCGAGTGGAACAACTCGGTGGCACCGAGATGCAGAATCACAAGCGATTAATGCAACTCGGTGTGACTGAAAAGTTCAAATCGGTTGCACCGAGATTGAAAACATAGATCAACTCAGTGAACTCGGTGTGACCAAAGTAGATGGATCGGTCAGACCGAAATGCACAGAGAGGTTTTGGAAGTTTAAGTCTATGACGAACCGGGGACTCCGAGTGCTCCTCACACAGAGTGGTTTGAATCTGACTTGATCAAACTTTGTGATGTAGCATGAATAGAGTTTGAGACGAGAAAAGCATAGATAGCTAGAGGAAGTTCTTAGGCATTCTTGTCCATCCATTTGGCAAAAGAGAAAAATCTAAACAATAAAAGCAACAAATGGATGTCCTTGAATGAGTAAAATATGTAATCAACATGCTTACACAATAAAATGGCAAATGAAATATGTGACAAAGCATGCACAAACACTCTAGCATCTATCAAGCAATTGGTGATGACTAGGTCATCTATATATGAGTATGTTGACTTAGGAGTCAAATGAGAACACCTGATCATAGGTCATACTCATCGTTTAAGCACAAGTGGGGTTACCACTTTTACATAAAGAATTGTTGTGTTCACACCATTAGAGTTGCTTTAGCTCAATTGTTTAGAGTAAAGCTCCCCCTAGATGTGATATCCCCCCTAAGAGGGATGAACTAACCTTGGGTTTTGTCGATGATGACTTCATGTAGATGTTGAAGATGTGGATGCTCAATGTTTATGTAGATCATTCGGAGCAATCCATTGGAGTGAGTTGCACTTTCAATACCTACACGGGTTAGTCCTACAAGGAACAAACAAGGACATCCATAGACATAGAGTGATGTACACACAAGATGATGTTCATGAAAGCATTAGGTTACCTTGTCCCTTGTCTTACCAACAAAAGGGTTTGTGACTCCTTGAACTAGTGCAAGTTGTGGAAGTTGTTTGCACTTGTCCTCGCCAAAATAATATGACTGAAGTATGTTGGCAGAGTCACCCTCAAGATGTAACACCTCGAGACCGTTGTGCCAGGTGTCTTCCAGTTATTCGCTGTTGTTGCCTTGTCATTTGCTTGCGTGTCATGCATTTCATATCTTGTCATCATGTGCATCGCATTTGCATACATGTTCGTCTCATGCATCCGAGCTTTATCCCCGTTGTCCGTTTTGCATTCCGGCGCTCCTATGTTCTCTGGTGTCCCTTTCTACCTCTTTTCGTGTGCGGGTGTTTAACGTTCTTGGATTGGACCGAGACTTGTCATGCGGCCTTGGTTTACCACCGGTAGACCGCCTGTCAAGTTTCGTGCCACTTGGACTTCGTTTTATACTCCAACGGTTAACCGAGGAACCGAGAAGGCCTCATGTGTGTTGCAGCCAAACACCTCTCCAAAGTGGCCCAAAACCCACCTGAACCTCCTCCATCTTCTAGATCGTTCGATCACGATTGCGTGGCCGAAAACCGCACCTCTTTTGGACTCTCCTAGCTCCCTCTACCTATAAATATGTGATTCCCTCCGAAATTCGCGGTCGAAACCCTAACCTCTCCACCTCCTCGCGCCGCCGGATGAAATCCCGCCGGCCAGACATGTCCGTTTCCACGTCTGCCGCCACATGGCGTCGTCTGATTTGCCCGCGTCCGCGCCCCACTTCGCCGGCCCGCTCGGCCCGCGGGAGGCCCTCCCGGGCCCGGTCGTCGCCGTCGCCCGCAATAGCTCATCGGGGCTCGCCAGACTTCGCCGGCCGCATCGCCGGAGCACCCCGCCAGTGACCACCTCGCCGCAAGCTCGACGTCCGTGCCCCGTCTCCCTCATTGGACTCGCTAGTGAGCCGCGCGCCGCCCCCGTCCGGCTTCCTCCTCTCTCTCCCTGACCCCGTCTCTCTCTCGCACAGGGTCGCCGACCCCCGTCGCCGGAGTTAGCCAGGCCGCCGTCGCCGAGCTCGTCGCCGGCCTCCTCGCCCTCTACCTTCGCCGGATCCGGGACCCCCACGCCAGGATCTATCCGTTCCCATCGAGCTCCGCCGCGCCCGTCGCTGGAATCCCTCACGCCGCGCCCGCCGAACTTCCTCACCGTCGCGGCCTCCGTCGTCGTCCCCGCGTGCGGGCACACGCGCAGCCGACCCACAGTGACGCCGGCCCTCTCCACTGCCCTGGGCCTCGGCCCGCTAGGTGAGAATCCCCCAGCCTGCCCCGCTGCTCTATCAGATGCCCTGGGCGTAGGATAGTATCATGCGTTCATTTTTTGTTGTCTGTGATTTTGGCTTAGTCCCTAAAAATCTGCATTATGTTATCATGTTTGAGTTGTCGTTACTTTGTGCAGGAGTGTCCGAATGTTATGATCTTGATATGTGATTGTTCGTCTCGACGAGTACATCATTTCATTCCATTGCAGCATGTTCATTTGAGTTCATCTTGATGACCTAAATGCTGTTGCAAGAGTGCTAGTTTATATTAGTTTCAGATTATTATCAGTAATTGGTCATTTGTCATTTTTGCCATGATTGATATGTGCCTCCTATGAACTTGAGCCCTACATGAGTTTTGAAGTATGCCATGCCATCTTTACAGGGTTGTATGCCATGTATTTTTGTGATCTCTGTGGTGACTAGCACAAGCATGCAAAGTAGCCCTCTCAATGTTGTTGATTTCAGGGACTTACAGTTCTTCTAAGTCTTCGCCCTGGCAATAATTTTATGCCATGTATTCATGTTGCTACAGAGTGATCCATGCCTCTTTTGTGCATGTTCAGTAAGGATCACTTTGAGATATTGTTATGCTCTATCCATCCATGTCTTTGTTTGCAATTATGGAGCATCCTAGCTTGACTCAATCGAGCTCTACTTTTGCTATAAAATGTTCCTGGCAGATTGTTTACATGTTAAGCAATTTTGCCGAGGTTGTTGTAGTTGATCCATGCATGCTATGATGTTGTTCTTGCCATGTTTAGCTTCTATGCCATGTCTACTTGCTGGGTGTATGCTTAGTTTGTCATGCAATGCTTTGTGGTGAGTGGATCGATCTCGTAAACATGCCTACTTAATATCTGTTTTGCCATGTTCCAGTTTTCTGCTAGGTCTGAATATGTTAACGATAATTGCTATGTTCACATGGTTGCCATTGTATCTTCTGATCCCTTTTGGCTTATGGTCAGTAAGGGACTTTTGTTGTATGCTTTGAGTAGCTTCATGCCATGCCTTGCTTTGCCATGATATGATCGTGTAGCATGTTGTTATCTTGCTCTGAGCATTGCTTCCTGATGTTAAATTCCTGACTTGATGTTATTTTCACCAAGTCTATAACCTGTTATCTTTTGCACTTTTTCCATGCTTGCTTGAACCTGCTATTGAGTGAATTAGCCGTAGCTCAGTGTTCATCTTTTGTCAAGCATATTGAGTGGACCCCTGTCATGTATTTTGCTGCTATGTTTGAGTGTTGTAGCATGTTGTTCTTGATGCATTTAGATGGTCTCGTGCTGTTAATCGCAGACCGGTGCCATATTTGTTTTGCTTGTCATTTCCAAACCGTGCATCCGATTCCGGTGATCTTTATATCGATATCGACCGAAATCAACTCCTGTTTCCAGTGGAACTCTTGGTTTTCCAAGTTGAGGCTAGGTTCAATAATTCCTTTCTGAATCATGCATATGCATTGCATATCACATCCCGCATATCATGCCTTGTCTCGCATCTTGTTGTTTGTGCATTGCATGTGGTTTGATTGTTGTTTCCTTGGCTTGTGTTCTTGTCTTGGGTAGAGCCGGGAGACGAGTTCGTGTTCGAGGTACTCGTTGAGTATGTTTTCGAGGTTCAAGCTTTCGTCTTCTCGGAAAACTTTGCAGGCAAGATGACCATACCCTCGAAATCACTTCTATCTTTGCTTGCTAGTTGCTCGCTCTATTGCTATGCCTATGCTGCGATACCTACCACTTGCTATATCATGCCTCCCAATATTGTTAAACCAAGCCTCTAACCCACCTTGTCCTAGCAAACCGTTGTTTGGCTATGTTACCGCTTTGCTCAGCCCCTCTTATAGCGTTGTTAGTTGCAGGTGAAGATTGGAGTTTGTTCCATGTTGGAACATGGTTTTGTTGGGATATCACAATATCTCTTATTTAATTAATGCATCTATATACTTGGTAAAGGGTGGAAGGCTCGGCCTTATGCCTGGTGTTTTGTTCCACTCTTGCCGCCCTAGTTTCCATCATACAGGTGTTATGTTCCTTGATTTTGCGTTCCTTACACGGTTGGGTTATAATGGGAACCCCTTGACAGTTCGCCTTGAATAAAACTCCTCCAGCAAGGCCCAACATTGGTTTTACCATTTGCCACCTAGCCTTTTCCCTTGGGAGTCGCGCATCCCGAGGGTCATCTTTATTTTAACCCCCCCCCTGGCCAGTCCTTTGAGTGTTGGTCCAAACTAGAGCCCCTTGCAGCGCCACCTCGGGGAAACTTGAGGGCTGGTTTTAGTTGTACGGATTGCTTATCCGGTGTGCCCTGAGAACGAGATATGTGCAGCTCCTATCGGGATTTGTCGGCACATTCGGGTGGTCTTGCTGGACTTGTTTTACTATTGTCGAGATGTCTTGTAACCGGGATTCCGAGTCTGATCGGATTGTCTTGGGAGAAGGAATATCCTTCGTTGACCGTGAGAGCTTGTGATGGGCTAAGTTGGGACACCCCTGCAGGGTTTTGAACTTTCGAAAGCCGTGCCCGCGGTTATGGGCAGATGGGAATTTTTTAATGTCCGGTTATAGAAAACATGAAAGTTATCTTAATTAAAATGCATCAACCGCGTGTGTAGACGTGATGGTCTCTTCTCAGCGGGGGTCCGGGAAGTGAACACGGTGTTGGAGTTATGCTTGAACGTAAGTAGCCTAGGATCACTTCTTGATCATAGATTCTCGACCGTGCTTTGCCTTCTCTCCTCGCTCTCATTTGCGTAAGTTAGCCACCATATATGCTAGTGCTTGCTGCAGCTCCACCTCATACCTTTTCCCTACCTATAAGCTTAAATAGTCTTGATCGCGAGGGTGTGAGATTGTTGAGTCCCCATGACTCACAGTTTACTTCCAAAACCATTTGCAAGTGCCGATGATACCGTGCAGGTGAAGCAACCAAGCTCAATGAGGAGCTCGATGAAGATCATGTTCGTTGTGTGGTTTCGTTTCAGTTGATCAGTAGCGGAGCCCAGTTGGGGCAATCGGGGATCTGCAGCATTAGGGGTAGTCCTCTTTTATTTTGGTTCCGTAGTCGGACCTTGATTGTACCTGGGTGATTGCAATGCTTTATTCATGTATTGTGTGAAGTGGCGATTGTAAGACAACTATGTATCTCCTTCCTTTATTCAGTACATGGGTTGTGTGAAGATTACCCCTCTTGCGACATTGCCCTGCGGTTATGCCTCTAAGTCGTGCTTCGACACGTGGGAGATATAGCCGCATCGAGGGTGTTACAAGTTGGTAATCAGAACCTTCCCCGACTTAGGAGCCCCCTGCTTGATCGAATCACTGGCGTTGTTGAGTCTATAAAAATGTTTTGAGTCATTTAGGATTATATATATTGGAGAGTAGGATTCTTTTTACTCCTCAGTCCCTTCGTCGCTCTGGTGAGGCATCCTGACGTAGAGTTTTGACTCTTCTCTTCTCAAATTTCGCTAAAAAAAATTAGGATCACGCGGGTATCTTGGAATCATTCTGATGGTTTTGTGACGAGAACATTGTTCTTGGTGCCTCCTGACATTTAGGGGTTGTGGCAGTGTCCCGGGGAGTTGAGGTGTTGTCGTCACAATTTTATCGTTGCAATTCTGGAATACCTGAGTTTTGCCGACATCGAAAATTTATTTTATGCAGTTGTTGGTGAGATAACCTCGACGCCACCTAGTACTGGGTGGGAGTTCGGGAGTATTGCCATAACTCGTATAACGGATGCTTTTCGAAGGTTGAGGTAAATGATTTCCAAAGATTTCATGGTTATGTGTTGAAGGATGGATACAGCTGGATGTAGGATTTGCTAGCTTTGGGTGAGATATTATGCTTCCCCTATATCCCCAACACCTGATTGCATAATTGGAAAGTTTCGGGAGTTTATAAGTGGGAATTCAAGTAGCTCCTAGGATATCTTTCCGACAGATGTATGATATGAAATTGGGGTTCAACGTCTAGTGGTCCGCCTATCCACGGTTGGTTTTACAGTGGTCTCGTTGTGTCTTAAAGAGTCCTTGGCTATGCTGACTTGGGGGCGCTTCGTATGTCATGTGCACTACCTTGTACATGATGGTGATGTACGATCGAGCCCGTGTAGGCCCCACCACAAAAACTTCGGACGAAATCTCTGTCATATGTTTGTTCCGGCTTATTTTGCAAGCCAATACTTTGTTTTTGTTTTTAGTTGTGGTATTCGAGTTGCTTCGAAGTCAAATGTTGATTCCATACCTTGCCTAAACGGTGTTCTCATGTTACTATGTGAATACCAATCCATCATGATAATCGAGTTTGTCATGATAACTCTTTTTCAACCGGCGTCTCTCTTCAAGTGGATCCGATCATTTCAACATTTGCAAGACCCAATCTCAGTTTCGTCAACGGTGTTTGTTTCATCCGTCTCCAAATTGCCTTTGTTTTTTCCACCCTCCCACCCCTTTTCTTCAAGGACTCGGAGTTCTTAATCAAGTATCTTTTTATTGATGGGAGGTCTCTCCATTCTTTTCCGTCAATATTCTTACCCGGTGTTTCTCATGAAGATTCTAACGGAGCTTCAAGTTCGTCAATCTTCACTCATTTTCTTCTCCGGTGGATTCAATTCAAGCTTTGTTGATCATATTCCTTTCCTCGTTTCAAATGTTTTCTCATTCCGATGCACCTCATAATCATTCCCCTCTCGCTATTCATTTGTTTTGGAGTGTTGAAGTTATCTCAGAAGATTCAAGTTTCCATTCTCTATCTGTTCAAGCTATTTCGAGGTATTATCTTATCCAAGCCATTTTAATCAACCGGTGCATTATCTCTTCCTAAGCAATTTTTTCAACGGTGTTTCTTTTGAGTGGGCCCTAACCCACAGGTCTTTTCCCAGGATCTTACCTGACTCTTCTAATTTTACCGGAGCTATTCTCAAATCTTTCAAAGTTTGACGTAATAATGATTTATCATCAGTCATATGTGTTTCTCCAAGATCTTCCAATTTTTTTTCATCATTGGTTCAACCTTTCTTATATTCATCCCGGAGTATCTCAACAAATTCTTGGTGGTGTTTCTCATCATCATTATCAACATTTGAAGACCGAAGAGGAGTTTTCCTTCATATCTTGTCCATCCTCTCGAAGATTCGTGGTTCTAGCTTGCTGCCATCCTCTTATAATTATTTTTGATTGTGAGAATTCTTTTCAACCTTCCGGAGCAAATCAGGAGCCTTTTCAGTTTGATTCTCCGAAGGCCATCATTTTGGGATTATTCATTCCAGCTTTCAGCTATTGTTCTCTAAATCTTACCGGTGCATCATTCAAATATTCTCTAATCAGTTGAAGATCTATTCATTTCACTTGTATCTAAATTCTCTCAAGCATCTTCGTTCATTTGCTAATTCTTCTTAGTGTTTCTTTATCTTTTCTTCATTCATTTTCAATTCTTACGGTGGTTCATTCAAGATTCCTTTTTCTCTTGGTAGCATACCGATCTATTCGTTGTTTTCAATCCTACCGGTGGCTCATTGAAGATCTTCTCAAGTTGCGCCATATCTATCGTAATCCTTTCTACGAGAATAAGTAGTATGCCAAATCCGTTGCTTGTCATCAATAATTGGTGAAGGATAAGCATAATGTAATTCTTATCCTTGTTTCATCGAGCGAATTCAATTCTTTATTCCAGAGATTCATCTAAATCATTGCAAGGATTCACCTTGCGTTTTAAACTTCTCTTTCCTGTCGTGCAATCATCCTTTTGTTACCGGAGTTCTTCATGAAGGTTCTACATGATGGTTCATCAAGGATTTAATTCCTTCTCCAAGTTTTCATCAAGATTCTTTTCTTAGGAGTTCAAGCATTCTTCATCTCGCATTTCGAAGTGCAATTCTTTCTATCGTATCTTTGGAGGTGGTATTATGTCATTTTTGACAATTTGAGTTCATGTTTCTTGATTCACATGTTGTTAAGAATGAGGTATTTTAAATCCATCAACCTCTTCGTTGGAGCTATCTTGTGTCATCTTCCACCTAAAGCCTTCCCTAAGGATTGTTGCTTTTATGGTGCTTATAAATGACCCAAGTTCTTCTTTTATCCTCCCGGTGAAATAGTTTCTCATCTCCTTGTTCTTATCAATCCAATCTTTTTCCGTGAGTGGCAGGTTGTCACCTCATAATTTTAAGATGTATTCCATAAGACCATATCAAGTTTATGTTTTTCGTTGTTGATAATCCAACAACTCCATTCCAGCATTTGTTGTAAGCATGCTCTCTCAAGATCTTGTTCCCCCGTCCATTCCATTCCATTCTTTCATTTCTTCCGGAGGCCTTGTGATGTTGCTCTCTTCACCCATCATCTCATTTTTGTCAAGTTCATGTTCAATTCCTTCCATTTACAGCCGGAGTGTTGCCCAAAGTATATCTGTCTTATTCCTTATCTACCTTCTTTTAACCGGAGTGTTGTGTCCTCTGCTCAAGTTCTTTTCATCTTATCAAGTCTTGCATCTCGTTTCTACCAGACTGCTTGCATGTACTTCTTGTCCATTGCAACCCTTTTTCTTATGTCTTTCAACCTACAAGGTTCTCGTAATGTTCCTTATTCCTCTTTTCTACCGGTTTGTTTTCAACTTTGTTCATCTTCGTTGTATTCTTTCTTTCATTTTGGTTTAACCTTTCAAGGTTTGTTGGTTTCACTCGTTTGTCAAAGAAGCAACTTAGTTTTACCTCTCCTCTCCTCTTTCGTTTCCCTCCGGTTCCATCCTAGATCTCGGGACGAGATCCTCTCGTAGTGATGGAGTGTTGTAACGCCCCAAGACCGTTGCACCAGGTGTCTTCCAGTTATTCGCTGTTGTTGCCTTGTCATTTGCTTGCGTGTCATGCATTTCATATCTTGTCATCATGTGCATTGCATTTGCATACATGTTCGTCTCATGCATCCAAGCTTTTTCCCCGTTGTCCGTTTTGCATTCCGGCGCTCCTATGTTCTCTGGTGTCCCTTTCTACCTCTTTTTGTGTGCGGGTGTTTAACGTTCTCGGATTGGACCGAGACTTGTCATGCGGCCTTGGTTTACCACCGGTAGACCGCCTGTCAAGTTTCGTGCCACTTGGACTTCGTTTTATACTCCAACGGTTAACCGAGGAACCGAGAAGGCCTCATGTGTGTTGCAGCCAAACACCTCTCCAAAGTGGCCCAAAACCCACCTGAACCTCCTCCATCTTCTAGATCGTTCGATCACGATTGCGTGGCCGAAAACCGCACCTCTTTTGGACTCTCCTAGCTCCCTCTACTTATAAATATGTGATTCCCTCCGAAATTCGCGGTCGAAACCCTAACCTCTCCACCTCCTCGCGCCGCCGGATGAAATCCCGCCGGCCAGACATGTCCGTTTCCACGTCTGCCGCCACATGGCGTCGTCTGATTTGCCCGCGTCCGCGCCCCACTTCGCCGGCCCGCTCGGCCCGCGGGAGGCCCTCCCGGGCCCGGTCGTCGCCATCGCCCGCAATAGCTCGTCGGGGCTCGCCAGACTTCGCCGGCCGCATCGCCGGAGCACCCCGCCAGTGACCACCTCGCCGCAAGCTCGACGTCCGTGCCCCGTCTCCCTCATTGGACTCGCTAGTGAGCCGCGCGCCGCCCCCGTCCGTCTTCCTCCTCTCTCTCCCTGACCCCGTCTCTCTCTCGCACAGGGTCGCCGACCCCCGTCGCCGGAGTTAGCCAGGCCGCCGTCACCGAGCTCGTCGCCGGCCTCCTCGCCCTCTACCTTCGCCGGATCCGGGACCCCCACGCCAGGATCTATCCGTTCCCATCGAGCTCCGCCGCGCCCGTCGCTGGAATCCCTCACGCCGCGCCCGCCGGACTTCCTCACCGTCGCGGCCTCCGTCGTCGTCCCCGCGTGCGGGCACACGCGCAGCCGACCCACAGCGACGCCGGCCCTCTCTACTGCCCTGGGCCTCGGCCCGCTAGGTGAGAATCCCCCAGCCTGCCCCGTTGCTCTATCCGATGCCCTGGGCGTAGGATAGTATCATGCATTCATTTTTTGTTGTCTGTGATTTTGGCTTAGTCCCTAAAAATCTGCATTATGTTAGCATGTTTGAGTGGTCGTTACTTTGTGCAGGAGTGTCCGAATGTTATGATCTTGATATGTGATTGTTCGCCTCGACGAGTACATCATTTCATTCCATTGCAGCATGTTCATTTGAGTTCATCTTGATGCCCTAAATGCTGTTGCAAGAGTGCTAGTTTATATTAGTTTCAGATTATTATCAGTAATTGGCCATTTGTCATTTTTTCCATGATTGATGTGTGCCTCCTATGAACTTGAGCCCTACATGAGTTTTGAAGTATGCCATGCCATATTTACAGGCTTGTATGCCATGTATTTTTGTGATATCTGTGGTGACTAGCACAAGCATGCAAAGTAGCCCTCTCAATGTTGTTGATTTCAGGGACTTAGAATTCTTCTAAGTCTTTGCCCTGTCAATATTTTTATGCCATGTATTCATGTTGCTACAGAGTGATCCATGCCTCTTTTGTGCATGTTCAGTAAGGATCACTTTGAGATATTGTTATGATCTATCCATCCATGTCTTTGTTTGCAATTATGGAGCACCCTAGCTTGACTCAATCGAGCTCTACTTTTTCTATAAAATGTTCCTGGCAGATTGTTTACATGTTAAGCAATTTTGCCGAGGTTGTTGTAGTTGATCCATGCATGCTATGATGTTGTTCTTGCCATGTTTAGCTTCTATGCCATGTCTACTTGCTGGGTGTATGCTTAGTTTGTCATGTAATGCTTTGTGGTGAGTGCATCGAGCTCGTAAACATGCCTACTTAATATCTGTTTTGCCATGTTCCAGTTTTCTGCTAGGTCTGAATCTGTTAACGATAATTGCTATGTTCACATGGTTGCCATTGTATCTTCTGATCCCTTTTGGCTTATGGTCAGTAAGGGACTTTTGTTGTATGCTTTGAGTAGCTTCATGCCATGCCTTGCTTTGCCATGATATGATCCTGTATCATGTTGTTATCTTGCTCTGAACATTGCTTTCTGATGTTAAATTCCTGACTTGATGTTATTTTCACTAAGTCTGTAACCTGTTATCTTTTGCACTTTTTCCATGCTTGCTTGAACCTGCTATTGAGTGAATTAGCTGTAGCTCAGTGTTCATCTTTTGTCAAGCATCTTGAGTGGATCCCCGCCATGTATTTTTTTGCTATGTTTGAGTGTTGTAGCATGTTGTTCTTGATGCATTTAGATGGTCTCGTGCTGTTAATCGCAGACCGGTGCCATATTTGTTTTGCTTGTCATTTCCAAACCGTGCATCCGATTCCGGTGATCTTTATATCGATTTCGACCGAAATCAACTCCTGTTTCCAGTGGAACTCTTGGTTTTCCAAGTTGAGGCCAGGTTCAATCATTCCTTTCTGAATCATGCATATGCATTGCATATCACATCCCGCATATCATGCCTTGTCTCTCATCTTGTTGTTTGTGCATTGCACGTGGTTTGATTGTTGTTTCCTTGGCTTGTGTTCTTGTCTTGGGTAGAGCCAGGAGACGAGTTCGTGTTCGAGGTACCCGTTGAGTACGTTTTCGAGGTTCAAGCTTTCGTCTTCTCGGAGAACTTTGCAGGCAAGATGACCATACCCTCGAAATCACTTCTATCTTTGCTTGCTAGTTGCTCGCTCTATTGCTATGCTTATGCTGCGATACCTACCACTTGCTATATCATGCCTCCCATATTGTTAAACCAAGCCTCTAACCCACCTTGTCCTAGCAAACCGTTGTTTGGCTATGTTAACCCTTTGCTCAGCCCCTCTTATAGCGTTGTTAGTTGCAGGTGAAGATTGGAGTTTGTTCCATGTTGGAACATGGTTTTGTTGGGATATCACAATATCTCTTATTTAATTAATGCATCTATATACTTGGTAAAGGGTGGAAGGCTCGGCCTTATGCCTGGTGTTTTGTTCCACTCTTGCCGCCCTAGTTTCCGTCATACCGGTGTTATGTTCCTTGATTTTGCGTTCCTTACACGGTTGGGTTATAATGGGAACCCCTTGACAGTTCGCTTTGAATAAAACTCCTCCAGCAAGGCCCAACATTGCTTTTACCATTTGCCACCTAGCCTTTTTCCTTGGGAGTCGCGCATCCCGAGGGTCATCTTTATTTTAACCCCCCCCCTGGCCAGTCCTTTGAGTGTTGGTCCAAACTAGAGCCCCTTGCAGCGCCACCTCGGGGAAACTCGAGGGCTGGTTTTAGTTGTACGGATTGCTTATCCGGTGTGCCCTGAGAATGAGATATGTGCATCTCCTATCGGGATTTGTCGGCACATTCGGGTGGTCTTGCTGGACTTGTTTTACCATTGTCGAGATGTCTTGTAACCGGGATTCCGAGTCTGATCGGATTGTCTTGGGAGAAGGAATATCCTTCGTTGACCGTGAGAGCTTGTGATGGGCTAAGTTGGGACACCCCTGCAGGGTTTTGAATTTTCGAAATCCGTGTATGCGGTTATGGGCAGATGGGAATTTGTTAATGTCCGGTTGTAGAAAACCTAAAAGTTATCTTAATTAAAATGCATCAACCGCGTGTGTAGCCGTGATGGTCTCTTCTCGGCGGGGTCCGGGAAGTGAACACGGTGTTGGAGTTATGCTTGAACGTAAGTAGCCTAGGATCACTTCTTGATCATAGATTCTCGACTGTGCTTTGCCTTCTCTCCTCGCTCTCATTTGCATAAGTTAGCCACCATATATGCTAGTGCTTGCTGCAGCTCCACCTCATACCTTTTCCCTACCTATAAGCTTAAATAGTCTTGATCACGAGAGTGTGAGATTGCTGAGTCCCCGTGACTCACAGATTACTTCCAAAACCAGTTGCAGGTGCCGATGATACCATGCAGGTGAAGCAACCAAGCTCAAGGAGGAGGTCGATGAAGATCATGTTCGTTGTGTGGTTTCGTTTCAGTTGATCAGTAGTGGAGCCCAGTTGGGGCGATCGGGGATCTATAGCATTAGGGGTAGTCCTCTTTTATTTTGGTTCCGTAGTCGGACCTTGATTGTACCTGGATGATTGCAATGCTTTATTCATGTATTGTGTGAAGTGGCGATTGTAAGCCAACTATGTATCTCCTTCCTTTATTCAGTACATGGGTTGTGTGAAGATTACCCCTCTTGCGACATTTCCTTCAATGCGATTATGCCTCTAAGTCGTGCTTCGACACGTGGGAGATATAGCCGCATCGAGGGTGTTACACAAGAACTCTCTAGTCCTTCTTCTTCGGGATCCACAATCTTGATGGAAGTCCTTGGAGTTGTAGTCGTACCTGATGAAGTAGAACTTAATGTAGTCTTGGGAACCCACTTGACCAAGGCCTTAGGAGCTTTTTCAAATGCATCAATCTCCTCTTGAAGCTTGGCCTTGCCCTTTTGCTTGTGGTCTTGTGGTGGAAGATCATCTTGAGCTTATGTCCCTTGGAAAGAAGTAGGATCGTACTTCTCTTGTTGAGGAACAAACTTTGTCTTGGGGTATTGATCTTCATCCCACTCAACTCCATTGGCATTGAACTTTCATTCAAAACCAATACATTGATTCTTCTAGTGCCTTCCTTGCTTGCGTACAATTTCTTCAAATTGCTTACTCCCGTCAAGGCTCTTGTAAACACATTTCTCTATAATTCGCTTCAATAAGCTATTTTCTTGCTCAAGTGTAACTTGGCTAAGAGAATCGTTAGTGGAATCAAGAGAACTACTAGAACTAACAATATTGGATTTATCATGATTGTTGTTGTTACTACTAGAAGAAGAATCTTTCTTACTCTTGTTGCTAGGTTTAACTTGTGGAATATAAGTAGACAAGAGTAAACGCTTGGCAATGTAAGAACAAATTTTCTTGCGAAGATCATCATTGATCGCTTTTAAGAACGCATGCTCTTGCTCAAGGTTGAGATTTTCAAAGCGTAACTTCTCATGAGTCTTTAAAAGTTCTCGATGATCTTCCAAGGTAGTTTCATGAGCTAACTTAAGAGTGTTTAGTTCTTTAGTTAGACGCTCAATATCCTTCTTATCATTATCATTCATTTTATCTTGATTAGCATGATTAATAGCAAGTTCATCATAGTTTTCATCACTAGAATTGTCAACAAGTAAATCATCATCACCTAGCAAGTCATCTTCATCACTATTGAAATCAACATACTCGGGGTGTGATACCTTTGGGCCTTTAGCCATGAAGCATCTCCCAACTCCTTCATTTAGTGAGTCAAATATGTCGTAGGAGTTGGTTGACACAAGTGCTAGACCGGCAACACCTTCATCTTGAGTATATTCAGAGTCAGAGTGATAACTTCTTTCAGAGTGATGGTCGGAGTCAGAGTCGGATACCCATTCACCAACATGAGCTTAATGTCTTCGGTTTGTGTAGCTCCTTGATGACTTGTCCTTCCTTTCTGAATCCTTGCTTCTCCAAGAGGTTCTTCGTTCATAACGATCATCTCTACTCCTCCTCTCTCTAGGTGGTGATTCTTCTCTTCTACTTCTCCTTTTGGGTGAATCTTTTCTTCTTTTGTAGGGGGTCGTACACTCATTGGAGTAGTGTCCGGGTCTTCCACAAATGTAGCAATTACGCTCATGACTCGAAGATCTTTTGTCATTGTAGGACCTTGACTTGGAACTTCTTTCCTTGCTTCTACTCTTGTAGAACTTGTTAAAATTCTTCACCATTAGGCTCAATTCCTCATTGAAGGTTTGTTTCTCACTTGATGATGTAGGAGCATCACATGAGGCTTTGTAAGCACCACTTGACTTATTGTGAAGTTCTTTCTTATCCTTGAGTGACATCTCATGAGCAACAATTCTTCCAATGATTTCCGTTGGCTTGAGATCTTTGTAATTGGGCATCATTTGGATCAATGTGCACACAGTATCATATTTCCCATCCAAGGCTCTTAGGATATTCTTGATGATGAATCTATCGGTCATCTCCTCACTTCCTAAGCTGGCAATCTCATTTGTGATGAGAGCAAGCCTAGAGTACATTTCAGCGACACCTTCACCATCCTTCATTTTGAACTTGTCAAGTTGATTTTGAGGCACAATTTGGATTCCTTGACGGAGTCGGTACCCTCGTGCATATCAATCAAAGTATCCCAAATTTCCTTTGCATTCTCAAGACGGCTGATTTTGTTGAATTCTTCGGGGCACAATCCGTTGAAGAGGATATCGCAAGCTTGAGTATTATATTGCAGCATCTTTAACTCTTCCGTGGTAACTTCACGGTTCGGTTCTTTCCATTAAAGAATTCACCTTGCAAGCCAATACGCACAATAGCCCAAACGGCGGGGTTATGTCCAAGAATATGCATTTTCATCTTATGTTTCCAACTAGCAAAATTAGTATCATCAAAGTAAGAACCTCTACGGTGGTAATTTCCCTCGCTAGACGTCATACTCTCCTAGGTTGTGAAACCAAGGCTATGATCACCAAAAGCTATGGAAATCAAGGCAAATTGAGACCAAAGCTCTGATACCACTTGTAGGATCTAAAGTATGTCTAGAGGGGGTGATTAGACTACTTGACCAAATAAAAATCTAGTCTTTTCTCAATTTTAAGT